>NC_066518.1:19517291-19659791 GCF_024679095.1 Eriocheir sinensis
CTTTGTAATATTCTAATTGTGTGTACATTCACTCAGCAGAGATCAAGAAGTAAAGCTATAAACAAATATGAAGATAACATAATGCTCCTTCTCACACAAAGAAATTGGCGATGCTTTGCTGCCCTTCCTCTATTATTTACTGAACATAATTTTCTTACATCATGTATTACTAAAAACAGTATAACTTATTCTGTTTTTTGCAGTTCATTGAGATTCCGTTCAATTGCTCGAGGGCCTTAGTAATCTGCATTGCCTCTGGAGGGACTAAAATATAGTTATCTGCGTGCCACTGTCCCGCCTCGGCCCCTGCCAACCCTCCGTCACACCCCCACTTGGCTGCCTCTACGCCCATTCTTCATGCTGCCTCCTCCTCGTCTGTCCGCCCCTCCCTCCCTCCACCCCCCTATACATACAAAAAAAGGCAAAATCGATTTATAATTCATACTTTTAACCACCCACACCTTCATACCCACCAAGTCATTCACACCTACCACTACACCCATGGCTTTTTCTCGACCACCTACATCCTTTCCTCTTACAGACACCCTTGCCAATGCACCACACACGCACACTCCCTCACCCTCACCACACCCACACTTATCACGACTTCCTATACACCCTTTTAACCATACATACAACTCATCCACTACATCCACACCGTCACCACCACACTCACACTATTACGACCATGCCTACACCATCTCTACCACACAAACACTAGCTCCTTCTGATACACTTGCACTTACTACCACACTTGTACTTATCAACAACCACCTACAGCTTCGCTACAACACATGGAGCCCTTTCAATACCATCACACCATCACACCCACATCTGCACCCTCCCTACCACACATACTTTGCACTGCCCCCTCCCCCCCCCCCCCCCGACTACCATTAAAATATCGAGTCCCTCACCGCTACACACTCCCACGTCACGTCATCAGCATCTTTCATTCACTCTAAACCCTCTCTCAGCAGCGTCCCTCCGAGGATATCCCTGGGAGTGGGCTTAGCGGGGCGGGGCAGGGCAAGTAAGCCTATCTGAACCTCCCTCAGTCGGGACGGTTGGAATCCCCTTATTATTAGCCATCTGTAACCGCGGACCCTCAGCGCCGCGCTTCATTTGTCATAACCCGCCACTTTATACACTGCGAGGGACTCATGGATTCTGGAATTTATGATCCTGTTTGTTTTCCCTCAGTGTGCGTGGTCTGCTCGTTCTCCCCACCCTCCCTCCCTCCTTCCCTCTCGTTCTCTTCTGGGCGACACTACGCGAAAGAGAAAGGAGATGGATTCTTGCTCTTGTTCTCGGCCGGTCTGACGAGGTCCTTTCCCGAGCGGTCGTGTGAAGAACAGAGGAAGCTAGAGCGAGGAGGGCAGAGAGGAAGGACGGGTGGTGAACGGGGTATGTAGGCGGCTATAGAAGAGCGACGGTAAGGGAATCACGAAAGTTAGAAGGAATGAGAGGAAAGGATGGAGGAGGACATGAAAAAAGAAGCTACGAAGTGTAGTGTACCGAGGAAGGAAGACGGGTAAACCGGGGTAGGTAGGCGGGCGTTGAAGAGTGGTTGGTAAGGAAACAAGAAAGCTGGAGGAGAGGAAAGGATGGAGGAGGGAAGGAACGAAGAAGACGGTAAAGAAAAGGAGTTGAGTGACACGAAAAATAAGTATTGGTGATTTTTTCTAGTATGAAGGTTGCATGAGAAATCGAAAAGTCAGAAAGGGTCACAGACAGACAGACAGATAGACAGAAAGGTTGTTTTGTTAGTGTAGTTAGAAAAAAATGAAAGAACAGTAAAGGTTAGGAGTGTCCGTGAACACCAAGCTTCACGTCCTCACTGTAATGTATCCTAAGTGTCGGCGGCCTTCAATGTGCATCAGCACGGCCTCACGACCTGCAGGGCGAGCAGTGACCGTGTGGCCGTCACTCCACCACGCGGATTGCCTGAACGGGCCGGGGCTGGGCAAGGTGGTTGATATCTTGTTATTCATTAATAATGATGATTATGATGGCATACAATAATAATCATAGGAATAATAATAATAAAATAATAATAATAATAATTAATAATAATAATAATTATTATTATTATTATTATTATTATTACTATCAAGATGATACTAACAATAAAGATAGCAATATTCATATAATAATAAATAATGACTTATTATTGCTACTATTTTCTTTTTAGTATTATTGTTATTATTATTATTATTATTAGTAGTAGTAGTAGTAGCAGTAGTAGTAGTAGTAGTAGTAGTAGTAGTAGTAGTAGTAGTATAGTAGTAGTAGTAGTAGTAGTAGTAATAATAATAATAGTAGTAGTAGCAGTAATAATAGTAGTAGTAGTAGTAATGGTAGTAGTAGTAGTACTAGTAGTGATGATAATAATGGTAGTAGTAGTAGTGATATTGTTGCTTCTGCTGCTGCTGCTGTTATTAATACCATCAATGCCTACTACTATCTACTACTGACGATGATGAAGATAATGATAATGATAGTAGTGCTATAAAGCTTCTTAAAATTACGAATAACCCGATGGCAGACGATACGTGTTCAACGAAGTTTTTTTTTTTTTTTTTTACTTTCGCCCATATTTATTCTTTCGGAAAGTCGTGTATTCTACTCATACAAAATTGTATTTTAAAAAAAAAAATTCGCTCTTTTCTATTCTTTCGGAAAGTCGTGTGTTCTACTCGTACAAAAAGTTCACCCTCCCGTGGTGAGAAACCGGCGCCAGCCACTCTTCACCACGCATCCCTCCCTCATGGTCGACCCAGCTCCACACGACTAATATAATTACTCGTTTACCTAGAGACTGGAAAGTCAATTCATATTGCAGTATGATGTTAGCGAAAAAGATTTAGTTTGTTTCCAATTTACATAATTGAAAAATGAGAACCTCAGTATATATCTATGTATCTATCTATCCATCTCCTTACCTACCTAGCTATTCACACACGCACACATATATATATATATATATATATATATATATATATATATATATATATATATATATATATATATATATATATATATATATATATATATATATATATATATATATATATATATATATATATATATATATATATATATATATATATATATATATATATATATATATATATATATATATATATATATATATATATATATATATATATATATATATATATATATATATATATATATATATATATATATATATATATATATATATATATATATCTATCTTTTTTAGGAACACTTTTTCGCAAAGTTCTTGACGAAACAGATTTTGAATGATATGTTTTGAAGCATGGTCGTATGAGACCAATGATACGTAAGAGTCTCAACATACTGCCGCTGTAGCTCTACTGCCACTATTTCCTCATCAATACAGTGCCGCCACTGCTGCACAGCTCATCAGTCCGACAATATAAAAAGTTCAATAATTCAATAAACTAATTAGAGCGTTTTACACTGATTTTGACCGTTTGTTTCCCACCAGCTGACGGGCTCAATATATTATTATTATTATTATTATTATTATTATTATTATTATTATTATTATTATTATTATTATTATTATTATTATTATTATTATTATTATTATTATTATTATTATTATTATTATTATTATTATTATTATTATTATTATTATTATTATCATCATCATCATCATCATTATTATGATGATGATAATTATTAGTAGGCTATTGATCCCCAGCTCGAGCCTTCGAATGATACGCCTCAAAGGGTCGTATCAGCCCTGTTCAAGAAGACATACGTGGTCATGCACGCACGGTCGCCAGCACACGAAACTATCAAACTCAAGGAGTTGCTTTCTTATCGCTCCATAATTGATTAGTTATTTCCATAGTAATGGAATTTTTATATAAGGAGAAAAGTTTAACTCAAAATACCTTCTCAACTTGTTAGTGCACATGACAAAGGTGAACCCTCGCGCCCGCCGCGGCCCGGGCAGGTGTTCCGGGTTGTTGCTTGGTCGCCATAAGTGAAGTTCACATCCCGTCGACTTTATTCAGGTGCAGATACCGTTCTCCCGATCCTCTTCTCTTCCTTCCTCCTTCCCCCACCCACCCCTATCCTCCCATTCTTCACTGCGGCGCCCCTGGGAACTCACTTTCTGTCTCGTCTAGTGCTTTATGTCCCACGTGATGTTGTTTTGTTGTATATTATTATCGCCGCGAGCTTTGGCCTTCCGGGCGTTGGTCAGTTCTTTTTTGTGATGCAATGGGTAAGAGAGATGTGGTGATGGTGGTGGTGGTGGTGGCAGTGATAGCAGTGATATTAGTGTAGTGGTAGTAGTAGTAGTAGTAATAGTAGTAGCAGTAGTAGTAGTAGTAGTAGTGGAAGTAGTAGCAGTTAGTCGTGATTGCATTTTTATTTATTTATTTTATTTTTTTGTGGCACGCATATACATCATGAGTTTGAGGACATACATCTCACTTATTTTTAATGTTTTGCTCACGAAATGGAAAGTGTTCATTTTCCATCACTAACTGACTAAGAAATCATTTATATTTATATTACCTTTTTTAAGGTTATACTACCAAAAAAAAAAAAAAAACGTTAACTCATCTTTCGATTGAAGGAAGAAAATTTTACTCGCTGTGCTGTCACTGTGTTACCAGTTTATGCAAGCGTCTGACACTCCGTTTCTTACCCCACTCGGTTACTCACTCGGCTGGACGCTTTCATCCTTGACCTTGGCTCAACTGAGTCCTGTGACGTCACATGCTATGTCAAGCTCAGAACGTGTTGTGCCCAAAAATCATTCATCCCGCGCGTGAATAATAATTTTCTTTAATGGTTTTGTTGAACGGCATTCTGGCCGCCGATTCCACATTGTCCAAACCATGGAGAGAGTGGCTAGCGGAGGAAGACGTACGGCAGACACAACGGTAATCTGCGTGTTGAGGTCGCCCCGTCCCCTGCTCGTCGCCACCGAGGAGTCCCGGCAGGAGGATGAGTGACCAGTGTGAGTGACGAGGGTGGCGGCGGCTCAGAGGTGGGCGGCGGGAACTCATCACTCGCGCCTCGGTCCGCCGGCATTTTTATTGGTTGTTGGTCAGGCCTTCAGCCCGCGCGGGCCAATGAGCATCAAGCAACAAGCGAACAGGCTATTTTGCATTCCTACACGTCAGACCGTTGTTTAAGCCTCATTTTTAGCAAGACAAGTATTATATTGACAGCTTTCAGTAGCAAACTGCACTTCTAGAACATGTCCAAGTGCAATACAAACGACGCCAAAGTGAACTTTGAACTTTGTCTTTGTAAGTTCCCATTAAAATGGCGACCATCAGGTCAGTGCAACACCTGCATATTATTGTTGATACAAAACTGACACCGGAGGTATGAGCAGGACAAATGCAGCACTCATGATGCTGAGGAAATGCATGGGCAGGCGCAGGTAACCAGGTGCTACTTCTCACTTGTGCAAGTTGCAGGTGAAGATAGTTGAGGAGGAGCGACATGAGTACGAGAGGAGGATCCCCAGGATCTGCCCTGACCCACTGCATGCCCTGATGAAGGACAGACCAGGGGCAGGGATAGAGGGGGTCAGGGAGTGGGGAGGTAGTGCACGTGGTGAGGGACGTGCGGGATGATGCACGTGGTGGTGGTGAAGGGGGTGTGCGCGACGGGGTGCGCGGGGGGGGGGTCACTGGCAACACCGCCGTGGCCGGGCCGGGGCGCGAGCCCACCGCCGCCCTCACACGGCTGTGCGCCGCCGCCTGCCTCACACCGCTGTGTCAGCACACCCACCGATAGCGCTCTTGCGGCACCTCTCTTGCCGCACCGCCAACGTTCCACAGTCGTTGTCAGAGCGGCAACGTTGGTGTGCCAGTAAGCAGCGGCGGCCCAGCCCCTACCAGTGTCCTTACCACAGTGCCTCTACCGGCCAGCGTTGAAGTTCCGACGCGGCCCAAACTCCGCCCGAACCATAACATTCCGCCCACCCAGGATACAAATATTGTAGTGCCTCGTAATAAAGTTAATATTTTTCTGGCATCAGCCTATTCCCATCCCCAAGCCTGGTCGAGGAGATAAAGCATCCGACCCGCACCAGTCCGGGCATTACGGCCGCAGACTACCTGCCCTGGGAGCTCCACGCCCCTTGGACGCACTGCCCACTTCACGCTCATCCGCCTCCCCGATTCCGCGACCCCACGCGCCGCCCGACATGAGATGATTTGTGTTTTGTGTGATTTTGTGTGAAAGTCGTGGGAAAATTTTGACAAGTTGTGCCAGGAAGAGTAGTGTTGTGGCGCGGCCACGCTGTACAGTTCCCGGGTAAAGGAAGGCGCCCACAATACCAGGTGAATTCGGGGTGAATTGGGGTGAGAATTTGGACAAAAAAGGCCAAACACGTAGGCTTGTCTGACCATTTATCAAAGGCGAGAAGTCGCCACCAGGAAAAGGGGAGACCTGCCAGAATCATAGCCGACAATTTATATTAATCTAAGAAAACATACAAAGGTGACAAGTTTAAAAAAAATCCCTCGGGACTCTTTGTTGGTTCACAAGTCTTGTGCTGCCACAGTGGACCAAAGTTCCCCGGATTAGGAGGTCACAAGGAAGCAACACCGTGGCCCCTGCGCGTCCCTCCTGCAGCAGTGTTATTCCTCACTCCAGGCCTGAGTTGGCCGTGTCCCTGGGTATTCATTAGAAGCAGTCAATTCTGTGCAAGTTATTCAGCTTGTGGACGAGTGGCTGTGTGTGTGAGAGAAGAGAATAGTGAGGGAGGAGAGCAACCAAGAGGAACCCTCTGCTTCCTATCATGAGCGTCACCGTGTAGCGCCGCACAGTGAAGAGCTACTCACGCCGCGTCATCGCCTCCGTTTCTCCACCTAGGTGAGTTTTGTTGCTGTTCTGTACAGGAAATGGTTGAGAATCTGTGAGCGTCTCAGTGCATATCTAATTCATTCAGAGGCAGAGTTGTAATTCGGTGCCCGATCACATCAAAGCTGACTTAGAAATGTGGCGAGCATACTTTATCATATAAAACCTTTTTGCCCCACTCATGTAGTTCACAATGTAGTAAGAATGAGTAAAAGTGTGCGTGATGAGGAGGGCAAGAATCGCGAGACTTTAAGGGGCACTTCGTGTGTGTTGCTTTGCGAAGTGGCAGTATCGTAACCAATGGGGTTTATCCGGTGTGCAATTATTACTAGCGTAGCCATTTTCCCCGCATTAGTTAATGAGGAAGTAAAGGAAGTGGAAGGGAAGAAAGGAATAGGCGAGTCAGAGACAACACTAACAA
This sequence comes from Eriocheir sinensis, assembly GCF_024679095.1. NCBI lineage: Eukaryota > Metazoa > Arthropoda > Malacostraca > Decapoda > Varunidae > Eriocheir > Eriocheir sinensis. The sequence goes on from NC_066518.1 coordinate 19,524,568, forward strand.
CAGCACTCCTCCGAGAACAATTATAATCTTTGTTATGAGAAACCTCAGGGCAAGGAGAAGAGAAATTAGCCTTCAGCATCATAATGCACAGTAAATCAAATGCACATGTATCAAAGTTTGTAAAGAAGGCACTCATTCAAACCTCTTACACACACACACACACACACACACACACACACACACACACACACACACACACACACACACAGTGGCAGCCTCTCACTCAAATCTTCAAGCACGCCTACCTTCCTCTCCGCGCCGTGGGCCGTGCGGGACACTCGGCCCGGCGGTCATAAAGCACCAGTGGCGGAGGGAACTTTTAGCAGACCACAACCAATCACCTAAAATGACAAGGGTTTACAACTTAAGGCGACCCGACACTCTCGCCGCCTGTTATTTCCTCGCTATTAACATTCTGAACGTTCCGGCTGTGATTCATGTGGGAGGTGTAAGTGGCGGCATCCTGTGGGCGTCACCTTCCCGCCCGCCGAGGATCCGACAGGAAATTCGATGGGATGTAAACTAAGAGATGTGTTGATCCTTCACTTGCACCTCGCCAACATGTCCTGCCACTCGGTCTTTGCGATGTGTGAAGACGAAAGAAAAAAATAATTCGGCGACGTTTGGAAATAAAAGAAATAAAATAAATAGGCAGTGAATGTGATCTTCGTTTTACAGGACCTCACGCGCACATCTATCATCGTAGGATTTTCTTCCCCGTCGTCGCCTCCTCTTTTTTTTCTCTCCCCCTCCTCCTCCTCCTCCTCCTCCTCCCTCAAGAATCATCTTTTCGTGCAGGTTGTTATCAAAATACTAAAGTCATAAAGGTGTCATTCAGTCTCTCACTCCTCTCGTCCCCCTCGTCTGCAGTATCGTTGTAGTCCCTTGAAGGCGTCACGAAGCATCAGGACAACGCTGTTATTGCAGATGTGGCGCAGATTATGGCGGCGATGAGTGTTGTGTTTCAGGCGGGAACCTCTAAGTACCTTCTTCATGTACACGATTCCGTCACCGTCCCCGCCGTCACCGCCCATATCCCCGGCGTCATAACTTACAGTAAAAAAAGAAAACGTTGCAGCGCGTCAGCTTTCACTTACCTCCCCTAAGAAGAAGATGAAGCAAAAAAAAAAAAAAGTTATGTGAGAAAAAACAACATGAATAGAAGGAAAGATATAATTAGGACGCAGACAAATTTTGTTCTTTGTAATCATGTTCGTGATAAGCGCCTCAAATATTAGTTTTAACTCTCACTAACAATGTGAATCAAGTGATGATACAAAACAAGATATACGAGTTCTTGTACGATGGACAGTCCAGTTAAGAGTTGCAAAAAAAAAAAAAAATCGATTTTTTTCATATATTTTTATTTCTATTCTAATCGGATATTGTCATTATTATTATTATTATTATTATTATTATTATTATTATTATTATTATTATTATTATTATTATTAATGATAATAATAATAATAATAATAATAATAATAATAATAATAATAATAATAATAATAATAATAATAATAATAATGATTATAATAATGGTAATAATAACAACCTAGTTGTTATTGTTATTACCATTATTTTTATTAGTTATTATTATTATTATTATTATTATTATTATTATTATTATTATTATTATTATTATTATTTTTATTCACACCGTTGGAGATATTATATGATGCTCTAACACATATACCCTGAATCATGTAGTAATGCGAACCAGTCTGATATATCAGCCAAACCTGCTGCAACCCAGTATTAAAAAAAAGAGAGGAAAGATAAAAACAAAAAATGAACATGAAAAATTCCGATTCTTAAAATGTAATATTTTAACGCTTACGCGGCTAATAAACAACATCTGTGAGGCGCTGTGGCCCTGATGCTGAAGCAATGATCTGCATCTTCAGCGTCTTAGGTCCGTCGCCATCTTGAATGTGTTACTTGTAAAAGCATGGGCAGTATATAGTGTTGCAGTCTTGTGTGCCGCCCGTAGCAACACTGGGCACATTTTACAATAATCTCAGACTCCATCCTGAGTCTTCACTAAAACATCAGAATAGCTCCAGTGTAACATTAAGGGATATGGTAACACGCTGGTAACACATCATCCCGACAACACACACACACACACACACACACACACACACACACACACACACACACACACACACACACACTTATAGCATTCCATTAACACCGGAAACACCTACACACCATTCCACTAAAAACAAAATGCGTGAACACCAACACCGCAACACAGGACCGCATCACATTTTCCCAGCAACACCTTTATCACCGGGGGACATTCTTAACACTGTCAACAAGCACCAGAAGCAACACATCATACCGCCAACACGCAACATCAACAACACACAACACGACATAAGCACTATTTTCTCCCAACCAAAGGAAAACATTCATAACAATCCGTCAACACCACAAACAACACATCTTTTCGCTAACACAATGACAATATCATCAACACGCACAACAACATTGTTTCTCCACCACAAATGTGTGTGTTTTCTGCCTCCGTCGTAACGCCCTCAACACCAGTAACGAAATGATGGCTTGTGCGTGGAGGCGGAAGTTCGGTGCTCCTTGGACATCGCAGGACAAAGAGAGTGACACTGCTTATCGGAGCTGCGCGTCACGTCTCTCTCTCTCTCTCTCTCTCTCTCTCTCTCTCTCTCTCTCTCTCTCTCTCTCTCTCTCTCTCTCTCTCTCTCTCTCTCTCTCTCTCTCTCTCTTTAATTTTTCTCTCCTCTGTGTGTATGGCAGACGATAGGTTCGTGAAAGGCTTTGCGTCGCTTCGAGGAGAATTACACAAATTGATGAGCGGATTGGTCGCTGGAGTAGGTGGAGTGGAAGTTTGCGTGGAAGATTTTTCTTGGTTAATAGAATATGAATGTACACGACTCCCGCCCCATGCACGCCGACACGGGATTGACTCATCCATCTAGGCGGGGCTGACGACACCCAAACCCGTGAGTCTAGGGAGCGTCCACCTTCATCACGTAAATTATCCGATTACATTCATGACTTCAGCGGTGCACCGCCGCTCGCCGCTTTGGCCTCATGTTTCATCGGGAGCTTAATCAGAGTTACTACAAATAATTTACGGGCCTGATCCTCCTCAGTGCACATAGTTTGCGTGCCGCTGTGACGCCCGTAAGGCATCAGCACACAAGGAATGGTCTATACACGCCGGCAGGATACACACGCCCTCGCAGGCCCGTCCGAGTGTGGTGATGGTCCCTTCCGTCAGTCAGCAAGGGCCCGGCGCGGGCCACTCCGGCGGCAGGAGACAGTATCTCAGCAGCGCCAAGAGTGGCTCGCCCTTATAATTATCACACTTTGTCCGGTGGGTAAATTCGAGGAGGACGGAAAGCATAAAGTCTGGTAATAAGTGACTTTGCGGGTCGTGAGATACACTACAGCAGTGGTTCTTCTACATGCCCCCTTACAATGATTGGTCGAGTAGTTGTATATTTATTGTTGTTGTTGATTCTGACTAGTTGATTATTTTCTTTCTGCCATGGCGAAGCAACGATGAAATATTAGTGTCCATGACGAGAGCAACACCGACATTCGTCAGGTTGTATTAATGCACAGGAAAGTTTAGGCAAACGACTAATTTCAGATATGGATTGCAGGTGCGTGCTGGGGGTGCGTTTCTCAGCGACAGTGACTGCTTCCTTCAAGTGTTCAACTTTCATGAAGCGGCGACGGTGATGCGTTGACGGCCTCATATCAGGACGCGTTACCTCGGTTCGCGACAACCATTATCAAGCACACGGGTTTTAAACGATTTCAATTTTACGTCTCGTTGAATTTCATGATAACAACCCTGACTAGCCTTCACGAGAGCGAGTGTAGCCCCAGGATATAATATATCACGAGGTCAAATTATAGCATTGTTGTGGTGAGCTGGAATTATCGTAAAAGTGTGAATTCTGTTCTCGAAGTGGCGTGAGCTAGGCGGTATAGGCGTGGGCTGCTGTAGTGTATTGATCACGCCAGTTTGTGGGGCATTAAGGCGCTCCGCTGCTCATTCCGACATAAAGCAACATTCTTGCCAAACTGATAATTACAGGATTAAAGTTGCACCGCTGAGTCGGCCAGTCCGCGGCAGACGGGGCTGCGGGAGTGTGGGAGAAGGGAGAGAGGCAGGGAGGGGGCGGCGTTGTCGCAGGATTCAAATGTGTATAATTATGTTTTAACGTAAATTAATGCGGTCTTCTTTATCTTCTGCCATTAAGACAACAGATTATAGGAACTTTGTCGAGAAACTAAGGACAGAAAGAAGAATAAAATTATTCTGTTCCAAGCCGACAGTGGCAGCCTCGAGGCTCATATTTTTCCCTCTTGTCATCTGACTTCCAAATGTTCGTGAAAGACTGTCTGTGGTGAAAAAGTTGTAGCAGTATTCCCTCAGCGCTATATAGCGGTGCCGGGCTGGTGCCGCACTCTTACTCGGCCTTTTCCCGCTGCCGGACCAGCAGGACGCAGAGGGCCATGTCCCGCAGCCTCTCCCCTGAACGTCTCTATCTTTGCGATGCCCAGGTCAGTGAGTTGATAATTTGCCTTGGACCGGTTGTTCTGAGGTTGACTATAGCCAACGACGGAACACCGCACAGCGAGGCGGGGCGGGGATGGGCGTGTTGACGGGAAGCGACGGGCGGCCCTGTAGGCTGATGGTGGCCGGCGGATCCGTCACATGTTTATCATATACGCCACGCCACGAGTAAACACAGATATAACATGTATGGACAGGAGGCGTCGCGGCCTCGGAATACGGATGAGTGTAATTATTGAGTCCCACACAAGGCGTAGCGGCGGTCCTTCCCGGACAGGCGGCAACATCTCACCCGGGAACCGGTACCGAGTGGCGGGGCTGACGTATTGCAGACTCGGTCCTGCCTTATTGTCAGCTTGCAGTCGCTCTTGGGGTGAAGCCACGCTGACACTCCTCACCGCCGATTACCGCCGAGACAAGGGCAAGTTAATTAAATAGCGATGTGCCTGCGGGTCCCCTCAACCCGGACGACCCTGCAGAACCCGCAGCCTCAGGGAGCCTGACGGAGGAGCAGCCACAAATGTCGTGATGACGGTCGCCCCTCCGTGTGTCAACGTGGCCAGGATTCTTTACCCTGAGGCATGCACGCCTACCAGCGCCAGCTTCCGTAAATGAAACGTCGTCACACAGTCACTGACCGCGCGCCGCAATCAGATCTTTGTTTTTTTAAACGCTCTGAGGCAAAAGACTCGTGACACAGGAGTATAAAGGTATACAAGCAAAGGCGCCGCGCACCAGCAATAGTCACCTCGCAACAGATATCTCCACTGTGCTGAGCGCCAGAGGGAGGTAGCAGGAGAAGCAGTTCCTTTAATGTGTACAATTACGCCTAGAAACAGTCTCTCTGGGTGATAATATCAAAACGTCTTAGTTTCCTACATCGAGATGATAGGAACCGAGGATGTTCATGAGAATTGTAACACCTAAGATCAGGAGGTTGGGTGAGAAAGCTCCATACAAATACATGTTAGAATAATACTTACCCTGTGGATCCACCAAGCGTAACTATTGAGGCTGCACATTTGTCGCAAAATAGGAGGTAGTGAGCGCTGCGACAGTCGCCGCAAGGGTCCACAGCTGTGTGCAGAAGTGAGCTCCCTCGGGCGAGCCAATTACGACCCTCAGACGTTTGTGTTTAAGGAACCTCGTCAGCTTGCACACCTCCACCCGACGCTGTGTGTGTGTGTGTGTGTGTGTGTGTGTGTGTGTGTGTGTGAGAGAGAGATCCCTGTTCTTCCGTAGGCCGTGGGACTGGTTGTTTTTCGCTCCTCATTTTTATCTAGGCATAATAAAGAGCGTCTCCAGATTTTTCAAACTGATATTACCATCCGATGCAAAGAAGCGGTAATACCTCCGAGCTGCATGATGCCGATGTGTTCACGCTATAGCATACAGTATTTGCGTTGGCTTCGAATGGCTCAGCTTATACGTTTTATCGCACGGAGCGGGAGGGCAGTTTTCACCGATTTTTGAACGTAAAATCTTCGTTATTTTCCACGCCTGTCGGGCTTAAGAAATTTGTCATCCTTTTCCACTATTGACATTTTGGATTTTTTGCCAGACAGTGGAAGGGCGGCGGTCGCGGTGGTAGGAAGAGGGTAGGGATGGGAGGGAGGAAGGAGGGGAGGGATGAGAGAGGAATGGTGGCCGGGAGGAAAGGCAGCCGAGGGGGCTTGTTTGAGGGGAGGCAGGAAGGCGAGGGGGAGCCGTGGCAGTGACGAAGGGAGGAATGCGAGGCGTGAGGAGGTGAGGGTCAAGGAAGGGATGAGCGATAGGCATGGAGGTAAAGGGAAAGAGCGGCTGGGATAGCATGGGGAGGACGAAATGGGTCATAAGCACACCACACTGCGGACTGCTCCTCCTTCACGAAGTATGCTAAGTACGGCGTAACTCAGCTCGTTATATAACTCACCTGCAAAATATCTATTCCGGTAACGGAGAGCAAGGCGATGTTACCTGATGCTGACGCTCACCCAGACGCTGGTGCCCCGCCGCTGTCCGTCAGTCTTGTGGGCGGTGTAATGTTATAGGTTTTGTCTCTGTCATATACGACATGAACTGACACTAATTACAAAACGATGAGTGTTCAATGCGTCATACACACACACACACACACACACACTATATATATATATATATATATATATATATATATATATATATATATATATATATATATATATATATATATATAGTGTGTGTGTGTGTGTGTGTCTGTGTGTGTGTGTGTATATATGATCATGTACTTATTTATTTATTAAAGTATATATGCCAATTAAGTCATACACACTATATATATATATATATATATATATATATATATATATATATATATATATATATATATATATATATATATATATATATATATATATATATATATATATTTCTCTGCTACGGTGAACGTCATCTGTAATACAATTAACCTGACCTGAGGAAGGAAGGAAGGTACGCGTGGGAGCCAGAAGGGCACCGGGGCGGCCTCATCTAGCAGCATCTATTATTCTTAGACATGAAATGCACTCACACGCTCCCGCCGCCAGCCCTATATAGGGAGGCGGCGCGCGTGTGGGCGGGGAGGGGCCGTCGGCGGGGCGGGCGGGTGGTCTAGATTACCAGGACTTCGGTAAACAGGATGGGATTGGCTCCTGCGATATTCCGGAGCAGGTAGTATTTTTAACATCTTTCATGTTTCATCTCTCTCTCTCTCTCTATCTCTCTCTCTCTCTCTCTCTCTCTCTCTCTCTCTCTCTCTCTCTCTCTCTCTCTCTCTCTCTCTCTCTCTCTCTCTCTCTCTCTCTCTCTCTCTCTCTCTCTCTCTCTCTCTCTCTCTCTCTCTCTCTCTCTCGGTCATGCAGCATCTTTATGAACACTTCTTGCCGGTTGAATCTGCTCCCCTCCTCTCTTTTTTTCTGTGTCCTTTCCTCTCCTTTTTTTACCGTGCGTTTCTTTTTTTTCATATACGTCTGCATATTATTTAGTTAATTGTTGCTGAAGAGAGTTACTTTATTTCAATGAACTACACCGTTGATACCAGCTGCATAGGCTTTAGGCGCCTTGCTTTGCTTCATCTCACTGAAAACGGGAGACCAGGAAGAGGGAATGAATAGACGGGAAGCGAGACGGATGGAAAGAAAGGGTTCAGAGAGAGAGAGAGAGAGATCAGAAGGGGTTAAGGGAAGAGGAGTCTCAGTGGAGGGTTCCAGGGGGGGTGGGGGGTAAGGGGGCGCCGGGAAGCTGTGGAAAAGCGAGAGTAAGGGGGAGGTGCTCAGGGGCCTGGCCGGCGAGCGGGTGTCCACGGTAACTGGAGTCTTAGTGTCGCTGTGTGGCCATGGCTGCCCCGAGGACTGGCTTCCGGGGCAGCTGTCCCTAACCCTTCCCTCCCTCCAGCGTCTGCCCCCTCCGTCTCTCTCTCTCTCTCTCTCTCTCTCTCTCTCTCTCTCTCTCTCTCTCTCTCGCAACCCTGTAGTGCACATATCCCACTCCCCCAACCTTCCTTTCTTTTTTTTTTGCTTTCTACTGGTTTCTATTTATCGTTTTTATTTCGCATTGGTCGTTCTTAATTTTGTTTCGCTATTTCTCCTGTTTCGATTTTTTTTTTTTCCTCTCGTCAGATCGTTTCATGAGGTTTGCTTTCGTCTCATCTCGTCTGGTTCAATCTGGTTTGGTTCCGTTTATTTTTTATATTTCACACACACACACACACACACACACACACACACACACACACACACACACACTCCTTATCACTGACTTTCCCTCTCTGTCGCTGCATCATCGCTTTTCTTTTATGTTCACTCTTTCAGTTCACTCCCTTCTTGCGTCTCTCTCTCTCTCTCTCTCTCTCTCTCTCTCTCTCTCTCTCTCTCTCTCTCTCTCTCTCTCTCTCTCTCTCTCTCTCTCTCTCTCTCTCTCTCTCGTTTTAAATTTCCTTTTTCTCCCCCTATTCGTCATTTTCCCATTTGTGTTTTCATTCTTTTTTTCAGTTCACCCTTTCTCCCTTTTTTTTACCCCCCTTTCCCTTGTGGCAGCCCTTCATTTCTCTTGCTTCACTCCTTCCCCTTCTTCATCCCTTCCCACCCTCTCGGAGTCCCTTCCCTCCCCTCCCCTCCCTTCCCTTTGGCTTCCCTCCCTTCCCCTTCCTCTGCTCGCGACAAACGGGAAGAGGAGCGTCGCCCTTCCCCGGATATTGTGATTGCTGTTAATTATTTGAGGGTCTCTCTCTCTCTCTCTCTCTCTCTCTCTCTCTCTCTCTCTCTCTCTCTCTCTCTCTCCCCGTTCTGACATCTACAACATCATTTTTAGCAGAAGTTGATGTATTTTGTTGATATATTTGTTGTTTTCTTGTATTTTTCTTTTTTTACTGTTTACTTTTTCCCTACCCGCGCCTCCTTCCCGTTCTCCTACGTTCCTTCCTAGCCTCGTCGGTCCTCCCTCCTACTCCCTCATTTCGTCTCCTTACTCACCATCCTCACACCTCACTTACACTCCCTCAGCATTCATTTATCTCCCTCGTCCCTCACACACCTCACTATCCACTCATTTTTCTTCCTCTACCCCCTCTCTTACTTGCATCATTAGTCTCTCTCTCTCTCTCTCTCTCTCTCTCTCTCTCTCTCTCTCTCTCTCTCTCTCTCTCTCTCTCTCTCTCTCTCTCTCTGAAATACATTTGTCGTTTGTGTGTGTGTGTGTGTGTGTGTGTGTATGTGTGTGTGTGTGTCCCTCTTAGCATGAATTTCCTTTCCCTCTCCCCCCCAACCCCATAAGTCAGCTGCAGGCCGGAAGATTCCCACAACCGTAAACGTTTCCTGATGTTCAGATGATCGCTCCCTCAATGTCCGTCCTCTCTCGAAATCCCTTATTTTCTACCCTATCGCTTGTGAGTCTATGGGCAACCTTACATGGGGGAATATTGGCGAAGGCAGGCACTTGTAACCCCCCTCAGTCGTGTCCCCACCTCTGCAGGATACTGAGGAAGAAGGTGACGGCCTCCTGGTCCTCCCTTCGTTCTCATCCGCGTGGCCCTGGACTTGTCGCAGACGCAAACACTGAGCTCAGCGACTCAAGCTGGAGAGGCTGACGGGGCTATTCAAACCTGATGTGGCGTGTTCACTTTGTGTTACATTGAGCGTTAGTTGAAACCAGGCGTCGTGTGTGTGTGTGTGTGTGTGTGTGTGTGTGTGTGTGTGTGTGTGAGAGAGAGAGAGAGAGAGAGAGAGAGAGAGAGAGAGAGAGAGAGAGAGAGAGAGAGAGAGAGAGAGAGAGAGAGCATATGCACAACGTATAGAGGGTTCCATTTCCCACGCCTATGGTGAAGCATCATTGAATACAACTTGATTACCGCCTTGCCGTTGCCAGCACGAGAGAAACCCATCGTACCCGCGCCTCTAATCATCTCGAACAACGATATCGACCTAGCGTCTCTAAACATTGGCGTCAGGGGACTCATCGACCTGGGAATGCTACGACATCTCACCCCATCGCCGCCTTTTCACATTCAGCGTCGCTTCCCCGCCGCCATAACAAGTCAGCGGGGTTACGGGAGAGGGCGCCAGACCACCCCTGCTGCTGCCTCCGCGTGCTGCACCAACCAAGAGGCGACGGTGACACCTTTGTGCACCCTCACGACCTCTCCCGCCCTCACCCACACCAAGACCACTTATGCAGGCTTTTGGGAGCTCTTGCAACACCCCTATTTTTGCACTGTTTGCCTGTACAGAGTCTTCCTTACTTTCCTCTCCCTCTTTCTACTATCGAATCTTCTCCTTTCTCATTGTCTTATTTTCCCCTTCCCCTGCATACCACTTCGCCCCCCACTGTCCCTCTGCGCTCCCTTTCTTTTCCTCTACCCTCCTGCACACATTTCCTTCGCCCACTGGCTTATCTTCCCTTTCTTCTTCCCATCACCTTGCCCTGCCGTGCCCACTGCCTCGTCTTTCTCTTCCCCTTCTCGCCACCACACCCTCCCGTTACCTTCTGCTTTCTTTACTTTCATCTTCCTCTTCCACCTCTCCCTTCTTCTCCTGCCCACTGCCTTGCCTTCCTCTTCTTCCCCACCCCCTCACTCTCCCCTCATGTTGCCCAGTGGTCTATCTTCCTCTTCTCACTAACGCGTCATCCCGTTGCCCTCTGCCTTACCTTCCTATTCTTCCGCCATCGCGTCCTCCTGTTGCCCTCCCCCGCCTTCTTCCATTACCACGCCTTCCACTGCACTGCCCATCACTCATTGCTTTTGACGCCTAATCTTCATTGCTGCATCGCCTCCCGCTGGAGGAACAACGGTGTCACAGTCACGGTAAAGCGGCCAGTCCAGAGTCATACCAGCGGCACAGTCAACCTTGCCCGCCGGGTCTGGCCATTCAGCTGTGTTGCTATTGACTCTGCTTGGGTCCGATTTCATAGTGATATTGCTTCGTTTCGCCGCCAGTATTTGCAATGGATAAAGAAAACATTTCTGGGCATTGCACCAACAACAATATCGGTGGCAGTAATATTTATCGTTATGTTGTTGTTAATGTTTTTTTTCTTATTATTATTGATAGTATTGGAGTATATATAAAATTGATAGTAATGATAATGGAAATAACAATAAAATATATTATTATTGTTATTATTATTATTATCATTATTATTTTTTATCATTATTATTATTATTATTATTATTATTATTATTATTATTATTATTATTATTATTATTATTATTATTATTATTATTATTATTATTATTATTATTATTATTATTATTATTATTATCATGATTATTCTTAATATCACGATTAGCTATTACGATTATTGATATAATCAAATCATTACCATCATCATGAGGTGGCAATACTATTATTATTGGAGTCAGTCAGGCGTATACATTTTCAAAATATACATATTTTTCTAAATAAAATATACGCTTTCAACGTGCGAGCCTTATTTTCCTTTGGGAGAAAAATATCCAATCAAGCCAACTCAAAGTCAATTAAAATTCTGACGAAACATCGCATTTTTCGCAACTTAAAAAACAGATTGAAAAATTGGTTGTTGTGAGATTCGTCTGTGTATTCTTCTGTGCTTCTTCTTTCACTTGAAACAACCAGGTCACGTGTTTACCTAATGCGAAACAGGTGTTTGGTTGCGGCCCCGCCGCCACCACCACCACCACCACAACAACAGCCGCGGCCGTGCAACGGCGGCCACACTGAACTGACCTGCCGCAGACGGCGGCGGCTTGGGCATTCGTATCTGACTTTGATCCGAATGGTAGTGCGAGGGGCGGCCTGCGTCCTCACTTCATCCAGGCGGTGGGCTGGCGTGGGTCAGGGCGAGGGCAAAGGTCTCCTGAATAACGTCTTGTATATTCTGTAGGCGTTTGGCATGGCGGGCGGGGCGGGGAGGGGGTGGCAGGCCAGACAGACAGAGGCAAGACTAAGGTTACTCTCACCCACTCCCCAACTCCTCGTTTCGCAAATAGTTTGCCCTTCAGACTCACTGCAGTGCACTCCGGCGGTCTGTAATGCGGAATATAAGTCATGAAAAATTCACTGGATTGCAAAATCTATACACAATGCCAACAACGTCAGAAAACCCAAGGGTCACGGAAACGATAAGAATAATTGAAGGAGGGTGACGCAACGCCATGAATGGTTTCCACACGACTCTCCTTTGATGGCCACCACACGAACACAGCGTTATGAGTGGATCAGGTGTGTCATGAACCTGCGCCGAGCTAACGTCTCTCTCTCTCTCTCTCTCTCTCAAAGGTATCCGAGTACTCTAAAATCTGTGTACCGCGTCGCCCACCTTGGTCACGCACTACAGATAATAACTGATCCCGTGGCCGCGATATTTAGAAACAACTTGATAAATCTGACAACCACGAGTAATGTCACTCTCAGAGTGCTGTCTTTAGTGATCTGTGGTGGAGCTGTGACTATTCTGAAGCTATTGCTACTCTTAACTAAGTGCGCTTTGATTCAGGTAGAAAGTAATCCCATCCTCGAAATTTCACCTGCTGGTGTATCGATGGTTTACTTAAAGGACGCTGTGTGTAGTGAAATGTGAACATTCCATAACTTTTGGCTGTACGGTGTATTTTGTTGGTGTAGACATGGTCATCAGGAACTCAATATTACTTTTCGCCGTGTGTTGGTTCTGGCCGGCACCGCTATTGTGCCTGATGGAGGAGGAGCAATCTAGATGTGGACTCAAATATTTGTTATATAATTTTCGTGATTGGAAATAGAAACGTGTAGTTTTTCCCTGCTCTTTTCTTCTTTTTCTTCTTTTTCTTCTTCTTCTTCATATTATTAGAATATATTTATTATCAACTTTATTATTATTATTATTATTATTATTATTATTATTATTATTATTATTATTATTATTATTATTATTATTATTATTATTATTATATTATCATTACTACTACTATTAATAATAATAATAATGATATTAGAATTATTATCATTACTATAAGCATTATCATTATTAATATTTTTTTATTATAACTATTATTATTATCATAATTATAATTATTATTATTATTATTATTATTATTATTATTATTATTATTATTATTATTATTATTATTATTATGATCATTATCATTATTACAGTCATTATTATTATACTGTGTTGTCTTGAATGACAGTTGTTCATTTCACGTTTCCTCCCGCACCCTCCGTCATAAGAGAGAAGGGTGCAATAAATACTCAGTTTTGTTGGTGCCGCACCAACTTCGTGTAGACTAGTAGTGAATAGAGCTCATTTCTTTTTGCCCTCCTAAACAGCCGCACACTACTGACTTTAGTTTGGAGAACATTAGTGAAAAGGTTTACTGAACTCTTTAACAAAATTATGTGAAAGACACACTATTAGCAGTTTCATTTTCACTTTAGCGAATTCTTTCTTGTAGTGTGGCGAAAGTCAGGAAAACCGGGAGAACAATTGTCTCGTCTGTTGTGCGTCTGTAGTTCATTGTCTGTTTACTCGAGACTGTGAATGCAGGTCTCACCTCGCTGTCCGTAGGTAATCAGGGCCGACCACAAATTAGTACCGTCCTCGAGCAAAAAGAGTCGACTAGCCATTGTGTTTATTGCGGACCGTCGCCTTTAGCGCACCCTCACAGCCTTTTTGTTCCCTTTTTGCCAGCGGTGAACGGCGAGAATATTCTTTCGCTCGAGTTTGACCGACGGCCCGGCGTGTTGGGCTGAAATCACTTTGATGTATCTGTTTGCGTCCCCATCTTCTCCCACTTCATTCATCCATCAGGTCCGGGAATTATCTCATTAGTAAGTCTTTCATCAACCCTAAATCATCTTCCAAGGCTTCTTCCAACTCCATTCCCCCTTCTTTTACACCCTTCGCCCGCCCCCGCCTTATCTCTATTCCCATTCCCTGCCATAATACAGACACCCTCCTTTTTATCTATCTCTGAATCTTTTATTTCTTTTTTTTGCACCCCTCTTCTTTCTTAACTCCTCTTTTTCTCCTCTCCCTCCACCCCTTTCTTCTTACACACCCTATCCTTCCCTTATACCCCACTCTCTCTCTCTCTCTCTCTCTCTCTCTCTCTCTCTCTCTCTCTCTCTCTCTCTCTCTCTCTCTCTCTCTCTCTCTCTCTCTCTCTCTCTCTCTCTCTCTCTCTCTCTCTCTCTCTCTCTCTCTCTCTCTCTCCTTCTCTCCTTATACCCCACTCTCTCCCTTTCTCTCCACACTTCTTACCCCCTCTCGCTTTTATCTCCTCCTTCCCTCCTCTCCCTTCACTTCTCCCCTTTTTTCACACACCCTTCCCTTCCCTTATTCCCCACTCTCTCCTCTTTCTCTCCCCATCTCCATCTTTCTTACCTACCTTCTTCCCTTCCTTCATTTCTCCCCGGCTACCCTCCCTCTCCCGTCCCCACGCACCAGTCATCCTTCCTTCCCCCTCCTTGCCCTCCCTCCCTCCCCCACCCTGACCCACCACCACCACCACCCCTGTCCGCCCCTTTGTTTTTTCCCGGAAAGTTTTATGTTTCGGTGGCGGACGGGGAGTCACGAATATTTAACGCGGTGTCTCTTAGTTCCGCCCGCCGCCGTCCATGTGGTGGCGGTGGTGTGTGTGTAGAGACCACCTCCCCGCCAGCCTCATTACATGTTTTATGGAGAGAGAGAGAGAGAGAGAGAGAGAGAGAGAGAGAGAGAGAGAGAGAGAGAGAGAGAGAGAGAGAGAGAGAGAGAGAGAGATTTGGGTAGAATGTTTTAACCGTTTGAGTTTTACCACCAGATAATCAGCGGCCGACGATGTTGTTTTTGACGATTGCACAAAACGCTTCTGGGTTATTTACCGAGAGTGTTTGTCTATCTTAAGCTCCACTTACTCATCGCTATTTAAATGCGTTCGGGCGGATTGTGGACCACGACTGTTGCCCTTGTTGTTGTTATTTTGCTTGCACTCCAGCGTTAGCGAAACCCAAACATTTTATTGATAAAGCCTGTCTGTCTGTCGGTCGCGCGCTCGGCCTGTCTGTCTGTTCTGTTTGTCTGTGTATTTGTGTATGTAAGTATGTATGCATGAATGTATGTATGAATTCATATGTTTGCATATCTCTCTCTCTCTCTCTCTCTCTCTCTCTCTCTCTCTCTCTCTCTCTAACATATACCTTTCGCCGTGGCCAATAATATATAACCCCTTTTCCCCCTCTCGCCCCATTCTTTTGGCTGACATCCATTGTGTTCCTGTTAATTGATTTCCCGTCGGCGTACTCTTTATCTTCATCATTGTAATTGTATAATGAGTTCTGCCTTCTCCTAAACTCCAGCGCCCCGCTAATTCCTCTCCGCGGTATAATGACGCCCCGCATTATTAAAACCCCCGCCCGTTTGTCCCCAATAAAAGTGTTTCACTCCTGTCGCTGTGTCGTGCAAGGGTGGCGGGGAAGGGTAGGGTAGGAAGGAAAAGGCGGGTAAGAAGGGAAAGGAGGGAGGATATGCTGGATGGGTATGGGTGATAACATGCTAGGACAGAGTCATTGTAACAGGGAATAATAGGAAGGGTGTCGTTGTATGGTGGTGTGGATGACGAAAGTGTTTTGCCGATGCTGCTTCTTAAAAGAGTTGGCCGGACAGATTAATGGAAGAGGAAAAAGAATGGTTAGACGTGGCACACATGAGAAGGATGTACAGTGAGCAGCGTTGCACATCTTTAGATATTAACGATTTATTTAACAGAGGTGATGAAGGGTATGGACACGGGTAAAATGAGTAAAGTGGGTAAAATAAGTAAATGAGTAAAACGAGTAAAATGGGTAAAATAAGACAAAGAAGAACCTAAACAAAATGAGTAAAATAGGTAAAATGAGACACAGAAAAACCTAAACAAAATGAGTAAATGAGTAAAATGAGACAAAGAAGAACCTAAACAAAATGAGTAGCGGGCTTTTTTATTATTGTTTTCTTTTTGTGCCCTTGAGCTGTCTCCTTTGTTGTAAAAAAAAAAAAAAGAAGTAAAATGGGTAAAATGAGACACAGAAAAACCTAAACAAAATGAGTAAATGAGTAAAATGGGGAAACTATACCAAAGAAGAACTGTTAAACCCGGTGCTGCTAATCTTTGTATAACAGGAAGGATGTGTATCGAGAAACGTTGCACATCTTGAGATACGATCTGTTAAGCGAGGAAATTCACAAGAGGCTATCAGCGTGTGTATCAAGGGACTTATCTGGAGTGGCAGGCAAAAAAAGCTGCACATGACTGGATTGATAAGCTCGTGCGGAAAGAGAGGAAATAAAAACACCTTGTCTGGAAAATTCACTTAGTAATACTTGGTAGTCGTTTATTTTCATATATAATGGGTTAATATAATTTTTGTTCTACTTTTTTGCATATACTTATATCGAGAGGCGCGGTGGTCTAGTGGGTTAAGAGCGTCAGACTATGGCGAGGAGGTTCGAACCCCAGTGCCGCCTTGTGACGTCAGGAAGGGCATTATGAATTTCTATTTAAAAACTGTCAAGACAAAGAAGTAGATCAACGTCTGAATATTTTAACTCACTGAACTACTTATATCTTTTTTACACGGCGAATATCCTTTTCTTTATCTTTTGTTATGATTGTTTCTATAGTTGCCCGGGAAGCCCAGTGGTCACGGATGTATGATAAATTACGATCAATACTGTAATTCGGCCTTCCGGTCTCCATCTATTGGTCTCCCTTCCTGTCCTGCCGTCCGGGTGTCTGGGCGTCTGAGCGTCTGTTCACGTGTTTGGTCCTTCATGCATCATCCATCACCAGCAGGAAATAGTTTATACTTAGTTTGAATATTTATTGGCAAAAAATATGTATATTACTTGGTTATAAATCTCCGAAATGTGATCACCGAGCAGCCATCAAGATGAGAAAATGTGATTCGAGTAAAGATAAAATGTATGCTGAGAGAGAGAGAGAGAGAGAGAGAGAGAGAGAGAGAGAGAGAGAGAGAGAGAGAGAGAGAGAGAGAGAGAGAGAGAGAGAGAGAGAGAGAGAGAGAGAGAGAGAGAGAGATACAACATACAGACAAATTTTCCGTGCTATACAGATCATATCAACACAGGTACGTATTTTAACAGAAAAAGGCTGTATTTTAAAAGAAGGTGTACTAGAAAAAATAAATTAACGAGTAAAAAAATGCGATGAACCAAACTGCAGCAAAGAAAGCTAACGAAAGATAGTTACGACGAAAAAGGTTTGCAGAGTGTATCGAAAATGATTGATTACGAAGGACAGAAATATTAGCTGGCAACGAGAGGTACTTCAAGAGGTACATGATGGTTCACCTCGGCCAGCTACACCTCCTCACCTGCCTCCCTACCTGCCTAGCTGCCTTTTTACCTCCCCACCTACCTACCTGTCTGTCTACCCGCATACCCATCTGCCTGTCTGTCTGTCTGTCTGCCTGCCTACCCACCGGCCAGCCAACTCACCTGTCTTTCTACCTACCTGTCTGCCTTCCTTTGCCTGTCTGTCTGCAAGTGTCTACGCCTATCTGCCTAACTACCTGCCAACCTACTCGTCTGCCTGCTCTCCTGCCTATACCTCTCTGCCTTCCTGTCTTCTTGTGCCATGATGCCTACCCGCCTGCCTACCTGTTTAGTGCCACAAGGAAAAGTGTGTTTCGGGGGCGTGCATCGGCCGAGTGTCTGAATAATTAATGTTTCTCACTCTTCCTGGTGGTGGACTCTCGCTACCGGGTTCGCCAGTCTGTCGCTGTTTGTTTGCATTAATTTTGTCTGCGTCTGTGTGGCTGTGTCGATGTCTGCTTTAGTGTCTGATTGTCTACGTCTGCTTTGTCGCCCCTCTGCCCGCCTGTCTGCAAATCTATTTCTGCTGTCTGTGCTCTTCTCTCTCTCTCTCTCTCTCTCTCTCTCTCTCTCTCTCTGTGTGTGTGTAGAGAGAGAGAGAGAGAGAGAGAGAGAGAGAGAGAGAGAGAGAGAGAGAGAGAGAGAGAGAGAGAGAGAGAGAGAGAGAGAGAGAGAGAGAGAGAGAGAGAGAGAGAGAGACATTCATACAAGTATTGTACAATATTTTTTCCACATTGATGGAAACCTGTTTCCCATATACCTACTCTCTCGTCTGTTTTTTTCTTCTTGTGTTCACAGTTTGATCATCTCCTCCTCCTCTCCCTCGTCTTCCTCCTCCTCCTCCTCCTCCTCCTCTTCCCCCTTTCTCCCTCACTCATTCCACCCTCCGCCGTCCCAAGACTTACGGTTCGTCTCCTCCGCACGCGAGGCAATTAAGTTAAAACTTTGTTTCGCTCCAGATCATGCAAACCGGCCTTCACATTTGCCTAATTAATCCAACTGCTCACCTCTCTCAATTTCTCCTTCCCTTGGTAGCAATAATTCCTCCCCCCCTCCCCACACATCCATCAGTCTCCCACAAAAACAGGTGTCTTCCCTTCCCTCTCTCGTCCCCAGTCGTGCATCTCCCCCCGGTAAAATATACGTGTCTTGGTTGCCGCCGCGTCTCACTCTCCGCTGTTGGTCATCTTAATGGCTGATATTAATAAGGTGGCGGCGGCCGCGCTAGGCAGCTCGACCCTAAGTCTCCCGCACACGGTACTCCAATCTCGGCTTTTTTAATCCTGCGGAGCGATTAGCAGGTTGTTTGGGCCGGGGCGGGCAGCGGCAGGCAGCCCTGATGAAATGGTCCGTCCCCGTAATCCTGTTACATGTTATTACAATCAAGATTATTATTATTTTTTATCATCAGTTTTTTTTTAGTGTACAAGGAAAGAGAGGGAGCTGGCTCGGAGGGGCGCATATCCTGATTAATTAATTTTCTACGAGGCAAAATAGCGAGTTTGTATTAGCAAATGGTATGATCATTATTTAATTAGCATGCACGCCACCAATGGCTCGTTTAGGTGTAATGGTAAACCGCATTCATACCTGGCCGCTCCCCGACACGCAGGTGGACGCCCCGCCTTTGTTGCTCACACGCTCGTCACCGCCGCCCCTCCTGCTCTTTTACAGGGAAGGAGGAGAAAATTAGATGTGTTTTTCCGTAATTAATTGTGACGTGTATTTCTGTCTCTGCCAAACTGGACACTGAGCCGCGGTGTCATGACGCAGGGGAGCCGGGAGGGTCTCGTCAGTTACATCTGCAAGGAAATTGTTTGTGTGTAATTAATGTGGTAAGTGGCATTCTGGAGGCTGATAAATGGTAGCGAGGGAGAGACAGAACGGCCGGGGAGTTATGGAAGGGTTTACCGCAGGGTGGAGGAAGAAAGGGCCCGGCCTGGGAAGGGGCGTCTCCCGGGGCGAGGTGACGCGAGGCGTGTGTGGGGTCTCGTGGACAGGTAACGAACCACAAAAAGGGAGGAAATTGTAGTCATCTCTGACCCGGAAATTTAGGGATCTTAATGACTCTTCTTAGAGAAATCTGTACGCTACTTATCATTATCAAGTAAAGGAAAAATAATTTCGTTACGTAAAATGCAGAAAAATTTTACTATCAATATGAAGATTGAGACAGAATAATATAATCACTGCCAAGAGGAAGTAGGACTTGCACACACAAACTAAGCAGAAGAGACAGCTTGATAAGGAGAAAAGCCTTAAATTATTAACACGTTGGTACCTCAGACCGAAATTGATTAGGCTTAAGACTTAGCACTTACCCACAAGTAGAACAACATTCTGAGGATGCAAACTATAAACTTGAATTTTCAACAAGTGCCGGTATTGTAGCCTGAAACTGAAAAGGTCTGTGGAATGAACAGCCTCGGGACGGGGTATGAGAGGCGGAAAGGAGGCCTGCACGGGTGACGGGAATACAGATGGCTTGGGTCTCGTGGCCGGCCGAGGAAGAGGAAATACTTGAGATACGCATTCACAAGGTGTGTCTGGGAGATTGCTGGTTATAACTACTACTGCCCTGAGCGTCATAACTGACATGCCTTCCTCTCCCCCGCCCGCCTTCTGGCCAGCCATAACATCCTGAATTCAACTACTGCAGATGGGAAATAAATTTACTTCTACTAACCATAATACCATCCAACCGCATTTCTCCCTTTGTTACGAACGGAAACACACACACACACACACACACACACACACACACACACACACACGGGCGGCATGACGCTGAGGGATGCCCGAGGAGAGCCTACGAGCATTAGCCGCCGTAACCCCGTCATTAACACCGTGAGAGATGCTCCGACGAAGGAAAATGGAGCGCGAGGAATGGTGAGACGAGAATTTAATTATAGCGCGAGCGGCGGAGACTGCGTAATGGCTGATAATTTGACTATGTAATCGCTGATAATTTGATAACTGGATTAATAAGGGAAAGAGGATTCATTGCCGTGTGGATAGCGTATAGCAGTAACGCCCCCTTCCCCCATCCACCTCACCCTTGCTGTCTTAGGTCACGTGATGACAGAGGGGAGAAAGGCGGGAAAGACGGCAGAAAGGAAAGGCTTGGTGGGGCGGCTTATAGGGGTGAGGGGAGGAAGAACACCAAGGGAGGAAAGTAAGAAGGGATGGTTAGGATGATTATTTGAAAGTCAGGAGGACGGAAGGAGAGTGGACAGGATGAAGGAAAAGTTAATCTTGTAAAGAGGGATTCAGAGGGTAGCGGAAGAAAGGGTAATTGAAAATAAGTCAAACAGGAAGCAGAGAGGTGACATATCACAGAAAATGTTAGGGTTAGACGAGGTAAGACTTAGAGAAGGAAGGGGAGAGGGAGGCAGGAGATAGGGGAATATAAATGGAAAGTGTGGGGGGGCAGTATGCAAAGAGAACACCTGTACTCTCAAAAAAACAGGTGTCTTTTTCCTAAGGAAGACATATTGAAATAAAGGACCATTCATAAATTTGTCTGTAGTTTGAGCGCTCAAGTGTGTGTGTGTGTGTGTGTGTGTGTGTGTGTGTGTGTGTGTGTGTGTATATATATATATATATATATATATATATATATATATATATATATATATATATATATATATATATATATATATATATATATTCTCCTCCTCCCCTGCCCCCTTGTTATCGGAGGGCCGCCAGCTTCTCACCCTACACTCGGGCTATTTATACTTCCACTCCCTAATCGCTGCTCGACCCGATACTTTACGGCCGGAGACTGTCACCCGCAACCCCCCGAGATATTTTGCCCGCCGATGAGGCATGTCGCTCTCAGACCTGCCAGCCCTGCTAAAAAATGTATAAAACACCTACGAAAGGGGAAGAGAGAGAGAGAGAGAGAGAGAGAGAGAGAGAGAGAGAGAGAGAGAGAGAGAGAGAGAGAGAGAGAGAGAGAGAGAGAGAATGAAAACCAGATGTCAGGTTTTGTAACGGTAAACCTAATAAACTAAAGGTGTTCAACTACGTCGTCCTTCATTCACTATATTTTTTTTTCACATGCAGTGGTGGGGAGCGGCTCTTAGCGAAGGATATCACAGGTCTCATATCCTACCGGTAGATTGTTACAAAGTCCTCCTCCTCATCCTCTTTCTCCTCCTTCTTCCTCCTCCTCCCCCTCCAATCACCAGCACTCCTTCCGCCCTCCCTATCATTGCTTCCCCCTTCCCCTCAACCCCTAAAAACGCAAGCCCGATTCTCGTTAACCTCCCTTTAATCGCCTAATTTGGGCCATTAGATGCTGAACCCTTTTGGTAGATAGCGGCGGTAATGGTGGCGATAGTGAGGGAAACTTTATGGCGGCTGTTAGTGACGATGGTGATGATGGTAGTGGTAGTGATTAGCTTGGTAGTGGTGGTGGTATACTGGTGCTGGCTTAGATGATGATGTGAATGTATGGGACTGGTATGGTACTGGTCGTGGTTGTCTTTATGGTAGAGACTGGATTGGTGTTGTTAGAGGTAATTGAAGGCGTGGTTATGGCAGCATGGTATTTGATGTGTTAGTAGCATTCGTGATAGTTACAGTTGTGATTGTGAGTCAGTGTCATTTTCTTCCTACTGAATGATGATGATGATGGTGATGAAGACGTTGGGGTAATGATGATGTCTGCGTACCTGGCACTGTGCAGGTGAAAATTTTAAGGTAGATTGGAGAATGGGGTCATGTGTGTAAGCTGTGGTTTGCTCAAGGTGGTGTGTATGAATGGGTATGATGAGTCTTGTTCAAATAATTGTTGTCGTGATGATGATGTACATAGTTGCCTTGTATGTAGTCTGAAGGGTAAATGTTAGGTCTTTATAGCAGTGGGATCATAATTTGGTTTGGTGAGTCGTGTTCGGTGATGATAAGGTGTGGAAATAGTGGAGGTGATGGTGGTGATGTTACAGTTGTTGTTGTGGTTTAGATGAAGTTTTCTACTATTGGTGTTGGTGGTGGTTATGGAGGTGGTGGGTGTTGTTGTTGATGATGGCGGCCTCGGTGCTGGAAATATTGGCGGTGTCGGTAGTGATGATGGTGGTTACCCTGAATATGCCAGGAGTGTTGGTGGTGTTATTTGTGATAGTGGTGGTGGTGGTGGCGGTGTATTGTGTCAGCCTCGCTTTCCAAGACTCGCGTGACGCCACCATTGTCCTCCACGCAGCACAGTAATGCGGGCATCACCACCACCACCACCACCTTTACCAGTTCCGACCCCATCACATTATCTTCTGTGTCACCATCACCTCCCCACCACAGCCTTCACTACCATTACCTCAGCACACACAATAAAAACTACTACTGCTACAACTTTTTTTTTTTTTTTTACTACTACATAAAAGATACCTCCACCCATGTTTATTTTCCCGACACATAATCATGGAGGGTTCACCATAGCTTGGAGGTCATTAGTCCCAACTCTGCTCGCTAATGACTGTGGCATCCAACCATATCACTGTTACTACTTAGCACTAAATCTATACATGACACCTTATCATCTATTGCGTCTAGATCTCCCTTTCCTTCCCTACTCATGTCACTCCCTACTACTACTACTACCACTTCTACAACTACTACTACTACTATTTTTATTATTACCATACTACTACTACTACTACTACTACTACTACTACTACTATTATTATTACTACTACTACCTCTTCAATAGCAACAACAGCAACAGCAGCAACTGAAATAAGAAGACCAACAACAACAATAACAACACCACAAGATCAGTCACTATCACTGTTTTCTTCGGTAATATAATGGAAAATTCAAAGTCACTTAACTATTTACACTATCCCCACAAAAACAAAAAGAATCATATTGCACAATAACCACAAGCAAGGCAAATTTCACGACCACCACCACCATCACCGCCGCCGCCGCCGCCGTAGCGTGACGCAGTCCTGTTGGTCGCCTTGTTTATGGTGTGGCGTCCATAGTGGCGTGTCAGTCAATCTGGAAATGTCGCGACGTGTCTTAATATTTCCAGCTTTTGTTGGACTTTCTTATATTCACTGACCCTCCCTCCCTCCCTCTCGTCCTCCCTCCCACACATATGAACCCTCCCTTCCTATTATGGCTCCCACACAGCCTGAACCCTCTCTTCCCTCCCGATTCTTTCCTTCCCTCTCTCTCCCTGCCGTCCCTACCTCATCTCTTTCCCCCTTCCTCCCTCCTTCCCTTCCTCCTCCACACACCGCAGTTCTTGTCTCTTACCCCACACCTCCCTCCCTCCACTCTCCCTTATTCCCTGCCCTCCCCCACTCACACCCCCTTTCCCTTCCTCCTTCCTTACATCACCCAGGCCCCTCCCCTGCACTTAACTATCGCCCTTATATTTCCGCTGATCCTCCTCCTAACCATAATTGGATTACGTTTTTATATTTATCCTTGATGCTTCTCTGTGCTGGACCGTCCGCTGTTTAGTTGGGTTACCTTGTGCATTATTGAACATGCCTTGCGTTATGTTATTTGTATTGTTTCGGTATCTTTATCATCGTTCTTATCTTCATGCATTTATTATTACTATCATTAATAATATCGTCGTCACTATCGCCATCCCATTATTGAACATATCTTGCGTTATGTTACTATATTGTTGCGTTAGCTTTATCATCGTCCTTATCTTCATCCAGTTAGCGTTACTGTCATCAATATAATCGTCTTCATATCGTCATCGTTGGCTTAGAGTTGATGAGCGCTGCGAAGGGTGTTGTGTTTGTTATTGAAAGGTTAACAAGAAAGGAAGTGTTGCAGCGCCCCATCATGTCGGTCCTGTGATACCAAACAGACCAGCTTGCTTAACTTTGTCCGGCCTGAGGTTATTAATGGACGTTCTCTCTCTCTCTCTCTCTCTCTCTCTCTCCACACACACACACACACACCTGTTAGCCTCACAAACACCCGCGTCTCGTGTTGTACGCTGCCCCGCTCTCCGCGTCAGTCACTCCGTCAGCCTCCCGCGGCGCCTGTTACGTTCTCGCCAGCAACGTCCAGCCTCGAAGTAATTGGGTGAACACGGATGACATGTACTCTTGAAACATTATTATCATCCAGCTTATTATCCGCATCTTCTCTCTCCTCCTCCTCCTCCTCCTCCTCCTCCTCTCCTTTCTTTTATCTTGTTTTCTTTATTCCGTTTTTTTCTTGCCGTCATTGTCCTCCTTTTCGTCATCGCCGTTTTTCTTCTCTTCCTCCCCCTCCTCCCCATCATCATCATCATCATCATCTCCATTATTTTTATCATTGTCACTGTGCAGGGTGAAGGATAAAAAATAACCCCAGAGTAAAATATTGGAGACCACTTTGGCGGGATGTTCAAGAATAAGCCGCACCAAAGCACTAGCATTGTTCATACATACTGATGATGGCACCTCCTCAGAAGCCACATTATGTATGCACTGTGAAATATGATGACCGCTGATGACCAATGTTTAGAAGCAGCTTGAAGTGGAACATTATCGTGAATACTGATAAGGAAAAGAGCGAGAGAAAACGTGTAGTGCCGAAACAACAGAGAATGAATGCCGAGAAAGAATATTCAGAAGCGACTCCCAGTGAAATATGATGATCATTAACGAGGGACATTTAGATAGACACAATATGGCGTGAAGTATGAGAAAAACACCGGCGCCGCACATTCCCATGCTTCATCTTGAAATACAGTAAGCGCCGCCGAGCAGTTAGGTATTCATTATATACAGTAATGACCAGCGTGTAGATGCAATATACATGATAGTGATCACTGATGAAGGACATTCAGATACAATATAAAGAAATTTACCATGAGCACCACTGGTAGACGAACGTTAACATACAACAGACTCGAATGTATTTTTTTTTTTTTTTTAAGGTTCTGATGACGCACATTGGAACGCAGCGAGTGACAAGGAATGAAAAGCCAAATCCGAACCATACAAATATTTTTTTTTCTATCTTCTGCGTCATCCCGTCAACTCTTCGCAGCATTTTTAGTCCGCTAACACGGAATATTGAATTTTTAATAATATTTGTCTTCGCAGAGAAAGTTATGTGTGGGTTTCGTGAGGCATAAAAGCTCTTAATTATGATTCATTAATATGTTTATTGGCTACGGGATTGTCATTAAGCTGGAATTTGTGTTTCAAAGACAAAATGTTAATTGTCTCAGGCATGAATTTGAATCTGCGTGTATGCACGCGCACGCACGCACGTTGTGTGTGTGTGTGTGTGTGTGTGTGTGTGTGTGTGTGTGTGTGTGTGTGTGTGTGTGTTTCTTTTTGTGTGTGTGTGAGTGTGTGTGGGTGTTGTGAAGAGTTGTCATTACTGTTATCGTTACTACTAAAGATAGGTATTACTAATATCGTTGTTGTTGGCGGCTTTATTTGTAATGTTGCTGCTCATCTTATTACAACAACTGCTACTACTACTACTACTACTACTACTACTACTACTACTACTACTACTACTACTATTACTACTACTATAGTTACTGCTAATAATAATAATACCGTAATGAAAAAAAAAATAATAATAATAATAATAATAATAATAATAATAATAATAATAATAATAATAATAATAATAATAATAATAATAATAATAATAATAATAATAATAATAATAATAATTACAATATCAATAACAATGATACCGACAGTAATATTATATCCCTGAAGGGACACTAAACAAAGAAGCTATCTAGCAGGTTACGGCACGTACTATACGGCCATGTGTGTGTCAACAGCCCGCCTTTGTGTATATGTGTGTTTCCCGGCGTACCTCTTCCCAACACAATCGACAAAATATTCCCCTCACTTCTTTTATTTTCGTCGGTCCCGCGGTGCACCTATTTAGTGGGATGGCAGGGACTAAGAAGCTCCTGCCGCTGCTACATGAATTACTGGTTGTTTTTATTCCAACTATTTTATTTCTGTTTGAGTAATTGTCTTGATGTTTTATTTGTTTGTTTTCGTTGATTTACGTGTGTGTGTGTGTGTGTGTGTGTGTGTGTGTGTGTGTGTGTGTGCGCGTGCGTGCGTGGGCGCGCGTACGCTTGCTCTACTGTGCACCTGCCTATGAGTGTGTGTGCGCCCTTATTAATACATCCGTGCGTACAGGTATTTATGTATTCGCTTGCGTCTTCGGGTGTGTATGCGTGTTGTGTGATTAATTAAATGCACGTGTGCGTGTATTCACGTCAGTGTGCATGCGTGTTTGTGGCCGCGGGTGCGTGGGTGCTTGCGTGTGTAGTCGCATGCGTATACGTGCGTGTAGGTGTGCATGCGTGTGTGTGCACGGGAGCCACGGTTGGCGGGGTGTCGTGGACCGTCGGCAGCGGAGGTGGCGACTTTGGGGTAGCGGCGCCGGCACGATTTATTGCGGGGGAAAGAACGACATAATTGTGTGTCGAGTGTAATGACAAATGGCCGCCATCAGGGTAGCCAGGGATAATGGGCAAAATTTTCGACTGGACCTGACGATATTTCACGCAAAATATAAATGTTGTTGTGATTTATTTTGTCGTGCATACCAGACAAACTACATTTTATCCGCCCTGCCACCTTCCCTCGCCTCTATTCTTTCATACAAACGCGAGGTGGCGGGAGGGGAAAGTTTGGTATTCCGTGTGAGCGTCGCCGCGGAGTTTTCGTGCCGAGCGACAGTGAAACTCTTTGTAACACGATTTGTGCAATTTCGCCGTAATGATGACTGATTGGCCGAGTATTTATTTCAAGCCGCAACTCCCCGGCCATTGTCTGATTCTGGTGGGCGAGCGACTTTGTTTTATTGCCGAGACGAAGATTATGGAGTGTACTTTACCGAGAAGTGTTTAAATCGACTCCGTGTAATTTTTCGAAACACTGCGCAGCATTCACGTCGAATTATTGAAGGCGTTTAATAATATAACGTATTTGCTCGTATATTTCGCTTGGATTATCGTTATCCACAAAAAGACACAGAAATTGGGGTTTGGGAGAACGTATAATGGAGGTAATGCAGGCATGAAGCAGAACAGTTCAGCGAAAAGATTTTAGTAGAATGGCTTTGTGCTTGAGCTTTTAATAATATCAGCATTTTTCTTCCTCTTCCACAGAATGCAATGGAGGTAGTGAGTGTAGCGGCCAACGTGGGGGAGGTGCTCGGGGGTCCCCAGACACCCGCCCCGCCCACCTTCACCCACGAGCACACCCTCCACGCTCACACCGAGCACACAGGTGAGCCAGAGTCAAGTGTGAAACTCATTGTTGTATGCCATTCTGCTGAACATATATAGATTATAGAGGTATATCATGTCCTTTACTATCAATAATGTCTCTTTGTCCCCTACAGACCGTGTTCGGACAGACGAAGACGAAGATGAAGATGAGGGAGACTCAAGGATGGACACAGACCAAGATGTCGCCGTGGTCGAAAATGTCCCGTGCGAACCGGAGGAGGCGTCCGAAGAGACCACCGAGCTAGACCTCGCCATCCTCAACCAGGACAGCCAGACGCAAGCCCTCGAGGAGGAGTCCAACCCTGACGCGGACTCTGCAGCCCTCGAGGATGACGTCACGGGCGACCATATGGAGTGTGACGATTCAGAGAACGCTCCCATGTACATAGACGACGATTCATCCTCGCGCGCGTACCCTGAGACTGTGAGTGACATGCCTGTGGGCTCCCCCTCGATGCCCATGCCCATGCCCGAGTCAGGAGGGCGGCGCAATAAGCGGAAGAACTTTAAACCGCGCAATATAGTATACACATACACGGACAGTGAGGACAACGAGGGCACGAGCGATGCCGAGACACGCGCCCAGCACCCGTCCTCCGATGCCAGCTATGACCCCTCCTCCACCGACGTGCCTCTCGACCTCTCCGAGACGCCCACGATGAGGCGCTCCCTCCTGCCTCGCCGCCTGGACGAAGCTGTCGATCTGACGGGCGGCACAGCCATAGGCAGTGGCGGCAGCGGGAACAGCCCCAGTGCCCACCCCCGCCTCAATGCCTTACTGTCCCGCTCCACCTCCCCTGGCCAGCAGGAGGAAGGAAGTGGAGGCGGGGCTGGAGGAGGACCAGGCACAGGAGGACCAGGTAGCGGAGGTGGCGGAGGAGGAGGCGGTGGTGTAGGTTGTGGCAGCAGCGACGGGTCAGACATGAAAGAATACGCCGAGCTGACCATGCGTCGCCTCCTCGGCCTCTACGGCCTCAACGACCTCACCGAGAACCTTGCATTGTCTCCGGCAGCTATCTATCAAGGTATGTGGCACACCTTCTGCTCACACACACACACACACGCACACACACACACACACACACACACACACACACACACACACACACACACACACACATCTCCCAGCGTCATCACTCATGTTTTGTTGAACTCGCTGTTCCCATCACCATCAGCTGTTCTTCCACATCCCTCACCCCCTCACCGTCATCTCTTTTCCTCATCGTTCAGCACACCAGGAAATATTGGATCCCGACTAGATGGTTCCCCCTCGCAGTGTATCGATATCACAGAAACTTTCTTTTAATTCACCTCCGTATTACCTCTAGACTGTGCTCACCATTCCCTACTCTATTATTCTTTGTGTGTGTGTGTGTGTGTGTGTGTGTGTGTGTGTGTGTGTGTGTGTGTGTGTGTGTGTGTCCGTCCTCTCGTGTTCTCCGTTTCCTCCATCTTTTCATTTGGCATTCCCGTGTTTTATGGCTCCGGTCCCGGGTTCCTCCTCTTAAAAAGACAGCGGGAACTTGAGCTTAAGGGGACTTGTTACCTTGTTTTGCCACATTATTATCGTAAACTTCAGGCGCGTCCCATCTTCTATGCGCTCTCTGTTGTTCCCTCAGATGGGCATTCGTTTTCACAACCTCCTCTTCCTCCTTCTCCTCCTCAGTCTGCCTCCTCTCTTCTTCCTCTTCCGCCACCATCACCACCTGCAACCTCCTCCTCCTCCCCCTCCTCCTCCGCTTGGATCAAACGACAGATATTCATGCTGAGGTTGTGGAAAGTATACATGATTATGAGAGAGAGAGAGAGAGAGAGAGAGAGAGAGAGAGAGAGAGAGAGAGAGAGAGAGAGAGAGAGAGAGAGAGAGAGAGAGAGAGAGAGAGAGAGAGAGAGAGAGAGAGAGAGAGAGAGAGAGATTGTATGTGTGTTTGTTTGTTTATTTGTTTGTTTGCGTGCGCGCGCGCGTGTGTATGTGTGTGTGTGTGTGTGTGTGTGTGTGTGTGTGTGTGTGTGTGTGTGTATCAGTCACCCTCCCTCTTGGGCATAACATTTAATGGTAAGTCGTTACGTGATCTTCCTTCGCGCGGACTCTAAGTGAATTAACAGCAGCATCTGATTTAAGCTTCCCAGTGTGGGTGGGAGTGGGTGTAGGGGGGGGGGTGGCAGGGCAAGCAAGTAACCACCGTAAAGTGTGATAAAGCCCAAATATACCCGCTAACCCTTCCCGCTTTATCATCTACGTAACCCTGATATGTGACACGCATTAATTCCGGGCTGGTGTGCCCGGGGGAGGTGGGCCAGGGGCAGGGCGGGGGGGACACACCTACACATTACCTCGGTGTCTTATTACCACACATTACTGGGCGTTCGCGTTTGCTCGCCGCTTAGTTAACAAGGGATACGGGGAGAGAGAGAGAGAGAGAGAGAGAGAGAGAGAGAGAGAGAGAGAGAGAGAGAGAGAGAGAGAGAGAGAGAGAGAGAGAGAGAGAGAGAGAGAGAGAGACAGACAGAGAGAGACAGACAGACAGACAGACAGACAGACAGACAGACAGACAGACAGACAGAGAGAGAGAGAGAGAGAGAGAGAGAGAGAGAGAGAGAGAGAGAGAGAGAGAGAGAGAGAGAGAGAGAGAGAGAGAGAGAGAGAGAGAGAGAGAGAGAGAGAGAGAGAGAGAGAGAGAGAGAGACAGACAGACAGACAGACAGACAGACAGACAGACAGAGAGAGAGAGAGAGAGAGAGAGAGAGAGAGAGAGAGAGAGAGAGAGAGAGAGAGAGAGAGAGAGAGAGAGAGAGAGAGAGAGAGAGAAATCCCATCCCCTTGAGCTGAAAATGGAGATAACGAGCCAGCATACGTACACCCAAATGGATGCAGAACAACCACAAATGGATGAACGAGGCACAGAGAGAGCCAGAGCGAGCAGTGACTAAGGGTGATCCATTACCCGTGATGGCTTGGGTGCCGGGGAGGGGCTGGGGGGGCGGGGCAGGGCAGGGGCGGGATTGGGATAGGGGGAAGTGGAGGGCCCCGTCTGAGCTCTACGGGAGAACTATCGTCTGAGGGGAACCAGACCTACGAGGGTGAGGGGAAACCAAGGGAGGGGAATATCATAAGTGAAGGGAATGGCTAGGGGGCAGGGAGGGAGAGGCGTCAGTGTGAGGAGATAATGTGAAAGGGAAGGATGAACGAGGGCGAAGAGGGGAGAGCAATGAAAGAGAGGAAGAAGCATTGAGGAAGAAAGAAAGGGGAATAAGCGTGATGAAGAAGGGAGGAGTTGAAATAAAAGAAAGGAATGAAGAAGAAGCAAGAGCTGTAGATTACGCCGAAGGGAGAGACAAAGAGATCCCACCCTGACCAACGTAATGGATATATATTTTTTTCGTGTAGTGGAAAAACCCAGTTGATTAAACCTAAGTGAATAAGAAGAAAATGAGGACAAGGAAGACACGTGTGTTTCACCCTAACGCAAAAACAGTGAAAAATATCCAGACTTAAAATATTTGCCACACGAAAGAGACGCTTCATCGATTTCCTTTTTTTCCATATTAGTTGTCAGCCACATGAAAAATTTGGCTTTGTCATTTCCTTGTTCCCTGACTCCTGCTACTTCCGCCAGGGCAAAGCGTGGCGTTGGTGTCGTTAGGAGGAGGAGAGGAGCTGAGGGCGGAGGAGGGCTGGAGCTGGAAACTCAATCCTTCATGTAATACTCAAATGCGGGTCGAGGGGGATCGGATACCTCTCGTGTTCGTTACAGCCATCGTGTGTTTGGACCTCCTTTTGTTGTAGTTCAGCGACGGAGACGATGCAAGCCACAAAGCTCTCATGGAAGGTACTACACGTGGAGACGCGCTTCACTGCTATTCACGCTACTGCTGCTGCCCCTGCTCTGTTCATGATCGTAAATGCTTCATCCCCCCTAACTGTAGTCATAAAAGTATCATATTAAAAGCGAATGTAACACTTGTCCATGGAGTACTTAAAAATAGACCCAAGATTTTTCTACCCTATATATGCTTGATGGTTCATTCTTAATTACAAGCTCTCCACGTTGGACAAGTAGCAGCATCCCTCGCAGCATTACCAGCGCTATCTGTCGTCTTGTATGTCTCTCCTTTAGCCAGACGCTTATCGGTATACGTGACTTGTATTCTGTCTGAAACCTGCAAACCTCACCGCTGTCCTCCCTCTGCACCGACATCAGTTGCCACGCGGCCTCACAACCCCGCTGAGTCCATGCCCACCCTGCCGCACACTCCCCCTTGCTGCCCCCCTGTTGTCCCTTCACCACATTGACTCCCCTCGGAATCTTGCTCTTTCCGCATGACGCACCCGCCGTCCGCCCTGGGAACACACTGGGGCGTCATTATTAGTCAGACCCACCTTCCACCCGCGGCCCGGCGAGGAATGTCAACACCCCGCCCACGTGCACCACTATTGGCGACTCCCGGGGGCGTGCGAGAGGGGAGACGACGGGGCGCTCGAGGCAACGGTGGATATGGACACAGCCGGGGGTCCGCGAAGGGGAAGGGGGAGCTCCGGCGATGGAGCGAGGCGAGAGAAAGGGATTGATTAAGTAGAACGCGTGTACCTCGGAGTCCCGGTTAAAAAAGTGGAGGTAGGGAGGTGTGTCGGACGTGGAATAATAGCTGTGGCTTGTGGTTCTTTACACGTTTGGATAGTAAATGTGTGTTCTTTCCTTCTCCTTTCTTTTTCTACGCCCTTTGTGTGTTCTCGGTGTACATTCTACGCCGTGCATGTTGGTTCAAAGGAGAAGGAAGAGTATATATATATTTTTTTTAAGTTAACTAGTATAGATTAAAGCTTTCCGCTCCAGATAATGCACGCTCGTGTTGCATGTGTACCTAATGGAAGGGAGAGAGAGAGAGAGAGAGGGAGAAAGTGTGTCTTATTGGTTTGTATACACGGTCCAGGCGTCTTACAAGCAGGATCCTTTCTCTGAACTGTTCCAACGCCTATCATCTTGTTATTTGAGGTGTTGTGGTACTCTCTCTCTCTCTCTCTCTCTCTCTCTCTCTCTCTCTCTCTCTCTCTCTCTCTCTCTCTCTCTCTCTCTCTCTCATTCATCCCCTCACTCACTCATCCATTCATTCACCGCCACCACCCCCTCCTCCCACACCACCACTTATCTCCTGTATTGTTTCCGCCGTTCATTCAATCTGCATCTTCCGGTGTCTTCGTCGTCGGTGCTGATAATTATTTGCCGCATCTGATTTGTGTCACGTTCCGCCGAGGCTTTGAGAGTAGAGGAGTAGAAGGAAGCGCCCTGCGTGGAAGTGAAGGAAGTTAGTGTGTGGATGAAGGAGGAAAAGAGAGGTAAGGCTGAAGGTTATAGAGTGAGAGAGAAAGTTTAAGAATGAGAAGTAAAGAGGGAGGAGGAAAGCTGACCAAAAGAGAGAGAGAGAGAGAGAGAGAGAGAGAGAGAGAGAGAGAGAGAGAGAGAGAGAGAGAGAGAGAGAGAGAGAGAGAGAGAGAGAGAGAGAGAGAGAGAGAGAGAGAGAGAGAGAGAGAGAGAGAGAGAGAGAGATGAAGCTAGTTATCAAAATTTTAGGGATAAAGTTCGTTCGGTAGCAAAGATAAGTAGTTCAAGTGACGGGGCAAGGAAGGCATCAGAAGTGAGAGCAGAGTGTGAGGTAAAGGTAAAGGGATGGAGTGTGGTTTGGAGGCAGTACACTTTATAAAACAACTATTATTATTATCGACGGAGGGTCGCCGTCGCCGCCCTCCTCCGGGTTGTGTTACAGTGACCCTCGTAACAGTGCCAGCCAGGCAGGCAGCAACGGCGGTGACGAACGCCCCGCCTCGTGTATAATGTGGGTACAGTGACCGGTGTGTGTGTGTGTGTGTGTGTGTGTGTGTGTGTGTGTGTACAGCCATCACCAGTATACACATTACTCACGTCTCTAAACATTGATAGTGTATGTTTAGAGCAGCGTAATGGGATTTCAGCGGAAGATATACTTTTATTGCGGATTTTGAGACACACCCTATTGGATACCGTGAATGTAACCCAGGATTGCATTACTGAAAGTTACTGTATATCAACAAGTAACTTTAAAAAATCATTGTAATGTCCATTTTGAAGATTCGGAAAACTTGTGCATTCACAAGACCGTTATATTATAGATCTATCAACACAATATGAGTGAGTTTCTTTGAAGGCTTGCCTTCACACCTGGCGAGACGTACCTCCGCACCGGGCTCCACAAACCACACATCTAAATGGACACTAAAATATATTGACTCCCGCACGATCATTGCAGTATTATAGGAAGTGAGGATCGGCCCCATGCATAATAGAGGTTCTTGGTGTCACGGGGTCGTGGAGGCAGGGCCGTGTTGGCCTTTCCGTGGCAGGGTAAGGAGGGCGTCGCGGCAGAGGGAGGGTACCAGCGGTAAGGGGCTGGGGCAGCTGGGTCGTTTAACCAGGCTAGTGTTGAGTGTGCAGTAATGTGTGGAAAGTGATGCCTCTCCCGAAGGCCTCGACGAGTATCGTGTGTATGCTCCGAGTTCCGCCGCCGCGTCGCAGCTTCGGGTGCGGTGCCCTCTGGCCCATAAAGCACGTTAATTATGGCGTCACTTCCGGGAGCCCGTGCTACGCTTTGTAGCTGCAAATAGTGAATACCTAATACGACAAAGAAAACTGTAGTTAACGCAAAACAAGTAATGATACAAGCAGCGGCCACCCCTAGACTCCCAGGAGTTTCCTATCCCAGCACCACCGCCTCTCTGTGGCCCGCCCCACCCCGCCCGGCGTCGCCTCGGCCTCGCCACCCAGCATCAACTGCTCGCGTCCGGTTGATAATACTAGAAAGTTATTATTAAAACAGTTAATGAAGACGACATTATTTCGGGTGTAAAATGGCTCACTAAGCGGCGGGTGTTGTCGTCAGCAGGTCAGCGTATTAGGTGCTGCCGCCGCCTCAAGTGTTGGCGGGAGATATTCAAACTCTAAAGCGCCCTGCATAATTTATCTCTCGCGCCGGCCTTTTAGAAGAAGCAGAGTTTATCAGTATATATATGAAGTGTTTAACGTAAACCCGGATAATGATGTCAAGCGGAACTGAAAAAGTGGCCATGTTTATAGAGAATGAAGGGAGGAAGAGTGGAGGCGGAGGGGACCCACCCGCCGAGGCTGTCATCTGCCATCTCGAAGAATTATGTTAAACATGTGTGCTGGCGCGGGTTTTTGCGGAATTTTTGGTGGCGTCCTGCTATCGTGTTTATCATAGTGAACCAGAGAGGAGCTGAGCCTAGGGGTGGGGGGAGGGGGGGACAAGGTGATGCCTCACCGGGGAGATAGGCTGATGTGTGTGTGTGTGTGTGTGTGTGTGTGTGTGTGTGTGTGTGTGTGTGTGTGTGTGTGAGAGAGAGAGAGAGAGAGAGAGAGAGAGAGAGAGAGAGAGAGATAGAGAGAGAGAGAGAGAGAGAGAGAGAGAGAGAGAGAGAGAGAGAGAGAGAGAGAGAGAGAGAGAGAGAATAGTGAGAGAGAGAGAGAGACAGAGAGATAGAAGCAGAGTCAGCGGCAGCAGCGGGAGAAGGGTGGAGGATACCAAAAAAATTCTGATGAGGAATGCAATTTAGACATGTGTGCGAGGTTAAGGCTGTCGTAACGTGAACTAACACCGGAGCCCTGCGGCCCGGCAGGCTCTCCCAGGCTCTTTTATTTCCTCACGCAACTGTGTCTCGGCCCAGTGTGATAAGGCCGAGACGAGATATAAAAAAACAGATGCCCCGCGTTTTATAGAAATTCCTCCTGAGTTCTCGTCTTTAGTGGAATAACAAAGCTAAAAGTTTAAAAAGAATAGTTTAATGGGGTCGGGCGTTAGTAGAAGAAAAATATAAATGGATGAAGAATGGTCAGAGAAATAGTTAAGCATATAATAAAACTTCTGCTATTAAACTGATATAAAAAAAAACGAAACTGCCCCAGTGATAACATGCTTCAATAAACTACCAGGAAAAAGGCAGTAAAATAACAACTGTCTTGAAATCTTACCTTACATTCCTTTCACTAAACTGACAAAAAAAGTAAACGAAAAATACCAACAAACACATAATATGCAGGAAGGTGACTTTTGATGATACTGTGTGTGTGTGTGTGTGTGTGTGTGTGTGTGTGTGTGTGTGTGTGTGTGTGTGTGTGTGTGTGTGTTAAGAGCTGTACGGCAACATTATTTGTGTCTTTGTCGAGAGCGAGACACGCCGTGCCAGCCAGCGCCGGGCTGGGCCTCTTAGCGCTGGATGTAGTGTGTCGGCCCTTAACTTTGAGCGATGGTCGACTTTAGAAGACGCCCCCATAAGACCCTAAAATATGGTCCCAGTTCTGTGCTACTGCCGAGGAAGGGATGGAGGGAGGGGCGGAGGGAGGAGGAGGCAGACCGAGGGAGTCAGGTCACATGGAATATTTTTAACATCAGCCACAGGGAGGAGGAGGAGGAGGAAGAGGAGTAGGAGGAGGAGGAGGTGGTGGTAAGTAAGGAGAGGGAGAAAATGAGCAAGGTTTAAAAGGTTGGGTAGATAAAACCGTTTCCTTATGTAATCACAAAGCTTGGCCGCTGATTTGTTGCTGTTCCTGTAATGTTTCTTTTTTTCCTTCAACTGTGATTCGAAGCTGCAACATTTCGTTCTTATCAGAGCCCAACACAACCACCAAAAACCTCCATCTAATTACACTTTCATATGCACTTTTCCTTACGTATGCCTTTTTTTTTATCACTCGCTGAGCAAAATTAATGCTGGCGGCCATTAGATGCTGATCAGAGGGTATCAGATCCCATTCACGGGGAATTAGGCGAGGCCGGTGTAGTGATGAGCCAAACATTAATTTCACGGCGTCCACGAGCCATAAATTTCTACTTTTTCTCTCGACGAATTTGCTGTGACGTTAGCCTGTGGATTTATTACCCATTTCAAGCTCTCCCGTATGTGGAGGGTGATGGCGGCGGCGGCGGGGGGTGGGGGGTGATGGTTGTGAGAAGGAGTTTGTGGTGGTGGTGGTGGTGGTAGTGGTAGGTGCAGAAGAGGGTTTGGTGATTGAACATAAGAACATAAGAACGTAAGGAGTCTGCAAGATGTATGTTGTTGTGGTAATTATGAAGACTACGACTGTGTGTGTGTGTGTGTGTGTGTGTGTGTGTGTATGTGGTGATGCTTGGAGAGAGAGTAGGTTTTCCGCGGCTGAAACAGAGACATTCAATACCCCGAGGAAGGCGTTCGGGCAGCCACTGAAGCGGAACGCCTATTCAGGGAGTAAGTTGAAGGAAGCACCGTAAAGGAAGTCACATGTAACAATGAGAGTCTGTCTTTGCCGCGGAATTACTGTGAGGGTGGAGCCTGGAAGCGGTGTTTTCTCATCTTGACATCACTTCGCGTCATTTGCAAGTGAAGCCAAGCCAGACTAACCTCTGCTTTGCCCTCTGGTAGCGAACGAACCGAGTGAGAAAATAAAAAAAAACGTGGAAGAAAGGATAAAACTTGAACTCGTCGGGTTTCCGCACGAGGGACGCTCTTGTAGGGGAGCCTGGACAGCCCTGCCGGCGAAGGGGACAGCGGTCGTTGCCGGGCTGAGATACTGAAGTGATAAACACGATATTCCGAGTCAAATTATGTATGAGAGCACCAGACGACCCTCTCCCTCGCCACCATCGATACTGTCATGTGTAATTGCCTCGGTTCATAGTTTACATGGGGAGTCAGCTCCGATCAGAAGCCACAACGTAAATTGCCTCAGCTAGCGTCGTAAATTGAGTCCGGGTGGAATGTTGCTTACACATGAATAGCTTCATTACCGAGTCCATGTGTGCCTGATCTAAGAACGGCGGAGGGCTTTTTTTTTTTTTCTTCTCCGTTGTGTACGTAACGGAACGCATGCTAAGGTCGACGCAGTCAAGATACTAATCAGCCGACTCATACCCTTCCCTCCCTCCTTCCTTCCCTCCTCCTCTCCTCCTCTCCTTTCTCCTTCCGTCCCCCCTTCCATCCATCCTTTCCACCCTTCCCTCACTAGAGGTTCCCCTTCTCATCTTTCGTTCCTTTCCCTCTTTTACCTCTTTATCCTTTTCTCAGCCATCTTCACCATCTATGTTTATCTCAACTCACTCCACGTTTCTCAGCTCTCGTCCTTCAGACTAATTTATTTATTGGAGGCGTCTGGCTTACATTTTCCTTACACTGAAATCATAACTTGCAATCAGGTTTTCTTCTTCAGTTGTTATTCACCCTCTTACTTTAATGACTCTCATTTTCTCACAAATTGGCAATCTTCCTCTTCACACTGTGATGAGGAGGATTTTGAGGGGTGTCGTGTTTGAGATTATTACCGCGCGTGAGGTGCCTGTGAATGTCAGGGCTGATCAGGCTAGCGAGCTGAGAGGGCTGCAGGAGGCTGAGTGACAAGGGACAAGGAGAGTCATTTCGGAAAGTAAAGACCTGCAGGGTGGGAGCGGAGGCTGGCCAGCGGGCGGAGCGTGGAGGGTCAGGGTAGCTAGGTGAAGAGGCTGAGGTAAGAGGCAGGAGGATGGGTCAGCGCGGAGAGTAGAGTGGGCTAAACAGAGTGGGAGAACCAAGAGGTGCGTGGGGAGTCAGGCTGGCAGTGTGAGTGGCCTTGCTGGATGAGTGGTGGTGGATTAGAGTGAGTGTGGGAAGTCATTCTAGTAGTGAGTAGGATTATTATCAGAAAGGAAAGGAATTTGAGAGGGGAAAGGGGTAAGTGTTTAGGGACTGCAGACTCATAGGCAGCAGGGAAAATACGTAAAGGTGGGTGAGCGGAGGAAGGAGTGAGTGTGCTGAGTGAGATATGTGGTTGGTGTGGTGAGGACTGAGGACGTTAAGTGTATCAAGTGCGGTACGTGGGATGAGTGCGGCGGTAGGAGTGGTGGGTGTGTTGGCAGCGGTGGTGGTGGTGGTGGTGGTAGTGGAGGGAGGAGCTGTATGGACACTTCTGTGCGAGTATACCAAGTGCGGATACTGGATCCCCCCGAGTGCAATAAACGATGAATGAAATTTCGCAATGCTGAATCCTCCTCCTCCTCCTCCTCTTCCTCCTCCTCCTCCTCCTCCTCCTCCTCTTACGCGCCTTCCTTCTCTTCCTACTTCTCTTCCTGTTCCTGGTCCTCCTCTTCCCTCCCTCTTGATGAATGATGCGAGTCGCGGCCCGTTGTTTGTGTGTGTTGAGGTACCTGCGAAGACCCTTCATTCACGGCCACTCCTTCACTGTTTACTCGCTTTTTATCCTCCTCCGTCCTCTTTTACCTCCTTCCCAGCCCCACTCTCGCCTTCCTCTCCCGTGCGTCCTCCCCAAGGCTGCTCTCGGGGTTTGTTAAGGCTTCTCACCGCGGCTGCATCTTTTTGCCTCTTCCCCGCACAGTCGGTAGTCACGGATGTTTATTTCGTAACACACCAACTAGCGGGCGTGGACTTAGTTTAGCCTTTCCGTTCATTATGCTCCTCTGTGTGTGTGTGTGTGTGTGTGTGTGTGTGTGTGTGTGTGTTATTCCCGCCTCCTGATCCTCCTCGTTTCTTACGCACTTACTGCCGCTTCTCCCACCTATCTTGTTCCCTCCGGTGGCTCGGGTTTCCTTGCAGTATGTCGCTCCTCCTTTTTTCTGGTCGTACAGTTAATTGCCTCATATCTCCCGGTTCTTGTGTCTCCCCTCCGCTCTTCTCAGGGTTTTCTCTTAAACTAGATTAATCAGCCAACAGTCGGCGTCATAACATCCGTGGTGGAGGCTCTAACCTTTTGTCTCGCACACCCGCCGCCGCTATGCCTCCCACCTCCTGCCTTTTGTCCAGTCATCATTCACAGGGGCTCCACAAATTTTCACCTCTTCCTCCTCCTTTTCCGTCGCCATCTCTTCCTTTTTCCTCCTTCTCTTCTGCGTGACAGGGGCTCAGGTACCTCCGCCGCTAACCCAGTGACAGTTTGGAGATGATGAATGGACCGCAGTGACTCGTAAACCGTAAATACGAGGCTTCATTTTGGGGCTAAGTTCGTGGCGCCGCACCGGGAGGGAGGGAAAGAAAGAGGGTTCGGGAGGCACTTTGATGGGAAGGCACAGAGAGTGAGAGCCAAGAAGACGCCTCGCGGGGATAACAAAGAGATTAAAGGTATCTTCGGGTGTGCGTAAAGGTGAGGGCTCCGTCGAGGTGGGTGTGTGGTAATGGGTTCCTCTTTGGGCCGAGTTCGAAACGGACTTGATGATTGTGATGCTGATGATGATGACGAAAGTGGAGGATGTAAGGAAGAGATTATAAGCAAACAAGAAAATAAGATGTAAGATAAAGAAAACATCCCTCGGGTTGTTTTCCTTCTTAAGTTTACCGCCCCATCTGTTAATGCTCCTTTTTTTTTTTTTTTTTTTTTTTTCTTTTTACTTCTTCTACTCTTCACTTACTTATCCGCAGTGTCTGTGTCTTGCTTCTTGTCCGTCACCACCACCATGACCTCCACCACCACCACCACCACCACCTCCCCCCACCACACACTTACCTGATTCTTTATTCCCTATCGACCATTGAATTCCCGTTTATTTTGTGTGCTCGCCTTTATTTATTAACAGATTTTCGGCCGCGGGCTTATTTATGTTAATGTCGTATTTCTGCGTCATTGTTATGATATTTTATGGCGTATTTACACATTTTACCGGCATGATGTGTCGCCTTGTGCCGCTCTTTTCCGCGCGCTTCATCCAGAGAGAGAGAGAGAGAGAGAGAGAGAGAGAGAGAGAGAGAGAGAGATTTACATAGATTTACATAGAAAATCACACCACAGAGACCAGACCAGAGAGAGAGAGAGAGAGAGAGAGAGAGCTGGGGAAAGGGTTGAGGCTGAAAATGTAAAAGGAGGAAAGGAATGGAGGGAGGAAAGGACGGAGGGAGGGAGGTAGGAGAGGAGGAAGAGAGAGAGAGAGAGAGAGAGAGAGAGACATTCCTCGGCGTGATAGTAAGGGGAATGTTCCTCTTGAGTTATTTGACGTGCGGGTCGTTCCTCTCCCTCCCTCCCTCCCTGGCCGGGGGAAGAGTGTATAAAGATTGATACATAGACAGATAGATTGGGGACAGATAACTAAACATGGATGGCCGTGAATAGAGAATCGGACACTGCACCGAGGGGCGAGGGGCGCATCTATGTGGCTATGTATGTATGTAAACCGGGTACTCGTTGAAAAGGAAAGCTGAAAAAAATGGTTATGTGGAGGAGTCGCCTTTCACTAACGTCACAAAGGGATCATGCGCATGTGAAAACGGCAGCGTGGCTCATCTGGTTTATCATTCTTATTAGGGAAGGTTCTCATGCTAGCGTTAGTTACGACAAAACGTCACTTCTCCCTCTAAGTGGCTCCTTGACCAGGGCTCGAACCGGTGCCATCAGATCAGAAGCCACCTCCTGTACCGCTGCATCATCCAAATTTTCTCAGTCAAATTAGGTACAGTGGTAGTTGTAGTAGTAGTAGTGTTGGTAGTAGTAGTAGTAGTAGTTTTGTTGATGTTGGTGTTTTAATTGTCTTATCTCTCTCTCTCTCTCTCTCTCTCTCTCTCTCTCTCTCTCTCTCTCTCTCTCTCTCTCTCTCTCTCTCACACACACACACACACACACACACACACACACACACACTCGCCCACACAGCGCACGCAGGTAGTATTTGCGAAGTTGTTTACTAATCACGGTCAGACCCAGAGAGGTGTTATGTGTCCTGTGTATTCCGAGTCTTGGGTTACAAAAAGCCTTGAATGTGGAGAAGAAAAGGCCCCGCCGCCGCCTCCTTGCCTTGCGGGACACTCGACCTTGACTCCTTTGTTGACATCACTCTTTTGCATATGAAGGCGACGCAAGCTGTACAGT
This sequence comes from Eriocheir sinensis, assembly GCF_024679095.1. NCBI lineage: Eukaryota > Metazoa > Arthropoda > Malacostraca > Decapoda > Varunidae > Eriocheir > Eriocheir sinensis. Next base: position 19,566,065 of record NC_066518.1, read on the forward strand.
GATTGTGTTTGGCGACGCCGTGAGTGGCTCGGGGACGCAGGGAGGGAGTGGCAGGCCTGGCGGGGAAGGGAGACGGGAGAGATGACGCAGACGATGAGGTATTAAAGGCGACGGCGGAGGAGGTGTTGGAGGAAAAGAGAGGAGGAAGAGGAGAGGGAGAGGGAGAAGGAGTATCATAACACTCGTGCATCACCTTGACGGACTGGGCCTCGCCATTGCCCGCCCAAGTTAACACAACGACTGACAGAAATATGATAATTACCCGGTATTGGTGGTCCTTCCCCGCCCACAGTAACCCGAACCCGCGCTCACCCTTCCCCTCCATCAACCGAGAGAAGGGTAGGAGGAGGAGGAAGAAGAGGAGGAGGAGGAGGTGGGCAGGGAGAACTGCCCAGGGCACAGCCGTCCTCCTCTCCCTTCACCCCCCCCCCCTCCATCCCCCAGCCGTCCCTCCCGCCAGACTCGCGGACAAGGGTACTTGATTAAACACACACAGCGGTTTTATTCAGCTTACTTATTTATGAATGCTGCTTCATGGCACGGCAAAGATATTAACTACAATGCCATACCCAAATTTACCCCCCACTAGCCGGCCAAGGGTAATCAGATACTTATATTAGACCCCCATAAATAAAAATTAATGTTACGCTAAAATTAAACGCAAAGAAATAAACTGGATAAAAGAAAAGCTGGTAAGCCGAAGAAAAGTGGCCAGCTAATAAGCGACTGGAATAAAATGAGACGATGCAAGTGGAAAGTGGAATCGCCTTATTTACGACTGCTGGAGGAGGGAGCGGCGAGGCAGTGCTCTGAATAGTTCTCTTGTCTTACCTTACTTAGCAGTGACCTTATCCACTCCTCGGGCTCTAGGGGCGTGACTGAGGCTTCACAAGAGTCATTCGAAGCCATCTCGACCCCGCCCTATACCGGATTCACTGCTATCAGCTGTTTCGAAGCTTCATTGAAGGATGAGAAGAGTATTTTTTTTTCATATTTTAGTGGCTGTCCGGGGCCATTAGCCCAACGCCTTGCTCCATACAGAGACTGTGACCTACTGATCCTTGAATCCAAAATGGCTCACCTCCTTGAGTACACCTCTTGTGTGTGTGTGTGTGTGTGTGTGTGTGTGTGTGTGTGTGTGTGTGTGTGTACCCGTCCGTCTGTCTGTCTGTCTGTGTGAACGCCAGTCTGAGAGCGAGAGTGCGTGAATGTTTGTGAGACCCCCTTGTGCCGAGGTGGGCTGTTCGTGAGCTCATTGCTTAATATTGCGCAGAATGCAATCCTGCTCGATGCCACAAGGCAGGAGGGAGACCTCGGGCCGGCAGGAGGTGTCCCCAGCCTGTCCTCCTCCTATCCTCCTGCTGTTTGCTCTAATGTTTTTCCTACTGTTTTTCCCCTGTTACTTTCCCAACACAAATCAACACCCAAACACGCGGAGGGAAGGATGAAAAGCGTGTACTTATTTGTGTAGCAGGAGCGTTGGGCAAGGCGGGACGAGCTGGCTCCTTCCTCATGTCAGTGACTGAAAATACTAAGAGGTGAAAAAAAGCACGAAGCAGTGGACATTTTCAGAAGCGTTCGGTCTGGAGTGAGTGGACGTGTTAGACGAAAACAATACTGGCTTGTCTTCTGCGTCCCCCGCCAGGGACACCTCCTCCTTCCCTTCTCCTTCCTCCTCCTCCTCCTCCTCCCCCTCCTCTCTTTCCTTTTCTGTTTCTTTCTCACTTTACCTTCCTACTTATTTTTCTTCCATTCAGTCTTCTTTTTCTTCTTTCAGTCTTCTTTTTCTTCTTTCTCTGTTTATTTCCTTTCTTTTTTGTTTGTTTGTCTCCCGTTTATTTTTATCCTCAGCTCTTCCTCCTCCTCCTCCTCCTCCTCCTCCTCTTTCTCCGCTTCCTCCTCCTCCCCATCCTTCTCCCCTCCCCCACTTCCGCCTCTTCTCTTTCTCTGTCAGGGAAGGCGTTGAGCCCCCTGCAGTAAAGTGATGGGCAGAGCACCGGGATCGGAGGGCACAGAGCTGCAGTATCTGTGTTGCATCACCCATCAATGAACGCTACAACCGGCAGAGGCGACGCAGTAATTGAAAGGAAGTGCACCAAGCCAGCCAGTCCGTTGTGGAGGTCCCTCAGCACACACACACACACACACACACACACACACACACACACACACACACACACACGCACAAACACCAAGCGGGAAGCACCACGTTTGAAGAGCACGACTGGCACGGAAAAAGCCAACATTCCTCGTCCCTCCTATTAGATTTCCTGACCCCACCTGACCTCATTTTCCCTTTGGGCTGAGTAAGCACAGAAACTGACGCGGGATACAGTTGCTAGGGGCCGTCAAGGGGGTAGTCGGGGGAAGGGGAGGGGCGGGGTAGCCAGGACGAGAAGGGGGGCTGGGACAAGGGAGAGAGAGAGGGGGGGGGGGGCAATGAACTATGTTGGCAACGATATTTTTTCATGACTCTCGAGGGGCACCGCGAAGAGTGAAGCCCCGGTGAACCGCAACCTTAACAACACTAACATTTGCTCAAGTGTCGTGTTACAAGCAAGTTACAAATGTTTTCTTTTCATGTTAGTAAAAATAATACGTTTGTGAAAATCATTAATCACCGTGAGTGTGCTGTGAGTGTACCGACACAGCACGGCACAGCACGCCGGGGCGACGGACCTTCCCAGCGCCGCGGGTACAAGGTGGCTCTGCAGGGACACATGCGGCACGCGGCTCATGTACACGCCTCGGTCCCAGTGTGGCTGTGTGAGTTTCTTTTTCACAGCTTGACTGGAGGTATATTTTCCTCCGCCGTCTTGCCGCGTCAGCAGGGCTGGTGCCTGGCCGTCGCCCCGCCACTCCCTCCCTCGTAGTGGCCATTTCCTTTCTGACGCGATGAAAACTGAACCCAAACTCATGGCCCCAATTACTACAGCTCGCTCGTAAATCATCGGGATTCAGTTAAGAATAAAAGAAGGCACGAAAGGGTTAGTGGAGGGCGGAGATAGGGTGCATCTCGCTGCCGGGCATGTGGCCGCGCCGGGACAATGGCACCCTTGTCGCGTCCAAACTGTTTAAATCACTCGCCCTGAAACACCAACACCGCGCACACTAATATATGCACGGCCTTCAGTGATGGGCCGGGTTAAGGCAGACCAGGCGGCTAGGGTTATCAGGGGCGCAGAGACTGGCCCAGATCCTTCCTCTCTGTGGGCGCGTCTTTGCGGGGAGGAAGGGCGAGAAGGGGCCTGGCAAGTTGTTTTTCCGTTGCAAGAGTTCCATCCTTTGTTTCTTGTTGCTCGGATACAGTGAGGCAGCTGCGACGACGCGTACATGAAACTAACAACACACACACCTCAAGGACATGCACATCAAGTTCGTCTGTGTTGTGGTGCTGCAGGTCTTCCGTCTGACTGCACCGAGAGTAGGGAAAAACATTGTCGCATGCTATAATTGTTTTGCACTCCTCCTCCTCCTCCTCCTCCTCCTCCTCCTCCTCCTCTACCTCCCTGTTTTCTTACCTCCTCCTTCCACTCTTCTTTTTTCTCACTCCTCCTGATGCTGACCTCAACGAAAATAACGCCGGATAGTGGCCAAGAAGTCTACGTATTCGGTTGTTTGTTTTCCCGCGTTGATTGCCGTGTTGGGGGGATGTCAGCGCGGAGCGGGAGGTCATTAATTTTACAGATAGCACACTCAGAAACATGTATGTATTGCGCTAATGAACATTAGTAAAGGAAAATATTAAAGTTTTACAGAGTAATCCTCACACTGATTGTAAAAGACAGGACTGGTTTGCTTTTTTACAATCAAGGAACAAACAAATACATAAGATTAAAATGTAATGGAGAGAGAAAAATCCATTACCGTCGAGCGCGTTGAGGCGACAGGTGGCTCTCATTCGTTCGCCCGATAACTCTGTAAACAAGAGAAAACTGCTGACGAGGAGTAAGCCTTCACCGCAGGCCGGGAAGGGGCCGGAGGCGACGAAGACTGAGGGAGGGGCGCGGGAGGACCCCAACCAAAAGACACAACAAAACGCTGCTGCCTCGGCGGATTCATCTTGGCTTGAGTTGTGCGTCATTCCCAATGCGTCAAGAACGTGTTGTGTCGTGTGACTCTGCTTGGGGTGTGTGCATTAGCTACATAATAAGGTGTGCCGAGTGCAACAGCCGGGACGAGGATGAGAGATAGTAAACATAAGCAGAAGAACGACGGGCAGCAGAGGGATGCTGCGCAACCAGCCTGGAAAATAGAAGTTACATACGCGTAATGCAAAGGGAGGAGGTGGACCTAATTAATGAAGGTCAAATGTGGTTGGTCGAGTACATGTGAAACTAATTTGCTCCCATTGGCTGGAAGCTCTAATAGCGGCCATTAATCATTAGCATCAGAGACACGGAGAACGGAAGGAAATGGGGCAGCATGCCCTTCAGCTCGCCACACACTCGTCCCCCTGTCCCTCACACCTGCTCAACCCCCACACTCCTCTATCACTTGTCCCCGTCTGTTCCCGTCCCTAAATTTTTACCACCCTCCTCAGTTTTCTCTTTCTCGCCTTCCTACTTTATCCTTTTGCTTTGCTACCTTATTTTTTTCTGTGTGTTTTTGCACCATCCCTGCACGCTGAACCTTACCACCGTTGATCTCCGTTTTCCCCTCCACAGTTTTTATCACCCCTCAGGTTTTTCTCCTCCCGCTTGTCCTGCTTTATTTTCTAGCTTTTCCTTCACTTTTTACTTTATCTTCTTCCTGCCTCTTTTATCTCACTCATGCTCACCAGTCCCTGCCTTTTGCATAGTTTTCAGTTCCTCTTTTTCGCCTCGCTGACTAACCTCTCCAAGATAGGGTGTTACATTTACAGAGATGGGTCGCCGCGGGAGTTTCCTTGGGGAGGTTTCTGTTCTTCGGTAGCGTGACCTGTGCGTGAATATTTATGAGTGTGGGGAAAAAGCTCAAGAGGTAATAATATGGCATTTATGGTCACGCACACACGATATAAGTTGGCGTGCGCCACTTCATTTAACTCATTGATGATTCTTTCTTTATTTTACGGTGAATAAGACAGACCAAGGGCAAAACAAACTTACAAAAAAAGCTCTTAAAAAGCTCCCCCCAAAAGGAATATAGAAGATGATACCAAAAAGAGTAATCAAGTTCTGCTCAGGAGTGTCTTGTATAGCATCACCTTGTAGCACTGCCATCATACTCTACTTTACTCCCTGATATTACTTAACACCATTGTATCTGAGCTTTCCCTTATCTGGCTCTGCTTCAGACTCACTATCCGTTTCCTCCTGATTTGCCTGCCATATATCCCCGTACTGCTTGGCTTTCCTTTGTTGCCGTTCCCTAGCCACCAACTTGTGCATTCTTTATTCATTTAGTCGTTGAAAGTATCCATACTTGTTATCCTTATCATACTGACTCACCTAAACTTAAAACATATGCCTTTCCATTCCACTTACCTTATATAACATAAAACGTATTCCTTTTTATTCCCCTTACCTTACCTTACACCAGAACTTTGCCACACAGTACTATCTCACCTCGACCTCGCCTTACTTTCCTAAATCCCGCCAAACATTTCCTCACCTCAAGCTCGTACACTCCAGAACTTCTCCAGCATCAATAAATAATCCATAGAGGAGTGTCACGCTACAGGTAACTCCTACGTATGGTATGGCGTTTGTGGAGTGAGTTTGAAAGTACTTGCGGCATAAAGTAACTTCAGTGTGTTGCGTTCCATGTGGTCTTTGTGCCCGCGGCTACTCTAACGAACACCCAAACGTGAGATTCTTTGGCCATTCTCAACACGCACACGTACACGCGCCCTCCCGACCTCCAGTGTGTCCCGCCGCCTCCCGCTGGACTCCCCTCGTAAATTATTATTAGTATTGGTGTGTCGCTCCGCTGGTCACCACTGTGTGCTCCTGGGAGGCAAACACACCCACCCCCACACACACACACACACACACATACGATTCTATCTTCCCATCTCTATCTCCGTGTTTGTTTATAGTCCTGCCGCTCATCTCGTGTGACGTGGAATGTATTTATGGTCGTTAATTGGGTCATGCTTAAAGCTCCAACAGTTTTATGCAGGGACTGTTCTAAATACTCTTATATGTATTTGTTTATTAACTCATTTATGTCTTTGTAAACCATACCCACTCACCCACAAGTAAACAAACAAACAGTCACAAAGCGGCGTCGCGGTGTATTATTCAGGCGGCGCCGCACTCGACATAACGCCTCGAGAATATGTAGCAGTTAGGGCAACAGGACAACGCGTGACAGGACTCCCAGCGACGGTCTGGCCTGGCACGGATCACGGCCCGACAACTGCCCTGCCTGCCTGTGTGTGCACCTGTGTGTTAGGAAGCTTATCATTGTAATCATTCTTAGTAGTACAACATTCGAAAGATTTCAAGTTTAAAGACCTTGTGTTAAAAAGAAAGAAAAGTGTAAGTGATTTATAAGTGTGAAAAGTGCACAGTCCAGTCCTTGATTAATGTTTTGTTTGAAAAAGGAAAAGAAAAACAGGATGCAAAAGTTAATAATGAAGAGATAACACTGGAACGATCTATTGCCACAGTCGTCAAGATATATTTATGTTGTTGCCGAGTCTACCTTTTATTTATTGGGTCTTCATTACGCACGCACTGATGGCACGATTATCATTTACACACACACACACACACACACACACACACACACACACACACACACACACGCACGCACACACACCATGCTTTATTCTCTCTCTCTCTCTCTCTCTCTCTCTCTCTCTCTCTCTCTCTCTCTCTCTCTCTCTCTCTCTCTCTCTCTCTCTCTCTCTCTCTCTCTCTCTCTCTCTCTCTCTTCCTGTCTTTCTGCTTCTCTCCTGTTTCCCTTCCTTCCTCCTTCCCTCTCCCTTACACATCCTCGTCCTGTCCTTTTCTTCCCTGACTCGCTGCCCGACGCTCCTTCTCAACACTTGCATACAAATCCCTGGAGCTGGAGGCGGACAAGGGAGTGGGTGATTTATCCCTTGCATTCGCTACACATTTAAATCACCACGGCGTGTTATTTAGGAGCCAGCTGCTATGCCTACGGCTGATTTATTTCTCTCGCTCACGACTTCCCAGCCACGCTCATTACGGCCAAGTATCGGCAGGTATACCAGGCCAGCACGAAGGCGAGCCAGCCACACGCCTCCCCCCCTCTGCTCCTTGCCTCGCCCATCTGTTTTACGTGTATATAAGCAGCGGCTTCATGGTTATTGCGTGAGGAGAGTACGCTTAGCCTTTACGGTTACGTTTATACAGTGTTAATATAAGGCAAGGCGTGCTGGGTATGAGGTGTGAGGCGCGGAGGGAAAGTGGGGGTCAGGGGTGGGAGAGGCGACGCCTAATAATGTGGAAGGTGTTGTAAGAAACGTGTGAAGGGAGACGCGGCGGTATTTATGGTACCATTCAGCGGGTCCTTCAGCAGAGTAATGACAGTAATTACGGCTGCAATATGAGACTCAGGAGTTGAATTAGAGAAGGACGGATGTCTCGGGCCCGCAGGAGATATACTCAGCATCTTGACGGTCCCTGGGATGGCGAGGCTCACGTCCCTCCCTCCTCGTTCCTCACTCCGCTGACGATGCGGTGAAGACGCCTTTCCCTTCTTCGGGCCTTCTAGCCACGTCTCCGAAATGTTAGTTGAGAAGGGAATGAACAAAGTCAACAATATTTTTGCAAGTGACAAAATATGTAAGTAAATTCTGAGGGAAAAAATAGATAGATAGATAGATATAGGCATAGGTATATACATATCCAGCGCTTTTTCTCTCCATCGATTTATGAGCCAAACAAGTTCTCCGCCCTCTGGGTGTCCACACCACCATGATTTATATCTAGTAATTTCAATGCAAGCGATGCAGTTTACGTCGGGCTTGGCTTTGGTGGCTAGTCTTTAAAAGCAAAATAGTGGGTGACCAAGGTCCGAGAAGATCTCAACCTCAACGTGAAGGTTGATGACTTTATTATGTTTGATGGACAATTTGGATGGCGGTTATTTACTTTTTTATAATAATAGTGATAATAACAATGATAATAATAATGATAATAACAATGATAATAATAATAATAATAATAATAATAATAATAATAATAATAATAATAATAATAATGATAATAATAATAATAATAATAATAATAATAATAATAATAATAATAATAATAATAATAATAATAATAATAATAATAATAATGATAATAATAATAATAATAATAATAATAATAATAATAATAATAATAATAATAATAATAATAATAACAATAATAATAATAATAATAATAATAATAATAATAATAATAATAATAATAATAATAATTACTGACTGATAAAAATTGTCGTTATTATTATTATTATCATTATTACAATTATTATTATTATTATTATTATTATTATTGTGTGTGTGTGTGTGTGTGTGTGTGTGTGTGTGTGTGTGTGTGTGTGTGTGTTATTATTACTATTATTATTAGCATTGCAATCGTTGTTGTTATCAGTAATGATAATAAACACAATAATAATTAAATAATAATAATAATAATAATAATAATAATAATAATAATAATAATAATAATAATAATAATAATAATAATAATAATAATAATGATAATGATAATAGTAATAATAGCAATAATACTGTTATCAGTATTATTATTAGTATTGTTATTACAATTATATTTATTATTGTTATTATTATTATTATTATTATTATTATTATTATTATTATTATTATGATTATGATTATTGTAGTTGATTTTATTTTTGTTAATGTTGTTATGATTGTTATTACTTATATTGATTTAATGTTCAGTTTGTGAAAAATGACGTAAATGCCGGCAGGTTTTTGCATCACGCACTAGACACAATCACTGTCTGTGGCAGCCGAGGTATGGGTGCCGGCGTTAAGTTAGGAATGTAGAGCAAATCAGAACCATTTCAGACAATTTTTGTTATTGAGAATCGGGCGAGAAGACAATGTTGAGTCCTTGCCCTCACCTCTCCTATGTGACCCCTCCCCTACCCCTTCTCGACTCCTCATCCCTCTTCTCGGCCTTCAGAGCTGTCTTCACCCCGCGGCAGCCACCTCACCCTTTCCCTTCAAGGATGCGCTCTGCCCTTTCCCGCGGGAACCCTTAGCCCTGGCCTGTGCCACTCACGAGAGCGAGGCCGCGGCCTGTCCTCTGGGGATGTGGCGCCTCAGGAGTCAGCAAGAAGCAAACAGTAGGACAGTTATCTAACGGTTTTTACCAAGCCTATGCTATTCCACCCCACGGGACTTTAAACAAGGTTAATAGTTAGTCATTCATGGGCAACATTGCGCCATGGTTGTGTATGGGACGAGGACTGGGGCGGGCGGGCGGGCGGGCAGGGATGTGGTGCGTAGAGGGAAGTGGGCCGAGGTGAGGCGCCCTTGTCTGGCGCGCGGCCAAGAGCAAGATCAGCTGGGAAGGGAAGCAACAGGTCCCCCTCCTGTGTGTGTGTGTGTGTGTGTGTGTGTGTGTGTGTGTGTGTTCACAAATTGTTAGAACTGGTTATGTTTCTAAGCATATTTATACATTTATCCACTTGTTTATATTTATGTTTGTATTCATGTTTTGTGCGCGCGCACGCTGATTTTCTTTGTTTCAAACACATTTATACACATCTCTTTTCATATATAATTTTGTATGCCCACAAACATGCGTATTCTTGAAACGGACACGCACGCTTGTGTGTGTGTGTGTGTGTGTGTGTGTGTGTGTGTGTGTGTGTGTGTGTGTGTGTGTGTGTGTGTGTGTGTATGTGTGTGTGTGTGTGTGTGTGTGTGTGTGCTCGAGCATACATTCATCGCCTCTATAAAAAATATGTAACAATAAATTTACATGAAGCAGCAAAGGTAAACTTTCTTGAGAATATTACTCTTCTTCCTGGGGCGATGCGTTATTTTAGCTTTTAGATGCTGAATCTTGACTCGTTTTTGCCTTTGTTGTGGTTTTTTCGTCCATTTGAATTCAGTTCCTCTCCTCCGCACCTTGCCCCGCCGCTCTCGCCCTTCTGCCTTCATTTCCTGTTGATATAGCGTCGCTGCTTGATTCTTGTAGTATGCATTTGTATTTTTTTATTTTTTTTATTTGTGTTTGGAGGGAGTACTGGTGTATGAGTCGGCTAATAATACTCATCGTCGCCGCTGCGCCTCGCATCAAGGGTCCGCCGGCAAGGAATCAGTAACCCGGCCACAAAAATAACTCCTGACGGGCAAACGGCGTCACCCACTATATTTATGGCTTTCAGATTGTCAAAATTGAACGATACTCTCCGTATGTCTGCGGCCAGATGGATGGAGCACAGCATAACGCTATCCATTACGGCTTGCGCACCGGGAGGGCCTCAGAGCGGGGAGCTGGGCGGGCCCCGCTAACACCGGCTTATATAGCACACTCGACAATTGCAATAATGGATCCGCTCGCCTTATAAGTTCCGAGGTGCCAAGTGGGCCAGCTCTTGCCTGATATCCTCTGAAAATATTGGCTCTTGTGTTCCATCTACAACGGCCAACCTCCTCTTCCTCCTCCGCTGTCTCCTCCCTTAGGCCGTGGGTGTGTGAATTTAGAGCTAGTTGGTACGGGTCAGCCTGGCTAGGGGTTCGAGAATCACTTGGCTGAGTGGGCATGGAATGTAGTGCTGGAGCTACACTGGCGTTCAGTGGTACAGAGGAGGTGGCGTCCCTCCTGCTTGCTCGCCTCGCAACCACATGCCGTCACTCTGGGAGGGGGATGTGACGGGAGGGAATGGGGCTAGAGGTGAGAGGGGAGGGACTGGGTGAGGTTGGCCAAACAAGATACAGATGAACCTGGTAAACAGTAAACTGTCATCAACCACTTGACTGGAGTGCCAATATTTAAAGCTGCTGACCTACGGAAGTTCCTCAGGTGAAGGTAATGAAAACATCATTTTACTAGACAGCCGTCCCTTAAAATATATACACAGGGTGAAGGAGAGGGGCATCGTTTAGTTTGCTTCGTGCTATACCTCCGCCGTCTAGAGTGTGGCATGTTAGTAAAGGTTATCATCGAAGTAAATAAATTCGCGTCTGTGTAATATCCTTCATATATGCCGATGTGACCTGAGAGTGAGTGGAAAGTACACGCATATTAGACATGAATGACATCTCCCTTTTTCATTTATATGCAGAGTTTGAGGTTGAAAGATTTGTTCATTCTATAGACCTCAGATCAGGCATCAAAACACTCATGTATTCAGGGACATGCGCCTGGCTCGCTCTGTTATATTCCTTGGATTACCACATTTTTGAGGCCCAGGAAATAGCTCGCAGCAACTCACTCCACTGAACAAAGGGTATTCGTGTGATGGCATTAAATGTCGTTGAACTTAAGAAACAAAAATCATGTTCTCAGGGGTGTAAATATTTTCCATGTACGGAAGTCAGTGAGTCACCAGTCCCTCCATTGACCTTATGGCCTCTAGGTCATTGACATAGACATGCACTTGTGTGCGCCGCATGTCCTGTAAGCGATACATATTACGTGACATTTATTGGAATGTGTTGTTTTCGAAAGGTTCCGGTTTCATGTTAGTCAGTTCTTAATCACTAGCTGGTGTATAGCGTGTCGTGCAGCGTCCGGGATTTGTACCTCGTCTCTGCTCTACCTTGCAATGTATTATACGCTGCAGCCACCACCACGGTCACTTTGATACCAAGACTTACTTAGCAGCGAAAGCCAGACAGTGCCCTCCACCAAGAGACTAATGCAGCTCCACCCACCCGTCCCTCCTCTTCGCTCAGGCGCTACCGTTTCCATTCTAATACAACGCTGCTCTTTCTCCGCCGATTCATCTGTATCAGCGATTCAGAGCATAAACACTGTAGACCCCGATCAACCTTCCGCCATTAGTAATAGTATAGACGTGCTCAAACTCGACAGTACCCGCGAGGCCAGCGCCGGGAGCGAGGCGCCTCGTCTTCCTTCAGGGAGTCCGCGAGACAGCCACGGATAAGACGCGAAACCGACCCTGTTCAGCAACTTCCTTCTTGTTAATATGAAAGCTTACTCAGTCTGGCTGCACATAAGACATACTACCATATTTTGAAGCGAGAGTCGGTAGGCCTATTGCATTCACAAATCTTTCCCGCTCTGCTAAGGCCAGTGTGACGGGTACCACAAGACCAGACCGAGAGACGAGCTCCCCTTCCCTCTCACTTGTTGGATACCTTGGAGGTCACTTGTTTCGCGGTCTTTCTTTCCTCACTAAGAAAAAAATGCCTCATTCTGTGGATGGGAAAGAAATGAAAAAATGTATCATACGAAAACAAAGCTGTTTCATATCAGTACATATATTATCCAAGAACCTCCCCCCAGGCGGCAGCAAACCAGCGAGCCACAGGCCAGGCCGCCATATAAGCCTAGACGCAGGACAGTGATATATGCGTCCCTCTGATATAAAAGGCTATTTACTCCTATAGCCAGACGGGCAAGTCCCGGGCACGGCCAGCCAGCGGACCTTTGTTAGGAGGCGTTTTTTGTGTGTGGTCCCGAGGCCGGACGGGAGGAATGCCTCTCCGCGACAAGGTGCTGTTTCAGGTGTCAGCTGATAACGCGGCGGGGCGCAGGCGACGCTCTGCCCCTGTCCGCGGCGCTGACGGCGAGGGGAACGTGACGACGAAGGTTACACCGATGGTGATCATGATGGGATGTTAAGGCGGCCTCTCACAGGGATAATGACCGCGACTTACGTAACATTCTTGGTAAATATGTATGTAAGGGAGACGTCGCATTTGTGTCATACTTTCCTCTAATGCAAAGGTAATACATCACTGTGAAACGTGTTGGCACAAAGTTACGCTGTTTACACAGTGTCAAGATCAACAAAAAACATAAGGGCCGGATTAGAGTAACACACACACACACACACACACACACACACACACACACACACACACACACACACACACACATAGAGCATCGTCCTCACGCTATGAACCCTAGACCTTTCCTTTAAGCGAAGCCATAACATTATATACTCTTTTACAGGAGTATTTACCAGACTAAACTTATCTCATGAAGACACCTCTTAGAAAGTAGACAGGCCTTGGATGCTAGGTGCATGGGTATAAGATTCTTGTAAAGGATAAATACTTCTCTTTCTGTTCCCTAATATAAACAAATCAAGCTCCTGCTCCCTACGCAATACTTCAATACTGAACTGCCCGCTACTCTAGACCAAGCGAATGTGGATGTCTCAAGAGATAAGCTTTTTATTCATACACTTGCCAAAGAAGAAAGCATGGCAAAATGTGCATCCACTTTGTTCTGAGTGACGCTCTCCCTTATTGTTTATCTGCGGCTGAGCTTCCTCCGCGGGATGTCAAAACAAGACAAAGTTGTGGGGGCAAAGCGGGATTGGTGTGCCTAGGGGAGAGGGGTCAGGGGGCGGATAGGGGGGCAGAGGGGCGGGACCTGCTAAGTGGCGGTGAAGGACCAGATGGTGTCTCCCGCTCCGAGTGTTCAAGTCATTACGAGTAACCCTAGCCCACAGGACACACACACACACACACACACACACACACACACACACACACACACACACACACACACACTTCACTCTGTTTTCTGATTCATCTTGTGGATCGTTTGAGACACGTATACATTAGGTTGAAGTCGTTACTCCTATCTTTTTCTTATTTTCGTCTTCTTCCTCCTCCGCCTCCTCCTCCTCCTCCTTACCAGTTTTTCATCTTTATTATTCTTTAATTTGGCCCTACCTGTCCTCCTTCCTTTTTTTTTAAGGCAAAAGTTACGGATCATCCTCCTCCGACTTTTTTTTCTTCCACTTTTTTCTTTTCTTCCTCTGCACACATCCGTTAAGGAATACTAGGCCTATTACTGCTGCTGATGATGATGATAATAAAAATAATAATAATAATAATAATAATAATAATAATAATAATAATAATAATAATAATAATAATAATAATAATTGCAGCCCATTTAATGTCTCTCTTGCATCTTACTGGCCCTTACCCTTCCTTTCTTCCGCCTTTCCTCACTTACTCAGTCCCTATCACGCTTCCCATCCATCCTGCCTCCCTCCCATCTTCCCTCCCTCCCATCCTGCCTCCCTCCCATCTTCCCTCCCTCCCATCCTGCCTCCCTCCCATCTTCCCTCCCTCCCATCCTCCTCCCTCTCTCTTCTTCACCTCCTTCACTTTCCTCTCGCCATAATACACTCACCGTCCTCCTCACTCCACACCCATCAATTAGCCCCATCCTGCGTTCCTTCATTGCCTTGCCACGCCCTTCTCTACCCTCTCTTCACACCTCTTCCTCCTCCTCCTCCTCCTCCTCCTCCTCCTGTTCCTGCTCCTCCTCCTCCTCAATCTTGCTCACACATGTTACATCATTTTTATTGTTACGTGGAAAGCGTTTTTCTCCTTTTATATTTGTACCTGAGGACCTTTGTGTGTGTGTGTGTGTGTGTGTGTGTGTGTGTGTGTGTGTGTGTTGCAGCATTATTACACTGCAGCAGTAAAAGAAAAAAAAAGCAGGATGATATTTAGCTTGAGAAGACAACAAACATGTTCGTCTTATTTCTTTATTTAAGCTCTTGGCAGGACACACACACACACACACACACACACACACACACACACACACAGACATATTCAACCCCTATGTGGGAGGAACATTCCACTGATATACTTGTATGTTGAGGACGTGTCGCGCTGAAATAACCGAGTGGCCAGTGTGTGTTGACATCACGTGCGCGGAATGTCGCTGTGACGTCAGTGAGCCTCGTGCTTGATGCCAGAGTGGGCCTAGAGAGAAGATGAGGGAGGGAGAAAGAGGGTGACAAGGGAGGGAAGAAAGGGAGGTAAGGGAGACCCATCCATCACCTGCTTGATTCATGCTTCGAGGAGACATGCACTACCTCATGATTAGGGTGGGGGTGAGAGCTGAGGTATGTAGACACTCAGACATACCAAGACAATGCTAAAAAAAAAAGTACAACCACAAATAGTCATAAAAGTAATTTGCGTATTGAGACCATGTGACCGACTGCATCACTAAACTAATGACTCTTACATTCAGCTAATTTTATATCTGTATTCATTGACAACATTCATAAGTCTGGTTTCAAGTGGTTTGTGCTTCACGTTACTTATCTCCTCGCTGTTTTGCATCTGGATCGTTAACGCGTAGTCGTGCGGTGAAACCCAAACACGGAGCGAATTAAATCTCGTCGTTATGTCCATCTGGTAGCCATGACGCACCCTTGAGATGATGAATAGGAAAAGCAAAAAAGAATTGATGCTGGGGTGTGCAGGAAGAGGAAGGGAGGCTTAGGCACCGGGTTAGGGGGGAGCATCCGTCAATTGCCCACATACCTTCATCCATCAGGGCGGCGCTGGTAATACCGTCGCTGATAGTGTCGCATTAGCTCTCCGTCGGTCCTGCCATGCTCATTTCTGCACCCCGACCTTCCTTACCACCACGACCCTCTCCTTCCTTTCCCCATCCCCTTCGTTCCTCAGCTCATCTCGCCTTGGCCACTCACCTTCCCCCCAACACCCCATCAGCTCTCGCGGCCACTCCACGAACACCACTCAAACTCAGCAGGACACACACTTGACACAGCTGATCCATGTTCCCGCCTGTCCCCCCACTCCCTCCCTATCCACCTCACCCACTTCACCTCAACAGCCACCAAATATACACCCACTATTCTGTGCAGCCACCTACTCCTGCGTCGCTGCCACACACCCACTCACCTCCTTACCACTTTGTCCTCCTGCTACACCTGTTATTAGGGACACTCACCTCTATTGAAACCTACCCAGCTCTACCCACTGTCACATTTTCAATAACACTCAATCATACCATCTCCCACCGCCACTCCCTCTCCCCAATCACTTGCCCCCCCCCCCTCCCTCTCCTCCACCCAGCACACTGTCGCTCGTCACTTGCTATAAAAGGATGCCTGTCACTTAGGTTTGACTCACGCCGTCGCCCACTTCACATAAATTCTTAACTTTCAAATTAAACTGATAAGAAAATTGGGAATACAGGACAGTTCGAGGAGCAGGCTTTCCTTGTGAATGGTGGCTAGGGGGGGAGGGGGGGGGAGAGAGAGAGAGAGAGAGAGAGAGAGAGAGAGAGAGAGAGAGAGAGAGAGAGAGAGAGAGAGAGAGAGAGAGAGAGAGAGAGAGAGAATAATTATGTAAGAGCACTAGATAAAAAGAACTGAAGCCTACAAGTGTGAGTCTGGGAAGCATAACCTCCTCCTCCTCCTCCTCCTCCTCCTCCTCCTCCTCGCTGTGTAAATGTATTCAGCTAAGCCTGGGCCTGATGGGCGGGGTGGGGTAGGGCTTCTCTTGTTGTCTATGTTAATGAAAGTTTTTTTTTTTGTTTCACTGCGCCAGAAACAGGAGGATCAGTCCAAGTGAGGAGAATGAGGGGATGCGTCACGTTGCGGATACGAACGTTCCACTTGTTTATTCGCCGTTTCCTTCTCCCGCCTGTAGAGGATATTATTTATATTTCTTGTCGTATCTCCTGTGACAAGCGCCTGTTGCACACACACACACATGGTCATTCCTGCCCTGTTGTAGATTCACAGCCCTGCAAGACTCACCGTGCCCTAGATTCTTGACATTCGCGACCTGAGGCTCTTGGCAGTATTCATTTCTCCGGCAAGTCTTCCATTCTCAAGTATCAAGAAGCTGACGTCACTGGTCCTCGAGACTCATGATTCACGGTTAAGTCTCTCTCCTCGGCTCCTGAAGGGGGTTCCGGCGCGCTGTCTGGCGGCGCACCGGCACACCTCGGTAACCTGCGTATGTGTTGTGACGCCACTGACGCTTCCTGGCGTAGACAAACAGGTTTATTTCCTCGAGGAGGTGCAGGCTTTCTGGTAGATTTAGGAGTGTGTGCGCAAAGATTTAAGTTCACCACTCAATCACCGTGACTTGTGGGTGAGGCGTGGTGCCTGCTAGGGTGAGGTGTGGCGTGATGCGTGCTAGGGTGAGGTGTGTGTCGTGGTGCGTGCTAGGGTGAGGTGTGGCGTGATGCGTGCTAGGGTGAGGTGTGTGTCGTGGTGCGTGCTAGGGTGAGGTGTGTGTCGTGGTGCGTGCTAGGGTGAGGTGTAACGTTCTGCGTGCTAGGGTGAGGTGAGTGTCGTGGTGCGTGTTAGGGTGAGGTGTGGCGTGCTGCGTGCTAGGGTGAGGTGAGTGTCGTGGTGCGTGCTAGGGTGAAGTGTGGCGTGGTGCGTGCTGGGTTGAGGTGTGCTGCGTTCCGGGGTGACTCGTGCAGGGCCACACGACCTTAGTGGTCCAGGTCGGGGATTACTCAGTGCCGTTTTCAACATTCTTGCGCCACATCAACAATAAAAAATGGAAGGTAATCTCCACCAAGGATAGGAAAACACCTGCCTGGAGAGAGAGAGAGAGAGAGAGAGAGAGAGAGAGAGAGAGAGAGAGGTGTTTTTAGGTGATCGGGCTCTTAAGACTCTCATGTTTGTCCTTGTGAGTTAGCGTGTCAGCCGCTATAATGACGTCCATATATGGTGCCATGGGAGCGGTGGATACCAGCGCAAGAAAAGGCGAGAGAGAAAAATAAAACAGCAGATATTTCATTACATGTAAAAAACTGCCACAAGAAATTCGTTTGTTGCTGCCAGTAATTGCCGCCACCCGCTTAGCGCAGCCACGGGAGCCGTGGCGAGGGGGTCGGGAGAGGAAGGAGAATGTTTGGTCTAGAGCAGCGGCGGCTCTCGAGGGTCACCGCTCACTCAGCACAACGTTATCGGCCCCGGTCACTCTTTACGGAACACAACACCCTGAGACTCCTGGCGCCGCGGTTACAGGAAACCCTCGGCACACCCAAGCAATTGTGATCCCACCAGAACGTTTCTTGGTCTTCAATGGGAAACACTTTGCCGCAATGCTCATGACAGAGTTTTCCCTCTTTTCCCGCTCTTCTGGTTATCTTACAACCCACCAAGGATATGCCAGCGACCCGACACCAGCACGACCAGTTTTTATTGATAGTGTTCGGGGTTTTATATAAAAATTGTAACAATAATATTTAAAATGTACGTGTTCAGTGACTAGGTGCATAAGAGTCTCAGCCGAGGAAAAGACATTCAGGACGGTGGGGTAGGTTATAAACTGCAACGGCTAGTCACTGTCTACCGCTGTTATGTTCGCTGTAATATGATGTGACTTACGCTGTCAATAGGTCAGTGCCCCGCCTTGGCCCGAGCTAGCCCCTCAGCAGACCTTCGATGGTGTTGCTGCCTGCGTCCCTTAGTGCAGTGGAGCAGGTGAGGCAGATGAAGAAAGATTTAGTATGTTCTTCCACAAGAATAGTTATCCTGAAACAACGTCCTGCATGCATGGTTGGTTGAGTGAATCACCGCCCTGAGTGCTTCCGTGACTCACCATTTAAAGATAGCACAGCACAGGGAAAAGATCAGAAAGCTAATCTGTCTGTCCTCCTCGCCTGGCGGCCGTAAAACATGACTCACTTGGTCATCCGGCTTGCCAGGAAAAGGATGCATTGCTTGAGTCTAAATGGACGATATCGCGCCAGGAATGTGTGCTTTGGAAGATGACTAAACTGGGCAGCAATATATTTCACAAGTGGTGTTATATTTGCGTCTTGTAGTGTATATATGAAGAGCGAAGAAGTGTTTGTGCTTTTAGAAAATGATTTATTTACGCTGAACTCAAGCGTGCGCGCGCGCACATGCGTGTTAGTGTGTGTGTGTGTGTGTGTGTGTGTGTGTGTGTGTGTGAGAGAGAGAGAGAGAGATGTAATCCGATCCGAGGAACACACGCGAATACCACATAACGTAAAAATATCAACAGCACACACTTGCCTTAAGACTCAACACACCCAAAAAAGCCAAACAAGCAAAGAGCAAAACACACATAACAGTATGGCAACCGATTAAGCCACACCAAACAAGAGAGACAGCCAATGAGCCACACCAGCCAAACACAGCAGCAACGTATATAGAAAGCCACACCAAACAATGAGGAAAGCAGAGAGCCACACTAATCAAACACAGCCTCCAAACTGAGCCTCGGATCTTACTAACATAGTCAACAACCACAAAAACAACCTATTCACCCATACCAACGATTCAAAACTCCCCCAACCGAGCCACAGGTACGTCTAAAGGGGCTATCACACTGGGCAAATTTTCCGTGGATCTTCAGTCAAACCACGACTTCCGCTGGCGTGGTTCTCATTTCCGTGGTTTTCTGACGTGTTCACGATCTGCCAAAGCTACGGTAGATTTCACCAAAGGACGACGGTATTACTCACCATCATCATCAGCAGCAGCAATAACAAGAAACAAATGAGAACCACGCTAGCGGAAATCGTGGTTTGACTGAAGATCCACGGAAAATTTGCCCAGTGTAATAGCCCCTTAGAGAGCCATTACAAACACAACAGTTCTAGGCGAGCCAGTATCAACTCGAGGCCTTGCAGGGAAGACGAGCCCTTAACGAGAGGCCTGTGTGGTGTAGTGTGCCGGAAAGGTGGTGGAACAGCGAGAAGGGCGGCCGAGAGGGTGTGGCGCCGCTGAGCTGTGCCCCGCTGATGGCCTGATAGTGGACGGTTGAGGAAGAGGGTGATGGGCGATAATGAAGGGAGGGAGAGTGTTCGACGGCGTAATAAGTGAGGCGCAAGGGAGAGGGACCAGACGGGAGGCAGGTGGTGACTGTGGCCAATGTGAAGACGACACGTAAATAAGACGCCTGATTACGTGCCCAGGTTTCGCAGGTGTTTGGGAAAGGTCAGAAAGAAGCAACTAAAAAAGGCTATGGAAAAGGAAAGCGCTGATAGGGTGAATATAGGAGTAAAAAAAAAATGGTTAACAGGAGGGAGAGAAAGATTATTTATTAATTTAGGAAAGTAGCTTAAATAAAGAGGAAGAATGAGATGACCGTGATAGGCCCCTTGCGCGAGGCGATTGGTAAGCTGGTACAGAAGGGAAGGAGAGGAGCAGAATTAGTAGGAGGGGCGAGGTGGAGGAGGAGTAAGAGAATAGTGTTAAGAGAAGTGGTGGGAGGAGTCAGGCATCTTGACTCGAAAGAGAGACGGAGATAAAACCTTTGTGTCTAACTCAGGCCAACACTTGACCCCAGATAAGCAGAAGGCAAGTCCGCTGGTGTGGCTTGGTGTGGTCTCCCCTGCACCTGTTTACTGGCACCTGTCCCCAACGCACATCCTCCTCACCCCCTTACCAAGACCTGTCCCCTCCCCCATCACATTCCTCTCCAGTCATGTAGCACCTCATCTCCAGTCTGTACCATCTCTGCCACATATCCCCCAATACCCCTCAATCCCCATCACATTCCTCTGTACCTATTATGTTCCCATCTCCAGTCTGTACCATCTTTGCCACATATCCCCCAATACCCCTCAATCCCCATCACATTCCTCTGTACCTATTATGTTCCCATCTCCAGTCTGTACCATCTTTGCCACATATCCCACCCCTCAGCACCATTTAACAGCACCTCCACATACTCCAACCACCTGCGCCTAATATATCGTTCCCCTCGTCTGCATATTACACATCCTCCTCAACGCGTTCTTCCCCCTTACCTGTCCACTTGAGCTCCCCATGCCATGCCCTCCCCCTTGTGCAGCCTCCTGTAAACTCCCCCTTCCCCCTCCCCCTTAGCATCGACGTCCATCTCCCTCCACCTTTCTCATTCACATCTTCCTCATTATACTCCGTTCACTATGAATATTTTCAGTGTGATGCTTAGCTTTTGAACATCATACCTTAACCTGTTCACCTTCAGCACCTAGTTTCCAAACCTTTCTCTCCTCAGCACTTCCACACTCCTACTCTTATTCCCCACGTCCCTATCGTCTTCCCTCGTCCACCTCTACAGCCCTCACCCTAACCCATACCTCCCCCAGTCTTCCTACATCATGTCCTCACCCACTGCCCTTTCCACTTTATTCTTCCCATCCTCACCGCCTCCCTCCCTCCTTCACAGACCCTCCTCTCACGGCACGGTCGCTCACACCATCACTCATGTTTGTTATTCCTCCAGCATTCCTCCTCTCAAATCACAACTCTTAGAGGAGCTGATAAGGGGTTGTTTTGAATTGGACCCGCGATAAGACTTGTGGGTTCGCGCTGCAGGAGGTGTCTCGGGACTCAGCCAAGTCTCACAGTTGAGTCTCACTGGATATTGCTGGGACTCCACAGAAGGGATGACTACACGCCAGTTAGTCTGAAAGGGAAAAGGTCCATTACTTGTACCCCAAGAGAGCGAGTCCATCGTAGACGGTCACTCAGGTCTCTACTTGGAACAAGCGTCTCCGTGGGTCAGTGGACACTCGAGAGGCGTCGGTCATCCACAGTCTCGTGAACTGAGCGGGGAAGCACCCGAGAACGGCGTGCTCCATGCTCCGCTCCCGTTAAGGAACAAGTGGCTCTAAAAAGACAAAGCAAGAGACGCAGGCTGCTTCCTGGTGGAAGGCCCCGCCCACAGGTACTGGACAAGTGCCAGCTGTGTTCCCGCATGGCGGTGACAAACGCCCCCCGTCACGGCCCTGTGAAGGTTCTGCTTACCTGGCAGACCGTCCAGCGGAACAGCTGCGGTGCTTACCTTTATCTCTTAATTGCACACCTGAAGCTTGGCTCTGCAGCCCGGACTGTTCCTCGCAATGCCCCTCGTGCCTCGCCGGGGCTGTGGTACAAGTTTTTGTCAATTAATATCAGAGCCGGAGAGCGCATCCCTACCTGTGCTGGTAACTGATACCGCGCGATGAATGGACCAGGGCGCGATAGTTAAAGCAGTTTTAATTCTCTAATGGAAAATCTCGAGGAAACATTTTAAACATCCATAAAATTGTTAGAATGCGGCCGTCGTGCAGTGTTTGGCAGGTGCTGCATCGCGTATCCGATTGCATCTTTAGTTCTCACTGCAGACATTCTTGAGGTTTCGCCAGAGTTCAAATACTTGTGTCTAAAGTTAAGATCCTTATCACAGAGCATTGTTGTTATTTAAGATCACAAGGCCATGACCACGTAATTGCCCGGATAGGAGTGTTACATCAAAGGTTCAGTTCAAGACGGCTCCGTCTCCCCAGTGGTGTTCCCTCACGGCTCGGTGCACTGCCGGCCATAAGTACATTCTTTATACTGCCTCCTTTGCTCCTCCACTCAGGCATGCCTCAAGGCTGCTGTAATGCCTCCTCTTCCTTATAGCAACATGATACGTGCAGTTGCATTAGAATTTTACATATCTATATTCCTCTCCATGCCCCTGTCTGGCGAATACTTCACTAAGAATCCTCAATGCCGGCATCATAATGGCAGATAGCTCAGGTGCATCCGTCATAAGTCTGACTTGTCGTGTAAACTATTGTTGGCTTCTTTGGCCACCTTCAGGGAGGGTCGTTCCCGTCGGCTTCCGATGAGCGTAACAAAACCAGATCAAGTGAATGAAGAACCAGGCTGTGTTTAGCAGCTGACGCCCACACCAAGATTAAGCCCATAACTCGTCCACCGGAGGACAAGAGATAAGGACTGACTAATGTGATTATGGACCGCTGAGGACAAAACTAAGAGACAACACGGAAATATCACAATCATTATTTTGCACTCGATCGAACTTAAGACAGAGAACGAAAACAAAGCAAGTGTCCGTATTCCAAGCCACAACAGGCATACAGTACATACCTTAAACCAACATCCGCGAATATAGAACCCAGCAACCCTTTCAAGCACCTGGCGGATCTTAGAAGGACTCTGCGTAGTGGTATCTTAAGCCATCCCTCAGCGGGCTTTGATGCGTGTCTGCTGTCGCGGCCAACAAGACAAATGTCTCGGGCTACAGGGAGGACTGACCGAGGACATGACCAAGACAGCGTCTCATTCCCGTTCACTCCTCCTCCTCCTCCTCCTCCTCCTCCTGGGTTTTGTCATATGATAAGGAAGTGAATAATTGCGGTTGGCTTTAACGTGTACAATACACGAAACTAAGAGAAATATTACCGACCACAGCATCGGCCGGCAGATAACTTTTGATGCACGACGTTAGCAAGTCAGTAGCGACGACCAGCATCAATCAGTGAACCCTCCCCGCGTTTCCCTGTTTTACCTTTGTTTCACTCCCCCCACCTGTGTGCTGCAGCTCCACCGTCTGTTTCTCTCCCCTTCCCTGCCGCGGGGCGCGCAACGCTCCTTTTGCACCATGGTGGAGCTGCACAGACAGTACACGGACGAGCCTCAGCTCCTCTGGGATTTACCAAGCGTCATTCACACTTGCAGAGGCGTCCATTTATTTATCGCGGAGGCCATTGTTCGTACGTAACCACTGCCCGGCCGCGGCCCGCCTGTTGGCCTTGTCTCGTGAATATCCCATTAGCGGGCCCGCCGTGCAGTCCCGGCTCCTCGCCACTCAGATAATTTGATTGAAGGAAACTTAAAAAAAAAAAAAATGAAAAGCCGAAAAGAAAATCTAAAATGGCAAAATATTGTAAAGATTGTCTTCTACTTACATGATCTGATAAATTTTGTAATTTTGCATTTTATTTTAAGTGTTCAGTAAAATCCTGTCTTGATCCCCCGATGTTTGGTCATTTTTTCCTAGAATATTTTCCACACTTCTCAGCCTCCACTTTTCCTTGTCCATCACCATGCTCATCATCATCTTGTTCTCCTACCGGTCCCTCCTCCTCCTACTCCTCTTCTTCCTCTTCTTCCTCCTCCTCATCATCACCATCATTAGCAACATTGTTATTATTATTATTATTATTATTATTATTATTATTATTATTATTATTATTATTATTATTATTATTATTATTATTATTATTATTATTATTATTATTATTATTATTATTATTATTATTATTATTATTATTATTATTGTTGTTGTTGTTGTTATTGTTTTTATTATTATTAGTATTGTAATTAATGATTGTCCTCTGTCTTTCCAGGTAAGCATTGTTAGAATCTACAACACCGACCCGACCTGTCCTGACCCGTGCACGTGAGTTACCTACGAGTGTACTCCCTTCAGGCAGGTGTTAGTGGTGGGGAGGAGAGGGGGGCCGGGCCACTAAACTTAATGCAAGAGCTTAGAGTAAGTTTAGAGTAAACATAAATTAGTAAAGATATTTATAAGTAAGTTATGATTATATATAGCATTATATATTCTTTCAGATATAAAAGTCAATTTGGCAAGAGTGTCTAAAATGATTAAAAACATAAAGGGGTAGGGAGCATATAGATATTGATGCTCTGTCACTTGTCGTGTTACATATATCGTATTTTTCTCCAATTTCCGTTCTTCCGTCGTTCAATCTTCACACTGCCGCAGAGGGAAGCCCCGAGGAGAAAAAAAATCACGAAACCTGACCAGGGTGAGATATTGGGGAGGGGCCGGATGGCGGGGCGGGAGAAAAGGGTTGGTAGGCTCCTCGCGGAAGCCTCGTGCTGTACGATAACGTGGCGCCACCCCATTATCGCGAGTGTTGTCCCAGACGTGTGGTTCCTGTCCTCATTGTTCCTGGCCCCCGGATGATGCATGGGAGTAGAACCTTTGTAAGTGTGTGTGTGTGTGTGTGTGTGTGTGTGTGTGTGTAGTAGTAGTAGTAGTAGTAGTAGTAGATCAGCACGACGCAAGGCAGCCATACATCGCACTAACACTGGAGGCGAAGATAACCTTGGGGGCTGGACACAGGATGCTAATCAAAATAGAGGGGCTTCTGCTCGGCGGTACATATATACCATTTTTTACGCCCCGGGAAGCAGGCGCGACGAATCAATCTCTGTGAAAGCAGCGGCGGCAACCCATTCACGTCGCGTCTGAAACTCTACGAGGCACCGAGCGGCGAATGGTAACACTGACATCAAAGCGGCCAAATTACTGAATTAAAGACAGTCCATTAAAAGTTTGGCCTTTAGAAACACCAAGAGACTGCAGAGCTCTTGGGTGAAGATGTGTGTGTGTGTGTTTGTATGTGTGTGTGTGTGTGTGTGTGTGTGTGTGTGTGTAAGTAACTCTGGGCAGGACGTTGGGAAAGCAACCACAAAAAATGTTGCAAGATCCTCGTCATTAATAGCATTCCATTCCCAACATGAGCAGGCATTGGGCGAGGAGGCGCCTGTTATGACACAAAAAGAGGACTGAGTTTGTTTGAGTCGTAGAGGAGATTATGGTCAGTGTGTGTACCCAGCAGGAAGAGTGTGGTGTGTTGGGACTGAGGGAGGAGACAACGGGTAGGGCTGAGGAGGTGTCGTGGTGATTGACGGTGCATTACGCTTTACGACACACCTCTCAGGAAGGGCCGGACGGAAGGAGGGAGGGCAGGAGGAGGGGACGGTGGAGGGGAGGCTCTGATGCAACAACCCGGATGTCTGTGTTGAGATACAGTAAAGAGGACATGAATTGTGCCTGAATCGTCCACTTCCCCCACGCCACCCCCGCGCTGCGTGTGGGGCGCCGTGGCAACTCCCGCGGAACTGCTTCGGTCCGACGCTTATAGCAAAAAGAACTCCGCAGGGGCCTGACGAGGAGGCTGAGGCGATGCAGCCCTCCGGCACTTGATTATACCGAGACACGAACTTCCATCGTAATAAGCCTTCATAAAACAACAGTCGGCAACCTTATGTATGTGTGCACATATTTAAGGACACTAGAGGAGTCCTCGGACAGAATCTTAATAAACGGTAGATAGTGCGGATGTCCTGGTAAAGGTGTTTGAGAGCCTTCACCATTGCTACTAAGAGCCCTTAGATACCTATATGGAATCCCTCAGACGCCCTTTAGAAGCTCTCCACGCTGGCTAGAGTGGCTGCGGCGGAGTGGCTCCAGAGAGCTGTTTATCTTAGCTGATAGGAGCTGTACGAGCCCGACGCAGCGGCTGTCTCGATCTGTCGCATCCAGGATCAGCGGTCGTCCCGCCTCTTGGCTCTGCCTGCATCGCTCTCTGTCCAGAGGCCGGCCCAGGAAAATGTGGGCTGGCAGACGATCACCCGGTCAGGAAAATGGTCTTTTTTACTGTGACATTAAATTGATCCATTAGTCAGCAGTGTCTCTTCCTTGAAGGAAGCAGCATTAAGAAAACATTCCATGAATTTATGCTCGTATTCGAGGATAATATAGAAAGGTTAATGTGGGATGCTAGTGTTATTTAATCTCTACCTAATAGCTGATAGCGAAACCAGTGAGCATCATCAAGATAGAGGTGTAGTAGCTCCCAGACCTGTCTTTAATGACTTTGTGTGGTGCAAAATACAGGTAGGGGACCATGTAGTTTCACGCGGGTGAGATGCTGGGTCAAAATGTTTATTGCGCTTGACGTCAGTTAGAAGACGGACAGAGGGTTCGATCAAGAAAGTAAGGTCACTCGCTCAAGAGCTGCCTACTTACACATTCCCTAAACCGCTCTCTACTCTCTGCTTTTCTTTTTATGTAGTGGTGTATATATATATATATATATATATATATATATATATATATATATATATATATATATATATATATATATATATATATATATATATATATATATATATATGATTTCCTTCTCTTCCCTTTTCTTCCGAAATTTGCGGACGTCATAATATCTGCGCTGGCTTGAGGTGCTGGAGCTGCCTAGTTTACCTCTTCGTGTCTCGGCGTGAAGCATGGCATAATAAAAAGTACGAAGCATGCCGCCTGACTACTTGTTTCGGTAAGGTAGGTAAGCGTATGGTAAACCATCGTAGGCGCTACTGCTAATAAGCAAATTATCGTCGCCATGTGATTTCAGTCGTTCAACGACTCACGCAACATGTATCAAATAGCATCGTCCGTTGTGTCAGATTGTACAGCACATCATTCCAGATACAGTTTTTGAGAGAAACTGAACGTACAGTGGCGAAGTAAACATTTTAAGTTGTCATGAGACAAGTATTCTTTTCGAGCCAGTAAGATAGAAATGTAAACGAAAAGTCTGAGTAGGTAGCGTCGGGTGTGTGGTTGTCCTGTGTGATGTGTGTGCGCCTCGCGGGGTCACGGCTGTGCCACTCTCACCTGCCGCAGCCACAAAACATACTGTCTACACCAGAATACTCGTGAGTCGAAGGTCGACTGGTGTCTCGTCACTTTGTCCCTGTCATCATCAGCCTCCGCCGCCTCATGCCTTCCTCTCCACTACATCCTCTCCCTCCACTGCCAGTCTCGTTCACTTTCTCCGGCATGGTCCACTGTTAATCTATAAATACTTATCTATAGAGAAGGCATATGTTTCCTCGTTTCCTGCATAGGCTCCCAGCAGTGTTGGGGATATTTCAACTGTTATAAGGGCGTTATTAATTCCAAAAACGAAGAGTGAAAGAGAAGAGAAAGGGAAGAAGCTGGAAAAGAGGGGAGGGAAAGCTCGGCGGTAGCTCCCCACCCTCCCACCGCCATGTTCAAGGTTATGTGTGCATTTTGTGTTCAAACATTTTCATTTCTTCGGCCTTCCCCTTCGCGCCACAACGCTAAGCACATCATTGATCTGCCGCTCTAAATAAGCATAGCACGGCCATCATTAACGTGGAAAGTACTAGGTTCTCGTGGTCGGGTAAAAGGGCAAAGTAATATTAATGACGAACACTTGCAAATATGCGGCAATTAATCATTCCGGCCTGCATGTAAACAAGTCCCTAAATCTCGCCGGTGGACGCCGCATCGCCACATACACGCTGTCCGGGTGAGGCCTCGGCGGCTGTTTTCCTGCTGAGGAGGTTTGGGAATGTCGCTTTAATGAAGCAGCGGCCTCCCCTCCTTCCCCGCTTCAGTCCGCCTGAATCATGCCTCTTCCTGCCCCCTTCCCGCCTCCGCTCCCATCCACCGGTGGGGGGAAGGAAGGGTATACTTCAATGTTGTTCTTTTACTTACTATTTTATAGTTTTCCTCGCCATCCAGCAATCCTTGACCCCACGAGAACGGGTATTACTCTCCTTCCATAGGCAAAATTCCTGGAGTCCACCCGTGGGCTATCATAACGTGTGTGTGTGTGTGTGTGTGTGTGTGTGTGTGTGTGTGTGTGTGTGTGTGTGTACACCCCCCCCAACACACACACACACGCACTCTCTCTCTCTCTCTCTCTCTCTCTCTCTCACACACACACACACACACACACACACACACACACATTTTTAAGGTGGTAACACACCGGTGTCTACATGGTGGAGAGCGCCCACCGTGGTCGGTGAAACATTCTCTCTCTCTCTCTCTCTTCTCTCTCTCTCTCTCTCTCTCTCTCTCTCTCTCTCTCTCACCTCACCGGCGGCCGCGAACTCCATGTGTGGGTCATGTGGTGGCCATCTGTCAGCGGACAAGGCCAAACACAGCACCCTTCTCTCACGTCCCTTCCTCTCTATGGCACATGCTGCGCGACCTTCCACCACTCTTGACTTCTCCAATTGGATAATAAGCATTCACAAGCTGCCTCCCGTGTCTCTCTCCAAACCGTGTGTTCACAGGTCAGACCCGGCAAGTAGCATACAGTGGTGTTAACGGCTTAACGCTGAGATTACCGAAATCTGTACAACTGTATAGATTTCCTCTATTTTTCTTACTCTGTATCCTGAACTCGCAGCTACTAGTCTGTTCAGCCCCTCGTTACTGTCACAGCTGCGGGATAATTATTTTTGTGAGTGTGGACAAAGCGGCCTCTGTGGCCGTGCTCCTGACCAAGGCATGTTCTACAGAACGTCACCTTTTCGTTAACTTCGCTTCTTGCTCTGTGAATTTTGCTTCTCCCCAACAGGGCGTCAGACTTAATGCGTTAGTTTCTTAAGAAGTTTTAGGAACATATTAATATCGCCACCCCATCAATACATTCTCGTCACTCCCTCCCTGAACAACAACGGCAACACGCTGCAGCTACGTCCCCCACCCCGTTCTCGCCTGCTGGCCCATAGGAACTCTTGGCCATGTTTTGTGTCCGGCCTCGCCCGGGCCGACACCCTCCCGGCGCCCTTGCTCGTTAGTGCAGCCTCGCCACTCTCGTTCGTCATGGTGTCAGGAGCCGGCAAGGAGCAATTTCTTTATCGCTGCCCTGGAACATGAACCTGTGCGGCAATATGTTGTTAAGCCACTCCGGCCACTCGGTTGAACCTTTTAAGTTGAGGTTAGACGATCGTCGACCATCCCTGAGCTCCAGGTAAGCTCCATCGAGAGGGCTAGGCAGCCACGGCTCTCAATGACCTAGAAAAAAAAGACCTTTAAGCAACACCCAACACTAAGTGCGGGATGCCCCACGTGCCCTGCCAGCCGTAGCAGATTTATGAAACAACATAAACTACAATCATAACCAGATATAGGGCTTATCAAATAAGTTATTAGGGATCGATGCTATTCTTGGGCAATTAAAGTTTGCACTGAAAATAATGTGCCAGAAACGCCTCACTGCGCTTCCTTCCCCGTATTGTGTCTGCTTCTGATATAATATATATATATATATATATATATATATATATATATATATATATATATATATATATATATATATATATATATATATATATATATATATATATATATATATATATATATATATATATATATATATATATATATATATATATATATATATATATATATATATATATATATATATATATATATATATATATATATATATATATATATATATATATATATATATATATATATATATATATATATATATATATATATATATATATATATATATATATATATATATATATATATATATATATATATATATATATATATATATATATATATATATATATATATATATATATATTCTATCATGTATAATATGCTGCAGTTCACCACCAGATTAAGAACTAAACATGGAGTTTACAAGTAGAGTCAAAGATGAATAAGAAGACTAAAGCTAAGTTCAACAGTTATGCTCAAATCGAACGAACTGTCATGCAAGAGGAATTCTTTGAGGAAGTAAGTGACTGTGTATGCTCAGGACAACATATGCAACCAAATTCCTCATTCGAATATAAAGTTACATAAGACTGGACCGAAGCACCTCTGGTAAACAAAGTAATATGTTAAGAGGCTTTCTACCATCGTACTTAAAGAGAAGGGGTTTCAGGTAGTGCATCTCCCCGTCATGACACGTGGGTCTGAGATTTGATCGCTGACCAAGTCTCTGGAAAAGATACTGAGCAGTGGACAAAGAGAGATGGAGAGATTAATGCTAGGTGTATGTAAAACTGACAATGGATGAGAGGATTGACTGAAGTATATGGCATATTTAAAGGCAATAAAATGAAGAAATGGCATTGGTCAGTATTCATATGTGTGTATGTATATATGTTTGAATGTACGTATGTATGTATGTATGTATGTGTATGTGCGTATGTATGTATGTATGTATTTGTTTGGGGGGAGGCACCTGCGTACATGTACGTGCACATATCTAGCGAGCTGTTAGTACTACCAGAATGCTATGCTTTTCTTAGGTCAAGTATTGGAGGGAGCGCGTCACGTGTGAGCGATCACCAGCAAATAGGTAATAAGGAAAGGTGTCGGCAGTGACCTCTATAATTACCGAGACTAATGGCGAGGGTCATTGGCATGCTCGCCAGGCGGTCATTGCCTTATTAAGAAATCTTGTGTTTTCGCGGTGGGCTGCGAGGCGTGGCCGTGCGGGTCCCAGGGAATGTTGAGTGGCAGCCGTCACCTTGTCTTGAGTCAGTCAACAAGTTCACTTCGCCGCGAGGCTCCCTGACAAGCGAGCACCGGGTCGGGAGTCTTCACTGCTGCACGGAAACCTGTCACTGCTATTTTGGTGCCGTTTACCGGTAAAAACTCGTGTGGCGGAAGCAAAAAGCGCGGCTCATCTAATGGCAGCAGGAATACGAGGAGCGGCTATTGACAGCACTTGTTGATGGGGAGGTTGTCATGAGGTGGGCCAGTGTTTGTCAGCCAGGCACACTGTCAATAAAACACCAAAGAGGAAAACCCATATCAGTGTATTGTAAATGGATCTGGTAAAGAAACGGCTTCTAGCGTAACTAAGCATAATCGTAACAGAAACTTCTATACAATAATGATGTTCATAGTGATAATAAAGACAACACCACCACCACAACAAGAAAATTGATAATAATAATAATGATAATAATAATAATAATAATAATAATAATAATAATAATAATAATAATAATAATAATAATAATGATAATAGTAATAATAATAATAATGATAATAATAATAATAAGTCCAGTATGAAAGTGAGAGTACATCAGATAAGTATACAGTAAACATACCCAAACAGCACACACACACACACACACACACACACACACACACACACACACACACACACACACGGCCATGGTTTTCTCAGTGTCCGCGGCGAGTGAGTCAAATCGATGTCCAGACGAGATCAAGCACTGTTTTGCGGATAAACACGGACGCCTTGACGGATCCCCGGGCGTGTTATCCCTCCTGACGGCGCGAAGCTATCAGTTATCAGTTGGCTGCATGTCCTCTGCGCCGCTCCCCTACTAAAGAAAACACAATATCTCAGAAGAACATCGCCTCTCTCTCACTCTCTTTCTCTCCTTATTGCGTGTGTGGTCGACGTAAAGGTCTGTGTTCTGAGCCTTCTTATTCGACTCATGCTGCGCCTTCCTCTTTCTCGTTCTCTTTTCTTTCATCCTTATTCTCATTATCTCTCATCTCTTGTCTCCTTTCTCGTTTTGCTCCTTTTTTCCTTCTCATTTTCTCTTCTCTTTCTCGTCTCGTTTTCCAATTCGCTCCGTCGTCTTGTTTTCTTTTTTCTTGTTCATTCTTTCTCTCCCTCATTTTCTCTCATCCTGTGTGTGGGTGGCGCAGCGGTGGAGGCTGTGAGGGGAGCTGAACCAAGGCCTAAATTAGTAGATGTTTTCACTCACACACACACACACACACACACACACTCTCTCTCTCTCATAATAAAACAAATTAAGAACAGCGCCTTGAGAAAACAAATTAATGGTTTAGTCCTCAGGCTTTATTTATTTATTATACATTTCTCTAACTCATCATTCTTCTTCTGCTGCGTCCTTCACATCCGTCCCTACCGCTGCTTTATGATGACTGTTGTTTTCATTCCTATTAATAGCCTTCATACTTTCTTTTTATCGCTGTCTTATCATTTGTCCTTTTTAATTCTCTATTCCATTCCCCCCACTCTCTCTCTCTCTCTCTCTCTCTCTCTCTCTCTCTCTCTCCGTCTCAGTTCCACCGCCTCGGGTTAATGACAACAAACACGTTCTGAATCACGGTACAGAATTAGCCTCTATGTGTGTGTGTGTGTGTGTGTGTGTGTGTGTGTGTGTGTGCTGTGAGGGACGTGCGAGAGGTGTCCTGTGTGACGCGGATCCTTGGATAATTTATACTGTGCCTTTTTTTATGTGTGACAATAACAGACTACAAAGGAAAGCTATTAGAGGGGGTGATCCCGCTGCGAGAAGGGCGCTCATTATGCTCCATTAATTCCTATGCTTGTCTGTTCAGAGGTATTGGAGGGAGTAAGGAGCTCCTTTTGTTGGTGGAGTTTCTTTTGGCCTCGGAGAAGCACAGAGGAAGGTGTTTATGTGGTGTGTAAGGGGGAGGTCTCTGGGGCCGGGTGGTGAAAGTGAGGGGCTTGTTTTCAAATTTATGTGATTGCTTATATATGAACTCAGACCTCACAAATTGTATGGCGGTTCTGGCTAATAAAGCAGGAAGGGAACTCATATGAAGGAATATTAGCCTCAGTGGTAGAAGGGGCGGAGAGGGATGGTATTTATCTAGCTTTGGGAAGTAGAAGGAATGGCGCCTCCATGTATGGGTTTGGGAAGGGAGAAGAGAGGGGGGCTTCAGTAGAGGCGAGAAGAGGAGAGGTGGAAGACCAGACGAGGGAGTGGCCTGCCTAGTCCAAGCTTGTTATGGGAACTCACGAAGAGGGACAAAGAACTAGTTGTATGGTCGACCCAGAACGGCAGACCAAACACAGTCAAGCGCCCCGGGAAGACATGGTAAGTGAGACAGGCTGTGCCTCGTGTCTATGGTGATTCACACCAATATGCGTCGTAACTCCGCTTATCACCCACCGAGGCTCCTCGTTAGTGTTTCCTTTGACGGCGCGCGGCCCGATGCCTAACACTGCCAGCCAGACGTGGAATAAATAAAACTTTTAAATGGAAATAAATTTACTTGGAACTTTAAGCACCCCCACTTCTGCCCCCTTATGATGTGCCCTCGGGGCCCGAACAGCTGCAGTGGGCAAGTCTCGAGGCCCACAGTGTTAGACCGTCCGTTTATCCTCAAAATTTGATATCGGACACCCTTTTACTGCGAAGTGGTGGTTAAATTAAATTACTCTTTATGTGATAAAGCCCAAGCTTCTGTTCAAAGTAAGCCTTGATTGTAAAAATTATTAGCCTCGCCGACTTATTGTATGAAGCTACTTTCAGGAAAATAACTAACCCAATCAACGATAACTATATTGTATAAGTTTTAGGCACGGCAATGTTTTTGTTTTGTGTTCCTAGTGATGACATCAGGCGGCAGTAATGGAACAAGCTTGTTCATTCACACCCATTGGAGAGTCATGGCAATACGTTTGTTTGCAATATCTACAAGTCAGAGAGAGAGAGAGAGAGAGAGAGAGAGAGAGAGAGAGAGAGAGAGAGAGAGAGAGAGAAAACGACTTTTTCTTAACACTAAGCTCTGCTTTTCTCATAAAAGTTTTACCACCGCACTCTCGTTAAATGAGTGACTTACTGAGTCACCTCCAGCCATCAGTGTAGACGTTCGGGTAGGCGGACGCATCTTTCACTAACATATTTTATTTTTGAAGGTAAAGGGTCACCTAACTCAACGTTATCCTTGTGGTCATTTTTCACTCCTTCCTGAGGAGCAATCTTCATTTTCCTTGTCGAGCATTTGTACATTTTAGGATGACGTGCATTCTTTCTCTTCCCTTGTATGCTTTTTGCATGTTCTTGTGTATAGGTTTTCTGAGACAATTTTGTACGCTCTCTCATTACTGAGCAAATCACTAAATTCTGGTTTCGCTCCAGGGGTAAAGGAATTAGGCATTTTCTCTGAGTTAATGCGCACGACAGAGCCTGACAGCCGCAGCTCCTTGTCGCGGAATGAACACTTGGTATTCAGATCTCGTTTACAAAGTTTTGCAAACAAGAGTGATTTGGCTCACCGACCCTCGCCGGAGCTCCCCACTTTTGTCCAGCACGACCACCACCACTGGACCATTGTTCCCTTCACCCTTCGCTTCGCACTGAACATAAGAATAAAGCACCTCAGCAATCACGCCGTACGATAAAGAGAAGGAATGGCTTCTGCAGTTATTGTTCTGCTGCAAGTTTCCACTCGTCTTCATTTATTGCCCTCTTCTTTCAGTGTAATTTCACTTGCTTCGTGCTGTGCTGTGCTTTAAGGATTGAATAAGTGACCCTTGTTTCCCCCACCTCGCAGACCGCTGGTCGGTTGCCTACACCTTCCAAGGACACACAAAGGATACTATACACACAGGCGGGCAGGTATACTCAACATTCTCTCTCTCTCTCTCTCTCTCTCTCTCTCTCTCTCTCTCTCTCTCTCTCTCTCTCTAACACACACACACACACACACACACACACACACACACTGCAGTCCGGCACAACACACCGCAAACCATTTGACTCCGTTGGCCATAAACGCGTCGTTGACATTGTTGGCTGACCGCAGAGTCCTGTAAATCACGCCTGTCCACGCCTCCCTTCCTGGTCCTCTCCTCTTCCTCCTCTCCCCCTCATCCCCCACCCGTCCTCATCCTCCCTCGTCCCTCCCACCTCACACTTGGCCCCTCCCACTCGCCGGCCAAATTCTACAATCAGAGCTTCTATTTACCTCATAGTGTAATTTTAGTTCTTTATTCTGCCCCGCATCGTTCGTTTGCACTCAGCACACACAAATGGTTTTA
Organism: Eriocheir sinensis; assembly: GCF_024679095.1. Classification (NCBI taxonomy): domain Eukaryota; kingdom Metazoa; phylum Arthropoda; class Malacostraca; order Decapoda; family Varunidae; genus Eriocheir; species Eriocheir sinensis. Next base: position 19,601,092 of record NC_066518.1, read on the forward strand.
AGAAAAAGAGGATAACATATCCATGAAGAACCAACATTACGTCTGCGGCGAACTAGAAATAAAATAAACACCCACTCCCACAAAAGGCAGTAAGTTCCCCTCCCGGGCGGGGGCGAGGCGTGAACACACACGAGCCGTCAGCCACCGACACCCTCTCCACCTCAATTGTGGGAACCCTCAGCGCCGCCCCCGCCACTCGCGCTTGGAAGATACGACTACGCGTTTTGTGAAGGGGATAACGTGTATGGCTCTTGTGTCTGTCAACGCATGACAACACTCATTGGAGGATCGAGTCCTGCAGGGGGTGTTAGTGGGGGAGTCCGTGGTAGGCGTGGCGGGGGTCACGCTAGCGGGGTTCCCTGAGCGCGGAAACAGCGGCCTGTGAACAATGGGCGCGCGCCTGCCACGTGCCGACAATCAGCCACGGCGCGCGTGTCTTCACTCCCAGACCACAGCGTGTCTTCCCGCCGCCCTGCAACAGGTGCCTGCCCTCCCGCCCTCCCGCGCGGCAGGTGTCTGCTGGGCTGGCGGCGAGCAGGTCTTGCTCTAGCTTATACCTACTCTCTTATCTTCTCATTTGGTTTCCTCCTTCCCCAAAATAGTTATGAACACCTTACAGGCATCACGTAATATTATTTTTTTCTGACTTTTTTTGTCTCCTACTCGATTTGGCTCAAAACTGATCGTCAAGAATAAAATAATTACAGTGTGATAAGCGATTTCTGATCTGATTACTAAATGTTCAGTTTACGGAGAAAAGTCGGTATGCGCCATGCGAATCCTGGGGTGGTAAAGGGAGGACGAGACTGAGAACGTTCCCTAAATCAGAAAAGCTGCTGGAACAGTAAAGAGGAAAATGCTGTTTCGTTGTTCCCTCGCCGCTTGCCCCCGTCACCCCGCACCTGCCGCACTCCCACGCCTGGCCGGCCGTCGGGCTAATCACTGCCTCCCTCGCGTCACCTTGCCGCCGCTCATTGACAGGTTACCCATTGCCTCCGCCGTCCTCTCTATACCCGCCCATCTTGCGTTCCTCGTCCTCCTTCACCATCCTTCCCTTCTCCCGGTTTTCCATTCTTCCTCCTACTCTTCCTCCACTTCCTTCTCCCTCCCTTGACAGCCTCGCCTCGCCTGCCTCGCCATCATCACGAGTACTCAGGCTCCGGGAGACGCCTGTCCGCTAGATAATATCCGGCCAAGACGAGAGAGAGAGAGAGAGAGAGAGAGAGAGAGAGAGAGAGAGAGAGAGAGAGAGAGAGAGAGAGAGAGAGAGAGAGAGAGAGAGAGAGAGAGTCCTTCCATGCACTCCCCCAACTCTCTTTCCTCCGTCATCCCACCCCGAGGTCAACTTTCCTCCCGACTCCCGGGACGTGAAGGTGCATTAGGGTAGTGGCGAGGCAGGACACCGCGGAAGCAGTAAAAAGAGGGAGAAAAAGGTGAGGGAGCGTCACGAGGCACGGATGGCTAAGTGATGCTGTAAGGTGTTAAGGTGTCGTGTGGGCGGCTGTCGTGGTGAACAGCCGTGCGCCGGCCACTGCACGCCGGCCCTGCACGCCTTTGTTCCGCACACGGGGACGCGAGCGAGAAGCGGCAATGAGGGAGCGTCTAGTGGGAGGGGAGGAAGGAAAATAAGCCCAAGAGGTTTCTACTGTGGAGACAAAAGACGTGTAGGTGAAGAAAACAGTCACAAGAGCCACTACTGAGACAAAGAGGTGAAGGTGGTGGTGGAGGCACCTTGAATATTTGACTAATCGTGCTCGAGGAACGAAAAGATGAAGATGACAAAGAAATTTAGTGAACATTTGTGCTCTTTTTTATTTTTAATTCGACGATAAACCAGTAAAACATGAAGGCAGGGAATCGTGTTCTCGATCATGTAATAAAACGTAAATTAATGAGCATCGTAGATTAACATCAATGCCTTGCACATTAAGGAAAAAACGAGGAATCGTCTTCGAGAAGGCTGACTGGCTGGCTGTCTTCCGATGCAGGGGTCGGCTGGTCGGCTGAATGGCTGGCTGAACATCCGGCTGAGGTGGCTGACGGCTGCTGGTAGTCGGTCCCGTCGGCCGCTGCCAATTAAGTTGTCACACGCCTGGAAAATAAGTAATGATCACGAGCGCAAACAATGCAATCCCGACTGCGCTGCCTCCACCAATCCCCGGCATCTCTGTGTTTAAGTTTGCGAGCGTTTTATCCGTGTGAGTTCGTGGGCGTCTTTCAGGGAGGAGCCGCGGAGCTTCACCTACCCGGCGCAGGGGGCAGGGTGGTGGTGCTGGGTGTAGTGGTGATGGTGGTGGTGGTGGTGGTGCCCCTCGTCGAGATTGTGTGCACTGGGGCTGGTCATTTCCTTATTCGAGGCGCCACCTTTGCGTGAGCCCTTTGATTATTATGAATATTTAGTATTTCCTCGATTGCATTCCCTGTGCCCTGTTATTCCATGCAGCTGAATTTTCTTCTAAACGATATAAACAAAATGACCCTCTTGTTTTGCCGCCTCATCCATATGCTTTAAGTAGCCGCCGGTATGCAGCAGCCGCGGCACCCAACACAGGTACCCGCACAGCAGCTGACGCTCAGCTCGAAGTAGCCCCGTGTTGTGTCCCGCTGGGTACTGCGCCGCCAGAAGGAGCTCCCGAAGGTGTGAGACGTGGCAATGTGACAGCAGCGCACTCCAGCCCTATAATCAGGCGCAGTAAATTTACCATTAAGACACCCGCCACCTCCCTCCCTCTTGTGCATATGAGAATTAGCCCAGCAGTCTGATAGCTTCCCGCAACCGTTGGAGGGAGGCTCGTGTTGGGTGGGGAAGGGGAGGAGAGAAAGAGAGGTGGAATGGTGGGTGTGAAGTTGCATGCATGGGATGGCTGAACAGATTTTCAATGCCTTTTATTCTCGTCTACGATGCTTGTTTGCTTTAATAATTGTGAATAGCATGTCGAAAAGTTCTAGAGAAAAAGAGTGACCTGGAAAATGTTGCTGTGTTGTGGGTGTATGCAAAAGGATGGTGTTATTGGGTGTTGGAGGAGAGAAGTGTTGCTTGCGTGAAGTGTGTGTGCCAAGCGGGTGGTACTGGTGGATGGGTGTGTAGAGTGCAAGCTGTTGTGTAAGGGTGTGGGGGTGACTGGGTGTGTATGTGTGTGTAGGCTGGGGGTGATGGATGTGTCGTGCATGTGTGTATGTGTGTGTAGCTGTAGGTTAGTGAGAGTGCTGTGAATGTGTGGCAAGAGGGTGTGGCTGGTGTATGTGTGTGGGGCTCCCTGTCTAGTGTTTGATGCTGGAAAATGTGTCGCATCTGTAGTGTATGTTGCTGTAGGATTGTGTGGGTGTTGTTGGTGTGGGTGTGGGTCTGGCGTTTATGTTGAGAGAGTTTGTGATTGTAGATGTGTGTGGGTGTGGGTGTGATGGTTGAGTTTGTGGTTATAAGTATGTGTGGGTATATTGGCAAGGTGTGTGGTAGTAGTAGGTGAGGATGGGTGATGGTAGGGTGTGTGTTTGTAGGTGTGTGAGGATGATGGTAGGTTGTATTTGTGTGGGTGTGAGTGTTGCTGTGAGCGAGGGGAGGGAGGGTGCTGCTGGTTCTCGGGTGAGGGTCGCCAGGAAGGAAGTCACGTGGGTGCTTCATTACTGGGTGTCAGTCACAGTGAGCCTCGGAAGCCGCTCGTCGCTCTGCACTGTATTGTTGCCAGGAAATGCTGTTGAGTTAGACGACACTTACGATTCTACTGCAGGCTTAATGGAGGAAACACGGATCCAATTATAATCATGCGGCATCCTCCTCTCTCCCCCCCCCCCCTACACACATAAGGTCTGGTAGGATAATGATTTGCATACTCGCCTCACATCCGAAAGGTGTCTAGTTGGAATGGTGGTCAGGCGCAGAAATTTAGGTCATAGCTCCTTCCGCGTAGTCCCTGTTCACCCCACAGAAAACAGACACCGCTAGCTTCTGATTCGAGACGTTAAGACTTTGCTCTCTGACAGGAATGGCCCATCAACAACACTGCCGCCTTCATTTTAATTAAATGAAAGATTGCGCAGCACGAAAATATCCGCAATTCATTTATATATACGACAGCTTAGCAAACACACTATTAACACACACACACACACACACACACACACACACACACACCGTGGGTAGCAGAATTAATTTCTTCAATTCCACCTTCTTGGAAACCATTAGTCACTCTGGCATTTCCTAAACTAGAATTGTAAGTACCGATGAGCGACTATTAATTTAAACTCGCAAATTGCCGCGGGATAATTACAAACCGTACATCAAAGTTATCTGGGTGTATCTCGGTCTTTGGTCCTCCGGAGCGCCGAGTCTCCGGCTCTCCCGCGGCCTCCGCCACCGCCCGGAGAACCGCGTTTATCACGAAGCGCAGCCACCTGCCATTGGCTGAATTTCCCGGCCGGTCATTAAGTTGTCTGAGCTCCAGGGAATAAATCTTACTTGTTGCACCTACCATCGAAAACCTCCACCAGCGGCCATGACGCCAGGACCCTGTGCGGGCACGACCACCGGCCGCTCCTCATGTACTGGCCTGTCACACGTATTGTATCTACCTACCTATCTATCTATCTATCTATCTATCTATCTATCTTTCTATCTGTCTGTCTATCCACCTATCTATCTACCTATCTATATAGCTCGATCGATTGATACATAGACCGATAGAGAGAGAAATATGGCACACACACACACACACACACACACACACACACACACACACACACACACACAGGGTAACAGAAGTGGGCGCGAGGAAGTGTGACGAGAGGGAGGGGGAGGGAGGCAGGACCTTGAGTGGGCCGAGCGTTCAATAAGCTGAGGTGCCTGTGAGTGTCACAACTTAAGCCTCTTCCTCCTCCTTCAATGTCTGTCTCCTTTAGACGGCAAGCACAATGGGCCGCTTCGTGCTCTAAGTCCTCCCTGTACGTATGATTTACAGCACGGTGAAGCGTGCCAGCAATGGTCCTCGAAGCCGCGCCGCTGCCTGTTCGGCAGAGGGTATCAGGGAATCGTGCTTCCAGCGACTGCAAGCACCTGTCTTCCCGGCCGAGCGTAAATCATCCGCAAGAATAATGTTAGGCATTAGCGGCTGATTAATTGCTTAATCTACCTTTCCTACTCTATTCTGAACTTGAGTCCCCTCTCAGCCCCGCCCACACCCACTCACATCCCACGTGTTGCTCTTTGAACGTCACGAGGGCTGAGCCACGCCCCTGCTCTCCTCGCCACCCGCCATTGATGAACCCGCCCACGGACTCAAGCCACACGCTCATGTTTGGCATACTGAACTAAAATGCATTAAACAAACAAATAAAATTGATTCAGGTTCCATAATAACGTTAATATATTTGGTGTGATGATGTTTTTTGTAAGGTAAAAGTAACTCGAGATAAACTTGAATATTCTGAACTGCTACACACGACTCATGCGTTTAGCGACAGAGAAGGGTTTGGGGTAGACTGTTGGCACGGCTCGCAGAACAGACCCACTCTCAAACATGTTGAGTTAAAACAAATATATCTTTTATCCGTTTTAAGGGTAAAAAATAAACGCCAAGCACAAACGCACTCAACCTGTGGGGATCTGTGAAAGAGTGAGCCACCAAAGGGATGCCTGAAAGTAGACGAGACAGCAGTTGGAGGAAGTAACCACAGTCAATGGTAACTGCAGTCCTGATGATAAAGTTGTCCATGAAGCAACCGTGTTGTAGTGAGAGAGAGAGAGAGAGAGAGAGAGAGAGAGAGAGAGAGAGAGAGAGAGAGAGAGAGAGAGAGAGAGAGAGAGAGAGAGAGAGAGAGAGAACAGCACGTCTCTCTTAGCTTCGTGGCTTTCTCTCAGCACTGACGCCAACTTATGACATTACTGATTGTTGCCGACCACTGCCCGGCGCGACCTTAACCTTCGCCGTGACCTGCGCCAGCACTCATCGCCCTCCCCCCGCCAAGACCCCCGCGAAACTGCAAGGCCTTGGATCACTCAGCCAGCATTTTTGTCTATAATATCCAAACTGTTGAAAATTAGAAATGACCACCTTTCAGGAGACTCCCTCAGTGGTTCGTGTATAAATCTGTTCATCACATTTAATCACACGCTTACGAGATACGGTTGAGAAACCAACACCTGTTGGCTGCTGCGGCTGGCCATGGACCGTCACAGTCTTGCCTGATTTAGACGATAATGAAACCTTTTTTTTGTATCCATTTTTCCTTCAGATTACGACATAATCCATCATGAAACCAGTCATAAAGGAAGAGACAGCGGAGCAGAGGTGACGGTGATGGTCTATGTACCTCGTGGCTGTGTCGGTAGCGGCGGCGAAACGGGTGGCGGCGGTGATGTGATTGATGGTTTAGTTACGGTGGCAGCGACAACTTGGCTGGGAAGGTCAGAGGAGGTGGGAGGGAAGGAAGAATGAGGTACTCGGTGGGGGGATGGGAAGAAACTCTTGGGCTGCGGCAGTTTATAGCTGTGGCTGCGGCGGTAATGACCTCTCCCCCAGATGTCGGCGTCCTCCGGGGGACTCTTAGCAGCTCCAACGCTCATCTGAACAACGCACATTATTTTTCTTGCCCGAGGCCGCACGGAGGAGCAAGGTGGAGGTGCATGTATGCACGAAACGTAGTCTCATGACGTGAAGCCAGAGGATGGTGTTGGAATGTCGTTGCATGGGAATTAACACCAACAGTATGAACCGTTATAAGCAGGGTTGAGAGGTTGATGGACAGCGTATTAGCATAATGACACTGATAGCAGAGGGAAAGGATGGAGTGTCTTCAGTACGTCCTTAACCCTGCTAGAAACATTAGTGAGTCGTCTGTGAGTGAACTTCCCGCACAGCAGCGCCAGGAAGCTTAGACTTGTGGGTCCCTTGTTTTGTTCTCACTCCGGCAACAGGTGACGCACGGGATGAGTGTCGCTACGAAAAAGATCTACCCCCTCCTCCTCCTCCTCCTCCTCCTCCTCCTCCTCCTCCTCCTCTTTCAAAGGTGACCCTGACTTTTCCTCCCCTACCCTCACGACCTGCCCCTCTCTCCCCCTTCTTCCCTTCCCTCATCTCCACTCCCATACCCCTCTTCCCATAATCCCTCTCCCATAATCCCTCCCATCCAATCCTCACTGCCCGCTACCCTCCCCCTCCTCCCGCCTCCCTCCACCTCTGTTCCTCTCTAATCACCACAAATTACATGGGTTTATGGCTAAACTCAGTCCTCCCTCTGGAGTGATCTAGTACGTGTGTCAAGCCCTGCCAGCCTTTGTCTCTTATTTGGGTTTCTGATATAAATTCTACCTTTTTTTTTTTCATTTTACTATTTGCGTTTCTTAGTTTTTTGGTGAAATGTGTAATCATTTTTCTTTTGCTCAGAATAATGTACTTTTATTTTATGGCTGCATCTGCTCCTTCCACTAGACTTGTCGCGTAATTTAGCATCCATCCTTACTGTCTTTTCTTTTTAGTCCTTTCCCATTACTCACAGGCTTCCCTCCGCGGAACTCTTTCATCGCTGTCTCCCCTCTGCCCTTAATCCTCCTTCCTCTCCTCTCTTTTACGTCCCCTGCCCCTCACTCACTCTCCCAAGCCTAACATCCTCCTGCTACTACATTCAGCTTCCTACACTTCCCTTCCCCACCACATCCTCTACCCTCCTCACCTTTCTCTCGCCCACCCTCCTCGGCCAAGCCTATACCTGCCTCCCTAATTCACGGCACGTCATCTCGTAGGCCCCATTGACGATTCCTGATTAATAGCACAGTGCCATAAAACCATAAAAGGAAGAGTGGAATGAAACTGTTCCCTTACTCCTATTTCCTCTCATCTCAGCTACTGGAAACCCATCTGACCATTCCACTTCAATCATCGCAGCATCTTACCTACTCATCCATCTTCCACTTGCTCAACCGTTCACCTGCATCCTTTCTCCGCTCATCCACTCAACTCACCCGCCGGTAAAACCTTCTCGAAACCCATCTGTTCATTCCACTTCTGCCATCACATCATCCATCTCTTCCTTATCCATCTCCTTCCACTCACTCAACACTCACCCATTCTGCCTTCCTGCTCATCCACTCAGCTCACCCGCCGGTAAGACCTTCTCGAAACCCATCTGCTCGCTCCACCTCAGTCATCACAGCATCCATCTCTTCCTCATCCATCTCCTTCCACTCACTCCACACTCACCCATTCTCCCTCCCCGCTCATCCACTCAACTCACCCGCTAGTCAGACCGTTTCGAAACCCATCTGCTTGCTCCACCTCAGCCATCACAGCATCCATCTCTTCCTCATCCATCTCCTTCCACTTCCTTAATATTCCTTCTTGCTTCCCCGCTCATCCAATCGACTCACCCGCCAGCCAGTCGACAGTCAGACAGGGCGTACGCGCGCATTCTAGTTAACAAGTCAGTTAACATTCACTTCCACTCAGTCATTCTACTTTCCCTTCAGGTGGTAGCGATGAGGGAAGCGGCGGTCCTATCATCGTGTGTGTGTGTGTGTGTGTGTGTGTGTGTGTGTGTGGAGGATAAGGTTAAGGTCTCTGTCTGTCTATCTTTCTGTTTCTGTTTCTGTCTGTCCGTCTCTCGGCCACGACCCAGCCCATAAAAAAGCAACATCAGAGCTAACTTCCCTCACCGGAGAGTCTGGCGTGTCTCGAAATTACACAGTATAAACCGCAGAAGCGCTTTCAGAAGGCCAGACTCCCGACCCTCGCCCGCCTCTGTAATTTGCTTCCTTAACCATCACCGTACGCTCCTTCCGAGACTAATTGGCCTCATTAATCGAAATGAAAGTATCCGAGGAACACGTAGATTCCTGGATAAATGAGAAGAGTGAGGACGGGAGAAGGAGGAGTAGGGAGAGAGTGGGAGATGAGGGATGCTACTGCTCGGGGAAGGGGAAGACGGAGGAGTAGGAGTAGGAGGAAGAGAAACAAGAAGCGGGGGATGAGGATGAGGATGAGGAGTAAAAGTAAGAAGGGAACAACGAGCGCCGTGGAAGCATTTGGCATCGGACGCAGCTGTCATAAAGAGAATCAGAGAGCGAATTTTTCCCACACCCTGAACATCATCTTTTGTAATCGGATTTCACATCTCCTCCATGATACCAGAGACACGTAGGGGCGTCGGGTTGCCTCCACCTCACCCCCAACCACAGTTCCTCACCACCCTCCACCCCCTTCCTCCAGGCCACTGTTTTCCATACCCAGCGACAGGATTTCTTTTAACCGCATTTTCTCTCCGGCCAGCCACAAGTTTGTTCCTCCCGCTGCCCCGGCCACAGTTTCTTCCATGCCCTCTCCGCCGCGCTTCCCACCCCAAGCCGCAGCTTCTCATCCCCTTCCCGCTGCTCCAAGCCTCACATATCATGAATTTTGTTGCATGAAGAGAGAGAACTAAGAGATGAGAACAGAGTATTCTCCTTACATCCATTAACGAAATGATACGAACTATTTGCAGGCATGAAAGAGCATTTATGTTTTTTGGAAAGCAGAATTCCATCATGTGTACATACTCTCTATCAGTCGTTTATCTTACTGAAGTGAAATATCAATTCATTTTTCCTCTTATATCCATTAATAAACGTCACACGGTGAAAGAGCATCTGTTTTATTAGACTCCACGAGTTATATCATGCACATATTTTTTTTTCAATTATTCATCGTGCTGAAAGAATAAAAAATCATGTAACAGAATTTCCCTCCTTATATCATTTGAGAAACTCACTGCAGGTAGGTCCACTACAAAAGACCGCCTTTGTTTAATTGGAAGCAGAAATCGATGTCTGGTGTGCATTCGTGTTTTGTATCAGTGCTCCACCTTCGCCTCTCATCAGTTCTTTAGCTTCGTTTTCTACGTCGGCGTGAAAGGTGATCTGAGGGGGTCCAATACCTGGCGGGGAGGCGCGCGGTGACCCGGCGCTGGTTGAGTCGCCGGAGTCTGAGCCTTGTGACGTTGACGGAGCGGCAGTGCGGGTGTCGTGTTGCCTTTATCTCCGACCCGCTGGCTGTGATTGATCCCCAGGGCGCGGCCAACAAGCAACCCCGCCCCGCCCCGACACACACACACACACACACACACACACAGTAGCCCCTCCCCCGGTGCCCCCTCCCCCCCCATTTAACCGACTTCCAATGATGGGGAAGTAAGAAAGGAGGGCATTCATTGTAGTGCTGCTTATTCACAAGTGGTCGTGTTCCTGCTTAAAGAGCGTACTGTGGCTTTTTTTTCTGTTCGAGTCTAGCTGGTTGTTATATAGTCTGTAGTTGTGTGTGTGTGTGTGTGTGTGAGAGAGAGAGAGAGAGAGAGAGAGAGAGAGAGAGAGAGAGGCAGCTTTTAATTTCTCTCTCTCTCTCTCTCTCTCTCTCTCTCTCTCTCTCTCTCTCTCTCTCTCTCTCTCGATCCAACGCGATCAAAACGTTGTGTCCATAAGAAGTGGCTAATTACAGGTACTTCCCCTCAAATTACGAGACACAATCAAGCCAGGCCTCGTGAGTACTGGCGAGGGGGGGAGGGAGGAGAGATGGGGAGGAGAGGAGGAGGGAGGAGGAGGAAAAAGGAGGGAGAGAGGAGAAGAGGGAGGAGGAGGCATGAGCTAAAGCAGGATTTTGGTGAGATCGGAGAAGACGAAAGAAATGAAGAAAAAAACACCGAACATTAAGATCGGAGGTATAAAATCAGACAGGTTATTGTGTAAGTCCACAAATTCATATGCCATCAAAAGGAAGAGTCAGAAAGAAATGTCAGCCATAGGAAATGAGGATGGTAAAGTAATTTCCGCCGCGTAGCTGTTCCCATTTCGATGATTAATTGGAGAAATCCGTCGAGTTACGTCCTCCTGCTGTAGGCGCCGGGCGGGTGGCCTCCCCAGCCTGACCCGAGGGCGGAGGATGACTGCTAATATTACCACTACTACTACTATTACTACTATTACTACTACTACTACTACTACTACTACTACTACTACTACACTACTACTACTACTACACTACTACTACTACTACTACTACTACTACTACCATCTCGTCCTCACGCCTCTCACCCCCATGCCATCCGCCGCACAGGTCCCCCCCGTCGTCCGCTCACTCGGGGCATCTCAGGGAAGTCGCCGGAGTGGGGAGACTCAGCCGAAATAAGACCATGGGGTAATCGTAGGTCTGGCGGTAATTATAGGGTGAAGAGGAGGCTGTGTTTTGGTAAGACTGTGGCAGGTGGCTGGGCGGTGCGGCGCGGGACCCCAGCACCGCCATCACCACCGCCATCATCTTCTAAACAACAACAACCATCTCTCACTTGTTTTCCGATGCACTTTTTGTCCCCTTCTTTTATGTGATTCGTGCCCTCGTAGGCTTATTGTGAATGTGTATTACCCAGCGTCACTACTACAACCACCACCAACATCGTCTAAATAACAACAACAACAAATACAACAACCGTCTCTCGCTGTTGCCTACATGCCTTTTTTTCCCGATGCACTTTTCCCCCTTGTTTGATGTACTTTGTGGCATCGTAGACGTCTTGTGGATTTATATTAAACAGCATCACTACAACCACCACCATCACCATCACCACCACCATCACCATTATCATCACTACAACAACAACACCCACAACCTTCTCAGTTTTCTTCACTCATGTACTTCTCCCTTGCACTCTTTTTTTTCTTGTTTCCTTGAGTTATGTTTATCTTGCCAATTAAGGCTTGTCCTGGCATTACTTACGAGTGTATTACCTGTCGAATATATACAAGAGTGCAGATGAAACGTTGTTGTATATTACAGCGTCTCTATATAGATACTCCTGTTGTTGTGGTGGTGGTGATGGTGGTGGTTGTGTTAAGTGCTTGAGTGTTGATACGTGTTCATAATTGTGCTCCTTCACATTGTTTACACACACACACACACACACACACACACACACACACACACACACACACACACTTCGTCATCCCCCACATCCTCGCTGTCACACTCCGCAATCAGTCACCATCGCGTCAGTCACCACCAGTGAAAGGAAGCACGAGTTTTGACCACTGGCGGTAACCTCATTGTTCTCCCACTCCATTTATTCTCTCTCTCTCTCTCTCTCTCTCTCTCTCTCTCTCTCTCTCTCTCTCTCTCTCTCTCTCTCTCTCTCTCTCTCTCTCTCTCTCTCTCTCTCAATTTATTCATCTATCTATCAATCTGTCCATCCATCTATCTATCTATCTATCTATCTATCTATCTAACTATCTATCTGCGTCAGCTAAGCCGCACACACTCACCCAAATGAGGCTCGAAATGGATGGACGATAATGAAACATTCTCGGGAGACAGTTTTCCCTGCAGGAGCCACTCTGGACTGATCCATCTCGCCACAACTCTTTCCGCTCGCCCGTTCTTTCTCCGCGTTCTCCATTGATTAGTTAGCAGTTGAGGAAGTAAAGAATGTGAGACGGCTGTGCCCCGCTAGCGGAGGCCGGAGCCCCTGCGAGACAATAGTGTTTGGGGCCCAACAAATAGATCTCTTTATTTCCTGGGAAGTTTTCTCGGCATCTTCCCAGACACCAGCATCTCATTTCGCCCTCGGCAGTGTTACCAACCGCAGGGAGAAAGCCGCCGAAGCAAGCTGCAGTGGAATTGCCTTAGTCAGCCTTAGCCTAAGAAATACGAGACTTACACCAAGATTATTGAAAAAGACCGCCTACCTTTTTTATAGTTGAATATGTAATGGAAGGAAATTTTGGCCATTTTATGACTAAAGTATTTTTTTCCCGCTTTCAAGAGTGAAGTGTCACGGTTGGTAACTTTGAGGAGACTCCTGACTCGAGCAGCGGAGGTGATCTTTATGTTCTCTCTTCTCGGGGCTTCTCAGGGATCCAGGTCACACTAAATTATTTCCTGATTGCCTCCGATCGTCGCGGTTTATCACTGAGTGCGAGAAGCGGCGACCGCAAACGACCAGTCCTTCAGGTTAAGGCCGTGAGGCGCTGGCGGGGCGGACGTGGTGGACAGGGTGGAGGGAGGGAGAAGGCGGGGGATGCAAGGCTGATGGCTGGGGTAATTTTCCTGATCGGTAAATGGTCGAGCGTAATAAAGCGTGATCTCAGGAGTTTTTTTCTCAAGGTTTCAGTCAGGTTTGCGGCAAGCTGAGTGGTGCTGGTCCCGGAGCTCGGCGTGATGGGAAGATTTGTATCTCGACGCGGCCCTCGTCTCCGCCATGTCCCCGTCAGCAGTGTCGTGACGTCGCGCCGCTTTTGTCGCTGCAGCATTTTCCGGCAAACAGCTGCACTTAATTAACTTCATCGGCGGCTTGATAACAGTAAGAAGCCCGCAGGGAGGCGTGGCGCGGCTTCAAGACACGCCGCCCTGCCACCCCTCTCAGGACGCGTCGCCTCCTGCACAGGGCCAGAATTATTGCTGAAACATGAGCATTCCAGCCGGTCGTGCTGCTCTGTCCTCTCCTCTTTCTTACAGATGCTGGTTTTTTTTATTTATCTGTACCTTTCGGCTTTCGACATACACATTTTACGTTAGATATTAAGTCATAATTTCTCCTTGCCTGACTGCGTGTAATGGCCGTGATGTTTGTGGGTGTCTGTGGCTGTGTGGGAGCCTGGAAGGCGTGGTGCCTGTGATAACACGCACGCGGGATGTCTGGCTCTGGCTGTATATGTAGTGTGGTGGTGATGGTGATGTGGTGGTGATGCGGTGTGACTGTTGTGGTGTTAGTGGCTGCGGCTGGAAGGGGTGAGAGGTGGGGATCGTGGGTGCATCATGAAACATTCGGAAGCGAAGCGTTCGTGTAAATAGTTTGAGTGGTGTGTGTTTTTGCGTGTGTTTACCCCGCGTGGAGGCGTGTGACCTCCGGTAGCCGACCGCGTGACCCCCAGAGCCTCAGCAGGTCACGACCTGGCCTCACCGGCCGCCGAGCCTGGTCCGTGGCGGGAACCTGCCGGCGGGGTATCTTGGTTTAATCCATTTTAAGGTTGTACTTTATGAAGTCCTTTATTCGGGGTCGTCCAACCTCACTCGTGGGGTTTTTAGTCGTGTTCATATCTTAGTAATTATACTGTATACGAATATAATGGCCTGCCTGCATTTCGAACTTTAGGAGCTGCATTCCTTTTTTCGTTGATATCAGGTTGTTCTCTTAACACCCCCCCCCCCCTAATTTCTCCCCCCTCGCCGCCTCTGTCTTTCCTGTTTGTTGGTCGAACCTCGCGTTTGTTTTCCAAGATCCGCAAATTTTTTGTTTCATCATTGTAAATCTTTCGAGGCTTCCTGCCTCTGCGTGGCTCATTATTTGCGTCTTGTTCCCGTTTGTGAAATTGCTTGCTCCTGGTAATTTTCAGTGATTTGCCACTGAAAGGTTTTAGAACGCTGTATTTACCGCACATTTTGAGCGCTACTTTCACAATTTTATTTTAAATTTCATAATTACTATTACTTTTATTATTATTATTATTATTATTATTATTATTATTATTATTATTATTATTATAGTTATTATTATCATCATCATCATTGTTATTCTACCATTATTAGCTGCAATATTACGGTCATCCCTTCTTCCACGTCATGGAGGAAGGACACTCGGCATAATAAAGCTCCGGCGACTTCTTTCATCAGAGTTCAGCAGTTTCTATTTGCTCGTGTTTGTAGTAGACAATAGAGAGTTTACCAAGAAGTGGACATGTCTTGAAGCGTGTGGCGGGGAGCAGGAAGGGAGTGGGCGAGGCTAGAGGGGCGGAGACAGGGCGCGTGGCAGGCGGTGTTCGGGGTTATAGGGGGGGAGGGAGTGGGTGTGTGGGGCTGATATCAATTTCGAATCCCAGAGGGCAGCATTATATTGAAGGTCGAAGGTCACGGGCCAAGGTCATCCACAGCTCGCGTTATGACTGCAGGAGGAGTGGTGGGGATGAATGGGGGGGTGATTGGTGTGGGGGTAGGGGTAGCGGCGGTAGTGGTGGTGGGTGCTGCAGATGCCCCCGAGGTAGTTTGCCCTCGAAGGCCACGTGAGGTGTTCATGCCCAGCCTCGGGGGAATATAAATAAAGATTGACAAATTTTAGTCTTGATAACTTCTTTGTGAGGAAGTTGAGTCGTAGTTTTAGCCTTAATGGCGTATGTTAAAATTGATTTGTTACGGTGATTGTGGGGGCAGCAGTATAATGATAACGAAAGCGAGCGAGCGAACGAGCGAACGAGAGAGAGAGAGAGAGAGAGAGAGAGAGAGAGAGAGAGAGAGAGAGAGAGAGAGTAATGTGATACAAAATGTGCAGTTCTCAGCTAAGTCTCACAGGTATAAACTCATTAGGTCATTATCATTGAGCTGAAACCAGTCAGGATCATCAGTCTCTAGTTGAGGTGATTCTCTCATGTTCAAAATCGGGTTCTGGTCTGGCGGTAAAGTCTTGAGAGCGACAACTTTTTTTGAGGAAGCTGAGCGATGACTGGTGCTCCGAGACACTCCGATGAGCGACCAGATGTGAACAGCTGGGACTGAATGATGTGGAGGGGAGACTTTTTTCCCACTATCGCACAACTAAACTCGTGTTTTCTAAACTACTGAGCGCAGTGTCACATTCAACTTTAAAAGATTCGCGTGTAAGGCTGAGGCCGTCCGGGCGTCCTGGCGGCACAGAACAAGTCATGATGGAGTGTGTCCAGATAGTGGAGACACGTGTTGTCGCTGGATACCCTGACGCCCGCCGCTGCCCCACGCCGCACCTGGTAACACTGTCGCCCACCTACCACACGATCAATTGAGGAGTCTGTTTTTATTGTTCCCCAATAATTATCGGGCGTTACATCTGTCCATCTAATGGTCACAACTCATTTATTTTGGATTCGTCGCGGTCGAACGAAAGTAGAATTTCTACACAATTATTCTCCCAGATAATCAGATTATTGGCGTCGGATCAGTACGGTTTTTGGTGTTGGACCTGCGAGGAGACACTTACGACCCGCAGACATGTAAGAAAAACAGGTAACATTAATAGTGGGTGAGAGTTATTTGGGCATAAGAAAGGAAGAGGCCTGAGGGCGTGGAGGTCAGCGTGGGAGGCACGCTGTGGGAGGCAGAGGGACTGACTTTTCATCTTCTTGTGTTTGACCCTCGAGCAAACGTCTCATACTGGATTATATATTTTTTTACATTCTTTACTTGTTTTCAGGAAAGTTCACTCGTGTCAAGAAGAAAGGAACAAAAACCACTCCGTTACGTCCCTCTCAATCTTAAAATAACATTCTTTCTCCAGCCTTCTTTAAACTTTTGTGGAGATGGATGCCTGATCTATCTCTACCATTATCTCTCGCATCGTCTTGGTTCTCACATCGCAACCGGTAACGGATAATTCTCACCTTCCCGTCTGACCGGTGCGACCTCTTCCCATCACACACTCACTTGCGTCTCGTTCCTCCTTTGTTCATTAGGGAGAAAGTTACTGGGTCGCGGGAGAGAAGGTGCGGGCAGGATGAACTCTCAGTATTGTGGTGCGATGCTGTTGGCTTGACTATGGCGCCGTGATGGAGATGTTGATGGCGTACGTGGGGATGCAAGTCGATGGAGCTGATGATGGCACTGATGATGGAGACAAAGTGAAACGAGAGAGAGGAAGGGGGTGGAGGTGATGGTGGTGTATGACTTTGAAGAGGAAAAGTGATGATAAGCAGGTTAGAATTGGTGTTGAATACCTAAAGAGAAACGAGGCAGAAGAAGATGGAGAGGAAAAAGTGGTACGTGGATGATGACTTGAGAGATAACAAAATTATGATTGCGATGACGACATTGACGATTACGAGCAAAAGAGGCAAACTGGTGACGTCCTTCGTAGACATAAAAAGGAATCAAGTTTGCCAGAGCAGATCATTCAACACTCGTAATGGAGAGGTGTGGGTCGGGGGGGGGGGGGGGAGGAAAGATTTTGAGAGCCGCCAAGTGTTGCAATGAGACGAGACTTGTGATAATGGGAGAAGCGTGATTGAGGAAAGAGAACGTGGTGATGGTGGTGGTGTCGACCTGGCGGTGTGGAGATGGCTGTGTCGAGGTATAAGGTTCACAGGTGGTAGGTATGAGGTGTAGGTGCTGAGGGTTGAGATAGTGGTACGATGGAGGTGTCGACGCTGAGTTGTGGTACGAGAGCGGAGATTTATAGTGAGTAGGGTTGCAGATGGTGGTATTGTGACAGCGGGAGTGATAAGATTACGGGAAATGGCAGCAGTGTAGTAATATACAGTTATGATGGGTGCAAAGAGCTGATGCTGAGGGTGGGAAAGTGGAGTTAGTGATGATGCGAATAGTGATGCGGAGGAAGGTGGTTTGTGAAAGTAGTGGCGAAAGATTAGCGGAAGTGAGAGTGCTGAAGTAATAGAGTCGAGATGCGTGTATGGGTGGAAAAAGCTGATGCTGAGGGGAGAGGGAGGAGGAGGGGAAGGGGGAGGGGTGGAAATTCGTGTGGTTTGGGATGACCTGGGTTACGTCGTTCCCACCGTGCCCGCAGAGTCGTCCCCGTCACACCCCGAGGCGCCGCCATCACCTCGCCCTCGCCGTCTGTCTCTCTGTGGGAATCCTCTTTCCTCCTCGTTCTTTTCTTGTCATTACCGTCCTTGCCTGGCATTAGCTTTTTCTTGTCGAGTTTTTGTCGTTGCTCGTTTTTGCGGGGTCTCCTTTCTGGTCTCGGCAGCTCCCGGTACACTGCAGCGTTGCGTTCACAGGTTGTTCTTCTCGTGTCCCTTACTCAGATTCCACTCCATCTCTCGTTCCAGGCCGCCGGCAGAACGCAGTCATTTAAGGATGATAAAAGACAATGCATTCCCTCGCTGATTATAAATACCCTAACGAGCCCACGAATAATTTTGCCCACGTACACGCACGCCGCCAATATAAGATGAACGCTCAGTATGTATCTCTGCCATTAATCATTTATTAGCCCTGTTCGAAGGCAATAACTCTCAGCGGGACTATAATTAAGCCTCTTGGTATCTACTCAGACCGTCTCGCTCGCTTTGTATCTCGGGCTATCCCCCCTCCCCCCTCCCCTCTCCTCCCCTCAATTGCCCGCCTTGCGTTCTGGAAAAGGTTTGTTTAAATCTCGAGAGTTCTGAAAAGGTTTACCAACATCTCAGGGTCATTTCTTGCCCGGCGTGGACGACTTGGATTTAACGAATCTCGCCACTCTGTGTCTGTGCTCTGCTGTGGCGTCAGAGGTGTGGTCTCCTGGCCCTCCACCGCCCGGGAGGTCCACATCGGCCCACCTCTAAGGTCTTGGTCACTCCCTTCACGCCTCCGCCACCGACACCCTGAGGGAAGGAGGGCAGAAGGGCTGTACAAGGGAGCTTCAGTTAGGGAGGCTGTGTTTCATTCTGCGTTTTCTGGTATTTGTTGTCTCCTTACATAACTGTGCTGACATCTTAATGCTATAAATACTAGTCTTCATCATTATCATCATTATCATCATCATCTTTTTCTTGTTCATCATAATTATCATCGTTTTGTTCATGTTCTTCTCCTCCTCCTCCTCCTCCTCCCCTGTTGACACCCGGGTCACCGTGAGAGCCTCAGAATGTGAGTTCAGGACTTGGGATGCTCAGCCGGCGCCTCGAGCCATCCTGTGGTTTTATACCGGAATGGTTTTCTGTTGTGGGAACGGCTGTGTGAGATTTGGTCACAGATTTATTGCGCCTCCTCTGTGCCTGCCAGATGTTCCGCCGTTGTGCACGACTGTGGATTCTGTGAAGCTTTGTCTCTGTATCTGACTGAAGGCATCGCTTAAATGAGGATGAGAGGGACTTGCGGAACAAATAACTTGTCTCGACTCCCAGTTTGCGGAACACCTGTTGGACACCCTCGGGAGCGGCGGTGGGAGGAAAGGTGGCTGTGCCGATGGCCGGGCTGAGTCACCCGAGCCCGAACTTGTCCAGAAACCCGTCCACAAAAAAAAAAAAAGATATTGGTTGCTTGTACGAGGAACAAACTGTATATAGTAAAAAAAAGTCGTTCCTGATCACAGTGCTACCGTTCCTATTATCATGTTTTCAATGAAACAAGAAGCGTTGCCTTCACCCGGTGGTGAATGGGATAAATTTTCGTATTCATTTCGGAGAGAAAGGAGAAAAAACACTCTAATCAAGCTAGACCGCATGACAAAAACGGTCGGGTCTTCCCTCTCCGGGCCGCGCACTTCTCGCTACATCCGTCCAATGACAATAATTTTACTAAGCATAAACATTCCCCTTCCCGCAGCTCTGTTATTCGCCAGACGCTCCCATCAAGGTGAGCCAAGGCGGCAACTTTTTTCAAACTTTTTATGCCACCTTGTCAAGACCCTATAAATTGACGAGTTATTCGCAGCTCAACCAACCTGAAGGTGACTCACGCCACGGCGCCGCGAGACAGCAGCACAGTAGCTCCCTCAAGGGCCGGCTCAGGGCGCCTCCCCAACCTCCGGCGCCCGCCTGTGCCGTACCATCCGCCCCAGATTTCTTTGTACTCATTTGTATCCTCCTCCTCTTCCTCTTCTTACTCCCTCTCTTTCCTCTTCCTCCTCTTCCTTCTCTTCCTCCTTCTCCTCCTCCTACTCCTCCTTCTCATCTCTTCTTCACTCTCGTTGTATGTTCGACTGGTCTCTTCACCACCTCATGAACCGAGTAATCCCTAGAGTTAGTCAGGTCATCCCGCTGTCCCGCATCGAGTTTACCAGTGATAGAGAGTCGTCTGCAGATTCCTAATTTGCCGTACTTCAGATACAATTATGGCGATACATCCGACACAGGACGGGATGCCCCAGACACTTTTTTTTTTTTTTTTTTTTTTTTTTTTACGTCGCGGCCTATAGCGCCGGTAGGCTTCTTCCCGGTGGGGCCTGATGGTCGGCCCAAGGCTTCTTCCCGGTGGGTCCTGATGGTCGGCCCAGCCCGTTCTGGCGCATAGAGGCAGGTTGTCTGTGTGGACTAAAAAGGGGAAGTCAGAAGTGCTTGAAATTTCTGAGAGTGGGATGGTCCATCAGTCTGCTACACAACCAGCTCCATAACTCCACGTCAACAAGGCGCCATACCCGGACCTGCGTCAGGTCACCTCACAATTGCCCGTCTTTTCCAGTTAAACACAGTCGCTGCTGCCGTTCCCATGGGGTGCCGCCGCCACTGGTTCACACGCCGCGTCGCCCACAAAACCTAATTCCACTTGGCGTAGCAGGAGGTTATTAGTGAATTATTGATATCGCGTAATTACTAAGTGCTTGCGACCGGACTGGCAGTTCAGTGCAAGAAGTTAGCCACCTTTATCCAGGGGCAACCTGTGACGGACGCCCGCGAGGGAGTGCTATACGCGGACCACACTCCACGAGGGAGACGCTGCCGCAGGAATAGTAATTGTGTAAGAATGTCACTGTAAACCCCCCCGCCTCTCAGGTACCCAGGGGGGAGGGAACGGGGCGGAGGAGGAGGCGGGAAGGGGTAGTAAAGAACCTATATCACATAATTACACATTTACCTTGCCACCAAACGTGTAATCCTCTCCCCCCTCCTATATTATGAGGCTCCCGGTAATTTGCCCGCGGCTTCTCTGGTACCTTCGATTTTCTCCATGTATCGTTTCCTCATCGTTTCCTCTCTCATTACTCGCTGCCGTCTCTTTAATTCCGCACCCGTGTTGACTTTTGGTAATGTAAAACTTTTTTGCCAACCCCCTCGCCGAGCGCCCCCACTCGGAGCTCATTAAGCCGGCATCGTGTGCCTGACCGCCGGCAGTCTTGCTCCACTGGTCACACAAGGACAGCCCGGCGCCTCATCTGCTTCATCTGCATCACCATCACCACCATTTATTGTCCTTCTCTTCTTCACCACCCTCATCACCTCCATCATCATCATCATCATCATTATCTTCAACATCATCATCATCATCGTCATCATTGTTAGCAGCAGCGGGAGCACAACATCCTCAGAAGGGCAGGCACCACCCCTTCCCCGGCTCGTTGTGAGGCACGATGCAGAGTTCACGCTCCCACGTCCCTTGGGGCATTGCCGACCGCCGTCGTAGCCCCGCTCCTCTAGACGAGCCGCCCTCCGTCCCAGACCCTCGTGCAGCGCCACCTTAAGAAGAAAGCAGAAAATAAGTGGACAATGAGGAGGAAAGAGTAACCATATGATCATGCGAGGAGGTACATACAAGACGCGAGGTAAAAAAGATGCGGGAAGTGAAAGGCTCTGAGAAGCCCTCGAGGGGTCGGTGTCACGGGAGCCGCGGAGGCGCGGGAGCAACAGTTGGTGAGAGAATCTATTATGAAGAGGAAGCAGGTCAAAGGGTCCTCTCGAGATGCTGGAAAAGTTTCAGCGAAGGTCTCAGCCGCTCCAGGCCGTGCGGGTCTATAAATTACGTACACTAGGCCGTCGACACCCGCAGGGAAGTTTCCACGGCTTCTTATAGACTTCCTCCCGCCGGCCCGACATTGGCTTTTCTGTATTTTTTGTCACCTGCAAAGTGCGGCATTATTGATTTGCTACACCGCTGACTGCTTGCACGAAAAAGTTCAGGCGGTGGCAATGAAGCTCCAGCCGCACATCCCTCACAATCTCATTATCCACTCATCGCCTGCCGTAAACAACGGCTCAGAATGATTATGTGATTCAGTAGACTTGTCTTCGAATGTACACACCGGGTAGGGCCTGCTAACAGGTAATGTACACCAAGCGCGCGAGCGGGCAGCATCCACTGTAAAGACTCGGGGAAAACCCTTACTTTAATTTCTTCAGCATCTAACCCGTCCGCTTCTTCTCGACAACATTTATAAAACTAGGACGCCTATCTCTGACTGTTAAGTACAGTGTTGGTTGAATGTGAGGTCATTCTAAGCGAGGAAAATCGCCATCAGGTTCACGTAGCATGAGAAAACAGAACTGATGAAAAGGCAAAGTTGTGAGGGAGTGAAACTAAGCCGGCAGGTGTGCTCCGAGGTGGTGAATTCCTTAGGTGGTCGGTTTTCTGGTTCTCATTGCCTTCATGAACTTGTAGTGTTGAATATTGAGTCACCATGATGTCTTGCAGCCTGTACTTTATAATATTAACTATACACATCATCCCCCCCACAATATCAATAGTAATAATAATTGTGATAGTGATAATAATAATAATAATAATAATAATAATAATAATAATAATAATAATAATAATGCAGCACCGCCGTCACCACTATAATAGCAGTCACCGCGGCTGCACGAAATGGTAGCTCAAATTTTGGCCACTTTTAGCTCAAAATTAGCCGTGTGACTCTGCAGAGGAGATAATTATGATTTTTTGTTCTTCAAGTCACGAACTGGGCGTCTGAGGTCGACAGTAGCGGCAACAGCTGTTTACAGATACCACAGAGCTAGGCTATTCTCACGCTGCCATACCCTGCTCTCTCTCTCTCTCTCTCTCTCTCTCTCTCTCTCTCTCTCTCTCTCTCTCTCTCTCTCTCTCTCTCTCTCTCTATCTCTATCTATCTATCTATCTATCTATCTATCTCTATCTATCTATCTATCAACTTATCTCCCGTTGGCCTGGAGTGTAAGGATGATGCCAACACCTGTGCATGATCTTACCCAATCCATCACAAAAGTAGTTTAGTTATTTATTTTTATACTTGAATGTCGGTCGCCAATGTATGATGTCTTTCGTCACACTATTAGCTGGAGCAGTAATAAAGAGGCTGGAAGTGGGAAGAGAGAGAGAGAGAGAGAGAGAGAGAGAGAGAGAGAGAGAGAGAGAGAGAGAGAGAGAGAGAGAGAGAGAGAGAGAGAGAGAGAGGAGGTGTTCAGAAGAGGGAGGGAGACAGGTAGCTAGTGAAGGTGTGGCTGCCGCGGGTGAGCTACAGTAGGTCAAGAAATTGCCGATGAATAATATTAGCACAAATTTCATGTTGCGTAATATGAGGGGATGGTTGAATACTATTTACTAAGATCTCTATTGTCTTAATAAAAAGAATAAATATATGAATAAGACGTATTGTAAGCTAACGCAAACTGAAGTTGTGGTATCGACAGAAACAGGAAGACAAATATATACCAACGGAAGGAGG
This sequence comes from Eriocheir sinensis, assembly GCF_024679095.1. Taxonomy (NCBI): domain Eukaryota; kingdom Metazoa; phylum Arthropoda; class Malacostraca; order Decapoda; family Varunidae; genus Eriocheir; species Eriocheir sinensis. The sequence continues at coordinate 19,624,135 of NC_066518.1, forward strand.
AGAGGTAGGAGCAAGAGGAGGAGGAGGAGGAGGAGAAGGAGGATGTTGCACACTGAGAGAGGTGGTCGGAGTGGGAGCAGCGCGCGTTCCCACGTTCTGATGAAGATAAATAACCCAACAAGGCTATCTTTTTTCTTTGCCCTCAAAGCCGCAATCACAGCTCTATAGCAGCCTCCGAACCCTGACGTCACTTCAGAATCATGGAATGACTTCTTCCATACACTTATTTCTCTCTACTCTCCTAGTCAGGGGAGTGCAGGGGCCTGGCCGCTCCCCTGCCGGCCCTGCGGCATGCCCCTCAGGTCTTTGGCTTTCCCGTCACTCATTCATTCCGTCCTTGTTTGTATTAGAACCTAAACCTTCTGTGTGGAAAATGGGATATTTTTTTCTGGTACATTATACAGTTCTCACATACTTCCCGAAGCTTGCAGACCCAAGCATACTCCCCTGCTGATAAAGCGAAAGGGTTGGGAGAGCTGGTTGGAAGGATCTGTTCGGCCGCAGGTAATCTGTTTGAGGATTCTTCCCCTTCAATAAGTTGATATGATTTGTGGTCGCGTGGTGAGGTAACACTTTTATATAAAAAAAAACACCCTTTTCTACATGTGTTTACACGCTTGGTATATACTTAGGGGTGTCTCAGGGCTCCAGCTGTTGCAAGTATCAGGGAACGTCAAGGCTGCGTGCACCATAGCCTCAAGGAGGAGAAAGCTAGTGAGGACCAGAAAACAACATTTGTTGTTTTCTTCCTTGCTTGCCTGCTTGCAGTCTTTGATTTACTTGAATACAATCTTTCCTATCATAAATGTTGACTTTGAGGCTTGGTAACCGTTGCTACAGATTGAAAAGTTTACATTTCTACTGTGAGGGAATATCAGTTTCCGTGTATAGAAGGTAAAGTTAAAAGTTTATAGCGCCACTTTAATTCAACTTAAGAAATTAATTTGTGCCTATTGTTGTAATAAATAAAAGTGAATTACTTTAATTTATGCTGTGAATATCAAACAAATTTAACATTTTCAAGAAAAAGTGTACGTTGTCACATTCTTAGTTTCATATACAGTATATATCACAAATATCATTCAGGGTTGGACAGAACAATAGATTCCTGAGGGCTCATGAATAAACACACACAGTTGTTAGGCCATCCGTCAGTTTAACTTTAAAAGATGGGGCACAGGCGGACATGAGTTCAGGTGTGGCAGCTCCACATTACCTCTGAAACGACATCAGGAAACTCGGGTGTGGCAGCTCCATATTACTGCTGAAACGACCTCAGGAAACGAAGTGGGCGTGGTGCCTCCTGCACTCCAGTTCTCCGTCCCCGTGGGCAGCTCTTTAAATTGATAGTTGCTCCCCGCTCGGCCGGGGTGGGTCAACGCTTGCTGTTGCGCCCAGCAAGCAGGTGATGCGATCTGTTAATACGCACAGCCACTTTGGCACGTGAGTGTTGTCTACTTTAGAGTATTGTAGGTATATCTGTCTGTCAAGACTTACTGAGAGAGAGAGAGAGAGAGAGATGAATTAAGCGTTAGTATACAAATCGCGAGACTAGCCATAGAGACAGGAAGTGGGGAGGACGACAAATGGCAAATGATCAAGTGACGATGAGAACGGCGGGACGAGGGCAGGAGTGTGAGGTTCGTGAGGCCATGAAGGCAGCGGCAGGGACAGGGAGTGTGTGTGTGGGTGTTTGAGGCAGGGGTGAGGAAGGAGACGAACAAGAGGCTGAGGAGGGTCGGCCGCCGCGCCCCCAGACTCCAGTGTTGTTCTTCATGACTCCTGAACCCACTCTTAATTGGATTACAAATGGCTGACGTCTTGGTTGCAAACACTTGAAGCATGTAGAAGCAAAACATTAGTGGGATCCCCAGAGCTCCTAGAGGAACCCTCGTCCGTGTTTGCTCTCACTAGATAGAAAAGGCTGGAGTGACTTTTATTTTTCCTCTCTATCAAGATCTGCTGTCGGTTTGGAAATCCTGAGATAACCAGGCACCGCTACCCTTACATCAGAAAACATCCCTTTGTTTTACCACCGGCGCCGGGGCTCGTCTTCCTTTGACCGTCTGTTGCGTGTTTGATTTGAAACCCCTAAGTGAGGACGTAAATTCCTTCCTCCTGAACAAATAGTTCCCTTTGTTTTATTCGTATTTTTCATCGAGCAGTCTTCCTGTGCAGGCATAATAGCCATTTCTTGACCCCACCGACACCTACCACTGTAAAAACAACGCGCCGCCGTGTCATCCCACGCTGAACATCACGAGCAGATGAACGGACGCCAATAAGTCCAAGATAAAAGTATTAAAATCACCGTCGTATTTAAGTTAAATCGGATATCGTGGCAGTGGTTTCTTCAGAGCTATCGGGAAAAAGTCTTGTTCGTGAAATCAGATTTCACGAGTGAGGTGAGTCAGGGACAGCCGGAGGGGCTGCCTGCTACCTTGCCCTGGCTACGCCGCGCCTGGCTACTGACGGGGAAGACGCTTGCCACTCTGCCTCCACCTCGAGGAGCTAAAAGCCAAGAACAAGATTACTGCCCACCCCGATGACCCAGTGCGGCTGTTACTCCTCATCACCAGCAATCTTCTCCTGACTCGTCACGATTCCTTTCGAAGAGCAGAAGAGTAGTACTAAATTTTTAGGGGAGTGTTGGCAGCCACGCCGGAGGTCCTGCCACTGTCCGCTGCGGCGCTGCGTCGTGTCAGGCCGTAAGAGGACCGGTTAAAAGTTGAGAGGAATAGCAGCCTCATGCCCAGGATGCTTGGAGCTTCGGGTGTGATGACTGCGTGTTTATATAGCTTAATATCATGATTAATTCATGTAGTAGTAATGTGACAAACATTAAGGAGCAACGGGACGTCCGGGACATGTGACACGAATAGGAAGTCCTGCACATCCCCATCCACTACGATTCCTGCCGGCAGGGTGACCGCCAGGTGGCGCCGAGATGTTGTCCCAGGTAATCGTGCAGTCAATGAGGCCCCAAAACATTCTTTTAATCGTTGTTATATTGCGCTAAATTCAATGTTTTAACCGTGAATTCCCTCCAGTAACACTAGTTTTCATTGCCTTACAAGTCTATTTATTTTTACCACGACGTGCTCCTGGGTTGTGTTAGCCAATTTTGGAAGAGAGGTCCCTGGCGTGCCCGCGGCAACATTACCTCAGTCAAGGCTTTATATAATTTGGCGTGGACGAAAACAGTGTAGTTTTTGTGTGATGTGTACCAGGAGCCCTCCAGCCTCCGACAGCACGGCCGCGCGGAAACGTACGAAGTACTCCTCCCACGCCGGACCACTCCTTGAAGAGAAGTTAAAATATGATTTGAAAATGGTTAAGTTGGAGTTACTGAACGTATGTACGTAAACGGTTGAGAGATCTGGATCCCGCGCAGTGTTTAGATTGTGTGGAGCTTCACTCACGACTTTGGCTGCTCAAGGCTTGAACGAGACTCATTACTTGCAGGGCAATTACTGGGCTGCTTAGTTAAGAGAAAAATAATTCTGATTGGAAAGGAAATACTATGTTTGGAGAACAAAAAGCGTGCCTTGGTAGAAGATAGGAGACGTTGTATTTATTGGCGGGCAGATGGGCCAAAGCCGATCTCCGTTGTTCATACATGTAAACATCTGTCTGTTTGCACTCGAACGAGATCGATCTCTCCTTCCTACGCTTGGGAACATTACTGTAAAACATTGCACTGCATACCATTAAGAGCAATGTGTATGACATATTCTGCACCCCCGTCCATCAGCACCACAACACTCGAGAACAAAGTTCAGCCCACTCACGTAAGCAAAAAGTACATGAAAGGACCTTTGACATTTTTGCTCATTTTAGTGCTGTTTGTATGACCCGGTAGGGTGTGGGAGGGGGCGAGCCCATCCTTAACCTCCGCCAGGGCTCAGTGTGGCTGCGGTCTGCCCCCCACGCCGTCGCCCGCGGGACCCTACTGCCCGGGGCTGTTCCCATGTCGGCCTCTAAGCTGGAGACAAGAAAGCGACAGACTCCCCTGGAACGTCGCGTCTCCAGATGGTGACCTCACGGCCTTCCTCCCTCCCTGTGTCTTTCTCATTTCTCTCCTCCTGCTCCTCCTCCTCCTCCCCCTCCTCCTCCTCCTCCTCATTTCTCCGTCGCTACTGTGTGTGTATGTATGTGTGTGTGTGTGTGTGTGTGTGTGTGTGTGTGTGTGTGTGTGTGTGTGTGTGTGTGTGTGCTGTAATCTGCTTTACGTCTTTCTCTCCTCGTGTAGCAGACAAGGGAGTAAATCACTCGCCTGAGTGTTAGTCTGTTGGGCAGACAAATAAGATGACGTAATGTTCATCTAAGATGAACTCGATGAACTCTTCACCAACAGCAAGAATTCGGATGGACGTGCTCTTCATTCTTTTAGTTTACATTTTTTTATTGATAAACTTTTAGCAAGAAATTGGAATTGTCAAATGTTGCGTGCTTCAGGACACAAATGTTTCATCTGATCTTTTATAGACTGGACAAAATGCTGCATTTTGAGTCAAAACTCTTCCACCCTAAGGAGACTAATACGGAGACGTCTATGGTAAACATAAAGAGGCAGCGAAGAAGGCCACCCCCCGGAGGCTGGACAGGTACCTCCGGTGGAATAACAATAGGAGCGTGATCCGTGCTTGCTACTCCCTCGCTTAACAAAGAGAAACTTTGTGGCAATTATTACGTATCTGAGCCGCACCGCGAGATGCCACAGGTCGCCGGTCTTTCCCAGGTCCCGAGGAAGCTTCCGAGGGTCTCCCCACATCACCCTCCTGACAGCTGTTTGCTTTGCTCACCCAGCTGTCGGGCAATTATCACGAGGCGATTATGTAGCGTGGGCAAGAGTGGCTCTTAGTGCAGGAGTCGAAGTCGTGTCGTGGCCAAGTGCTGGAGTGGCGGAAAGACTTACAAGACGAACATTTCCAGACGGAGCTTCTTATTATGGCTTCGTCGTGTTGCCATCGCTCCTGTACACACACACACACACACACACACACACACACACACACACACACACACACACACACACACACTTACTTCATCTACTGCCATAAATACTATATAAAAATCCCCATTATACACTGAATCGTTGGTCGTAATCAGTTACATCTATGTAGACCTATCAATTCAAATCTCCGTCCTTGCAGTTTTTTGGAGCTCCCTAGAGAGGGTGGCCACGTGTTCTTTTCATATGCAAGACGTTTCCCAGCCTTGTTGTACTTATCAGTAAATTGTCCGTGTAAGGAGCGGGCAGCGGGGCATTGAAAACCTTACGTAGCTTTTCATCGGCCACACTGAGGGTTAGGTCAAGTGCCGAGCGTCTGCAGCAATGAGCCGGTCATGAGTGTTTGGGTTCGACGCCCATTTCTTGGAGCCCTTCTTCACCTCGCCCAGGTGGCAGCACGTCGACTCCCTGAAGCTTGCTACCTTTACATTGATTGCTATGACGAACGGAAGCCTGAAAATCTTTTGGAATATGACAGATAGTGCACCTAATGGCTGAACCTGTTAAAGTCACGCACGCAAAGTAGAATTATTGAGCTGATCACCTGACTCTTTCACCTCCAGAAACACACACACACACACACACACACACACACACACACACACACACACACACACACACACACACACACACACACACACCTTCTTTCATCATTCAGTGCGTCTCATTATTTTTTCAAATTATCCGATTTAGGGGTCGTCTCCTAAATTACCTATTATACGTAAATTAGGGGAACACTGGCATTGTTATACATCCGAGGGTAATTTATGACCCGGGACTATAATAGGGTTTTGGGTGGCTGGGGCGGGAGCGTAATAAGCCGACTCTCCCAAATGTCTGCCTCGTTCACCGCCACCACGCCGCCACCCTACACACACTAGGCACCTTCACTCCGTCCCCAGAACAGCCTCCTCCTCACCTCTTCCTCTCCATCACCACTGTGGGGATGTGAATCAGGAACAGGTGTAATAATGACCTCTGGGCTGACTCAGTGCTGGGCTGTGGCGGGCGTCATGACGTCAGGCCCGAAGGCCTGAAGGTTGCGTGGCCTATTAGTCACAGTGTATTGACAGCACGGCCATTATCCCCGCGGCATATGGACACAGCAACACCAGCAGGAGGTGCGAGAGGGATGTCGACAGTGTTTCGTATATATATATATATATATATATATATATATATATATATATATATATATATATATATATATATATATATATATATATATATATATATATATATATCACACCTGAGGGCTAGTGAGCCCAGGTAGTAATATAAGACAGGGACGGCAGGATAGGTAAGGACGATCAGGCTCCGATAAGGCCTCCATTCTAGGCGGGCGACCTACCAGGCGAACTACCCAGAAGACTAACGAAGTGTTTGCATCTCAATGAACTCCGACGCATTTTCATACTTTTATGTTAAGACTCTGTCTCTTGAAATTTCCCAAAATTAATTTACTCTTTTTTTTCTTTTTCCAGGTAAGACGAGATGTTATGCGTCAGCTTACATAGAGTAAGTACCTTCCACTCATATGTAGACTCTTGCGGTTGTGATTACTATCGGAATCTGGGTAAGTGTATCTTGATAAATCAGAATCAGATGGTGTGCCCGGCAGAGGCGCTGCGCCATCATGAAGGTGTGTTTTGATATACTATATTGCTGACACTTATAAATTAGCTCGTATTGCAACGTTAATGGCGGACGTGTCAGTGATCCTAACGAGGCTGGATACTGTCACGATGTTGCACCTTGTGGCAATGTGAGTGATAAGCTTACAGAGAAACATGTGGGACTGAGGTGAGACGTCTACTTAGTGATTCTACAGCACGAGCATCTAGAAAAATGGTACGATTGACTGACAACCGTTTATACCTGTAGTGGTAAGGAAAGAGTTGCGAGTATCAAAGTGAAAGGAGAGTGTGAGAAAGAGCGAAGAGAAAGGGCGGTGGTGTAAGAGGAAGGCGGTGGAAGGAGGGTCGTGGATGCTGTGGGAAGAGGAGATGAGGGCATCGGGAGCCGCAACGTTTCTCTTCCTGTCTAAAAGAAAGAAGAGAAATCTGTATTGAGGCACATTTAGGTCTGCCAATGTTCTTACGCTGCGGGAAGACAAGCTGCCAGCATCAGAAGAGCTTTGGTAAGGCTCTGCCTTAATTGCTACCTGATTTCTGCCCAAATATAACTTTTGGCATACTTGTCACGCTTTTTTATTTGAAGTCTAGTTTTCAAACTCAACTGACAGTTTTCAAAATAAACTGAAATGAATGTAACCTTAAAGTTCTTGCTGAAATACTAATATCAACACACCGGAAGAAAAGAGGCATTACCCAGTTTAAAGGACACCCACATCCGTTCCTGGATGTCACTCGCGCCCTCACAGCTGCTCCGCCCCTGAAGGGATCTAACAGCTCCTCCAGACTGTCTATTAGCTGAATAATTAGCTGCTGCCTTGGCCGTCCGCAAAGAGCCTGTGTGACCCTGCCTGTGGCAAGCTGTCGGGCGGAGGGTGGGCATCGTGGGTGGCTGTAGATGGCTGGTTCGTGGGTTCGTGACCTTGGTAGCAACATGACATGAGTTAAATTTCGTCCCACCGTAACTCATCACGAATCTCTGTCATTATTTACAAGCCATCAATGATACTTCACTAACAGCTTCCTCGATACTCTCCTTCGCCGCCACCCTGTCCCTCCCACTTTATTTACTGCCTAGGCAGTGACGCTTATCTGAGAACCCTTTGCACATTCGGGCCGTGGTTATCAGTTCCTTAATTATTTATCTATGCTGCGGCATGGGATGCTATGCCAAAGCTCTTGCGGTAGCCGCCTGCGACACCGTGTGGCGCGCTGGGCCGCGATCCTGCTCTGCCTCTTTCAATTTTCTTGTTCCTTAGAAGCGTTTTATAATTATTTTATGACCCGAGGAGGTGCCGAAATTAACGGTCTCTGCTTTATGACCCTGTCGTTAGGAGTCACCTTTCACCTGCTTTCTGATTCTGCCTCGAAGGGCACGTAGCCCACAGCTTGTGTGCGTTGCCATGAAGACTGTGTGTGTGTGTGTGTGTGTGTGTGTGTGTGTGTGTGTGTGTGTGTGTGTGTGTGTGTTTCGATAATCCTAACAAAGCAAGATATTCTTGAGGCACCTCGAGGGCCGCGGCGTAGGCACAAACGAGTGCTGAGTCAGCCCTGCTGGCGGCAGCACACTGTCACTCACATAAACATAACAACAATGCTGCCTTGTCTGGGCCTGACTTGGACGGCCAGAAATCAGCGTTTTGCCTCATCGCTGGCTAGCACTCACTCCCTTGGGACCTTCTATAATCCTTGAATGTCCCCCCAAATGGAAGGGCAGACGCGTTGATGGCTCCCTTGCGGGAAGCGGTGAGGGGCTGCCTTTGTGCAGCGTCCACACGTGCGGCGAGCACCTGACGCCCCTCGCCAGCCAGCACGACGCCCCACTACCCGCCCACAGCCCTCATCACCCTCATCACCTCATCACTACCCGCAGGTTCTCAGTCACCACCTTTTCAGAAATTCTACATCACACGTTGTCTTCAACATAAACTGCCCTCTTTTTTTTTTCTTTTTTTCCCTCGCATCTTCATATTGCCTCCTTCCACGCTTCACCTCCTCCCGTTATGCGTGGCGTCGTCATCATTTTCTTGCCATTACCACCTTCACGACGGTCATTACTCCTCCGTCTCCCACTGGAGCTGTAGCGCCTCTCATCGCCTCTTCAGATTTCATCTCCAAGTGCTATCACATCCCTCCCCCTCCCCTTTTATTTTATTCCGCCCTCTTTCCTTTCTCAAAGCTTTCTTGAACATAATTTGCCTTCACATTGTGGTTCCTCAACTGAGACAGACGAAAATATAATATGTGAACGCCATTCTTTTGGCTGACATTCGTTGCCCCCTTCCATAATTGACTCAACATTTCCCGCTATGATCTGTTCCCCGTCACTTGCTTCCCTCTCGCTCCCTCTCCACACAGGGCACAGCATCCCCCAGGCGGCTCCCAGGCCCTCGCCGCCCCGGGCCACGCGGCAATGGGAACTTTGGGGTAAATTGTCCGTGTCACTTTGACCTCGCCAGCCTCTTTCTCATGAATATCTCTCTCTCTCTCTCTCTCTCTCTCTCTCTCTCTCTCTCTCTCTCTCTCTCTCTCTCTCTCTCTCTCTCTCTCTCTCTCTCTCTCTCTCTCTCTCTCTCTCTCTCTCTCTCTCTCTCTCTCTCTCTCTCTCTCTCTCTCTCTCTCTCTCTCTCTCTCTCTCTCTCTCTCTCTCTCTCTCTCTCTCTCTCTCTCTCTCTCTCTCGTTTCTGTTAATCCCCAAATGTAAAATTTTTACCCATATTCAGAAAAGACAGCATTTTAACACCACATCCCCCCCAAAAATAGTACACCTCTAGTCTCTCTTTTCCTATCCTCTTCTTTCCCCCTTGTCTCGCCTCCCGTCTCCTTTTTCCCCCGCTTCATCGTAACATATTCCTGGATTCTTTTCTCTCCCTCCTTTTCTCTCCCCCAAAGCATCACTCACTCGGCGAACTCCTTCCGACAACTCAGCTACGTATGCAGGTGACACAAAGACCAGCAGGATTCCTTCACATTGCCCCTCTCGACTCCCTCCTTCCTGCGGCGAGACTCGGAGCCAGAGGTCAGAAGGTCGAATGAATTTTGCCGCGAAAAGTTATCTGGAAAGTCTAGGCTGACAGGGTATTAAGGTTCCCAATTACGCTTGTTCTTGTAGCCTTCTTTTTTTTCCGCACTCCCATTATGTTGTCGTCTGGGAAATCGATGTGTGGAGTGAAGAGAGACGAAGAGTGGGAGGGTGGATGGGAGCCGCTTGAGGTGTAGCTGTGATAACGGTGGGGGTGTGGGTATTGGCTCTTCCCGTGCTGGCTTCTCGGTTCGCTCCCTTGTTAATCATTGTTTTCCGTTCTCTCCGCGCGCTGCGAAGATGTTTTCCTGCATTTGCCCGACGTTGGTGAACCCGCTAACCTGACATGATGGGGGAGGTAGAAAGTATTTGTGTTTAGAAAAGATTCAGAGCCGTTTGGGGTAAGAATTATAATGAAAATTGTGGAAATGGATAGTGGGGTGAGGGGAGCGGGATCAGAGAGTAAAGGGGTGGTGAAGCGAAGGAGAGCAACGCGGTGTGAGGAGGAGGAAGAGGAGAAACATAGGTCCAGTTTTACAGTCCAATACAGCAAGTTTGTAAGCTCCCCAACGAAACACGAAATACCACGAAAATTCCTTGTCTAGTGTTTGGCGTTGATATAAAAAGGATGAATTTTTAGGAAACCACACGGGAAATCTCTCTAGTATCTGGTATAGAGTAGAAATAACGGATCATTGTGGAGAATATAGCTTGTTTTGGGTGCTTACAATGGCTGGGTTGGACTGTCGAATTGCCCCATAGAGTGTAGGGAATGGTTGAAAGGGATGAATGGATGCGGAAGATGAAAGTAGATGGTGCCAGATTAGTTGCAACAGGAAGTTTGATAACGAGTGACTTTGTTTGCGTCAGAACTGCATCTTTAAGCCCCTTCCTTCCTCTATTTAGATGTTAATTCCTTCCTTCCTTCCTTCCTATCTAAAATCTCTCTTCCTTCCTTCCTTCCTATCTAAAATCTCTCTTCCTTCCTTCTCTCCTTCCTTCCTTCCTTCCTTCCTTCCTATCTAAAATCTCCCTTCCTTCCTTTCTTCTTTCCTTCCTTCTTTCCTTCCTCCCTTCCTTCCTTCCTTTCTTCCTATCTAAAATCTTTTCTTTCCTTCCTTCCTTCCCTCCTTCCTATCTAAAATCTCTTCCTTCCTTCTCTCCTTCCTTCCTTCCTTCCTTCCTTCCTTTCTTCCTCTCTAAAATCTCCCTTCCTTCCTTCCTTCCTTCCTTCCTTCCTTCTTTCCTTCCTCCCTTCCTTCCCTTCCTTTCTAAAATCCTTCCTTTCTTTTGCCTTTCCTTCTTTCTGTTTTTCTTTCCTTAGCTTCTCCCTTCCTCCATCCATTTATTTTTTACTGTATCTTTTTTCGTCCTCCTCCTCCTCCTCCTCCTCCTCCTTATTTTTCCTCAGTACCTGTTCCCATTTTCTCTGCTCACTGATCCCTCCTTTCACCTCCATGTAAGGTTAGTATCCGACGAAACATTTATATGCAGAACAGATCGTATCAGCACATAATATTTTCATTAATTAACTTTTCTTTTTGCATCCCTATCGCCCGTTCGATCTCATTAGCCTTCTTATCTTGAATTATCGCCGACTGAAAATGACTTCCTGTAGCCTTGTCAGATTTTTCGTATTCTTTTTTAATGTAATTTTCTTATCGCTCAGTAATTTATCTTTTATATGTGACTGCAAATATATCTTTTCGGACAAACTGCTGTCTATAACGGTGTAACTTTATCTGCATGGTTTGAGTTTTATTGTGTTTTATGACGCTTTGTTGCGAGCGTCTGTTTGTTTATTGGCGAGGAAAAGGAAAAAAGGAATCAAGGAAACGAGTCGCATGTCATTATGGTAATTACCTCGCTCGATACATCCAGTGCTGGCCTTGGAGTGTGTGTGTGTGTGTGTGTGTGTGTGTGTGTGTGTGTGTGTCGAATTATAATTCCAGCATGATTCGAGCTGTGCTTCGGTCAGTCTGTTTGTCCGGTTCAGTCTATCTGTCTGTGTCTGTGTCTGTGTCTCTCTCTCTCTCTCTCTCTCTCTCTCTCTCTCTCTCTCTCTCTCTCTCTCTCTCTCTCTCTCTCTCTCTCTCTCTCTCTCTCTCTCTCTCTCTCGTGCTTCCTTTTGATGCTAGTTTATCACCACATTACTTTCTCTTTCATACTTCCTCCCCTCAGCTTCCATAATTACGCCTTTCCTTTTTCTTTTCCACTGTTCTCTCCGGGGCGTGAGAAGCTGTTTCACACGCTCCCCCTTCTCCCCTCCCTTCAGTTCGTCGCCCTGAGGCTAATGAGGGAGATGAGGAGGTAGGGAGGTAGGGAGGGAGGGTGTAGGTAAGAGGCCTGGGTAAGAGATGTAAGGTAGGTAGGCAGGTGGGTAGGTGGGTAGGCCATGAGAGGGAGAGGAGCAAGGTTTATTGAGTAGGGTTGAGTGGACTTGGTAGGGGAGGAGGGCGGGGCGAGGGGTTGTGATCGAGGGGGCTGGCTGGGAGGAGGCCGCAAGGGAAGGTATAATTATCATTCCTCCAAGTGTGCAACTCTATTAAAGTGACCCCCTAAAGTCCCACCTCCACTCACACCCTCTTGCGCTCTCTCTCTCTCTCTCTCTCTCTCTCTCTCTCTCTCTCTCTCTCTCTCTCTCTCTCTCTCTCTCTCTCTCTCTCTCTCTCTCTCTCTCTCTCTCTCTCTCTCTCTCTCTCTCTCTCTCTCTCTCTCTCTCTCTCTCTCTCTCTCTCTCTCTCTCTCTCTCTCTCTCTCTCTCTCTCTCTCTCTCTCTCTCTCTCTCTCTCTCTCTCCATAAACTCCACCCTCTTCCTCTCATTCTCCCTCCCCCTTCTCCCCTTTCTCTTCTATGTCTTCCTTATTAAACCCTTTACCCCTTCCGGTCCCTTCGGCCTCATTCCTCGTTTATCTTCCCTTTCCACGTCTTCCCCCCACTCTCCTCTACATCCCTTACCTCTCTTTGTTACTGTTTTTTCCCTTTCTGATATAACACCTATGAAGGATGGCTGACTAGGGCACATCTTCAGCTCTCCTCGTTATAAACTCCGCCGCTCATCATCTGTAGGGTTTGTGAGAGATTAGAGTAAGGTGCTCGGAGTATGTGGAAGTCAGAGCGAAGGTAGGATATTAATCTTATCTGGGAGGTACTAAGGCGACGACGTCATTCCCAGGTCAAGACTAAAAGCTGGGTGACCTAAGACGCTCCTTCAGCCTGGAATCAAATGCCACAAACTCTTGGCCATCCTGTCATATTCATTTTTTTCTGTCCCTTGAGTTGGTCGGGAGGGTCATCAGAGAGACGCCTCGCGGTGGTTCGTGGGTACGTGAGGTGGCGGAGTTTTATGGAGTCTTAAACAGTGTGGGCCAGCGCCGGCAGCAGTTGTACAGATGGGCTACCGGTGGTGACGAGGCCCACATTATGGCCCAATAAACGTGGTTGACTCACGACCTGCCGCGTTACCAGAAGTTGACATTTTTTTAAGTATGTTTTAGCGACGCTTCAAGACTTTTAGAAGAGCCGCGTCGTGTCGTTTAACCTTCATTATTCTCATTCCAACTGGATTCTGTGTCCTCACACTCGGCTTTGGCATCATCGGCGTTTCATCGTCTCGTTTTGGGCTTTTTTAACGTCCCATAAAACTCACACCACTCCTCCAACAAACTTTGCGTTGAGGCATCGTAGCGTTGTGCTCTCTTGAAATCAGTCTCAATTTTATGATTCAGGAATGTTGCGCATTTTAATAAATTTACATAATGCATATTAAACGGATGACCTTTTACTTCTGATTCGCTTGGGAGACTTGGTTGTGGGTGGGCGCGGGGGCAGGAAGGTTGATCGTCAGAAGCAGCGGAGGACGCACCGCCGCGCTGTGCCGTGCAGGTTTCATTAAAGACAACTGTCGCTGATGTTATCTCGCGGCGCCGCATACACGCCGCGCCGTAAATATCGAACCATATGAGAAAATTTTCCAGAATGGTGCACAAGGTAAGCGTTTGTAGCGTGAGGCTTGATTATAGGCATTAATGGGTCGATATGCGCGTCGGGGCAGCAATCTCCGTGTGTCAGCGTTTGATAAGAGTGTTTGGGCGCGCTGTGTTTGGCGTCGTGGCCCTCGTCGGTGTCGTGAGGGGGGAAGGGGCGCCGCTGCTTCCTGGATTATCCGCCTCATTGAGTACACTTGGGCGATCTAATCAAAGTCTGTGCCAGGTGTGTGTGTGTGTGTGTGTGTGTGTGTGTGTGTGTGTGTATACTCCTAACCGTCTGTTACTAACGCTTCCTCCCCTCTTTGCACCATCTGACTCCGTTATCTTCCTCCGATCGTCGTTGTTTCGCCTATCAGTGGACTGGATTTTCTTTCACACAAAATATGGTCTTCATTGCATGCTGCTCTCGCCTCTGTTTGCCACGCATGCATGGCGACCCTCCTGCCTTCCGCACCCTTGTCGTCACACCCGGAGACTGATGCCGTTTTTTACACCAGTTCTTATAGGTGACTTGTCCCGTTGTCTTTTGGGTAGATCCGAAAAAAATATATGAATCTCTTCCCTAACGTGTCTTTCATTGGGAAAGATTTTGAGCCCTTCTTATCAACCTATATATAAATTTGCCAAAATTCGTAGATTTTCTGAAGTGTTTACAGTTCTTTGTTCATCTTTCAAATGAAATTTAGCATCCTGCAACACCGTGCCTTGCCAATCCATTCTTTATTCATGAACACACTGCATGAAGGGACAGAAGTGACGGAGTACTCGACAGAAAGTTTGGAGTCAGTTTTTAAAAGAGTGCTACACTGGAAGTTGACGTATCTCTGCGGGGCCTGTGAGGCGTGATGGGTGGCGTGGGAGAAGGAGCACAGCCTTGCGTGCCGTGTGTATCTCAGGAAGACGCATAAACACCACCAGGAAAGACACCAAGCAGTCATTTTCATCATTTTCAGGAATTGATGTGTTTGCACAAATAAAGATAATTTTATGCAGAATTATGAATAATGAATATAATCATCTTCGTGAATTAGCTTAATGATATGTGTTATTCACGCAAGGTCGCCGCAGGTTAGGCTGTCAGTTGTGTGGAAAATCTCGCACCGGATGCTGCACACTCATGCAGACATGAATATTCAGGAAATTACTGCAAGAAAATAAGTGTATGAGAAGGACACTGACATCCTGCAATCGTTTTTAGGAGGGAAATATATTGAGAAACTCTGTTCGTGTGAAGCCAAATGATTGAAGCGAGAAGCCTCAGTAAGGGCGCATCGTGTGGCCGCGGCAGCACCGATACAGCCGCCGCCACGGAAGGTGTCACGGCTGTGTGGCTGCCACGGAGCCTCGCTGCTGGGGCCAAACGGGTCCCGCTGGCAGACCCACAGCCACGTGCTCAGCTAAATAGTTGCTCAGCTGCCTGAACTAACCACTGGCCACTGTGGTTAACCAGTCGAGCGATCGCTCAGTCAAGCAGAGAGGTAATTGAGCCATCTGTTTGTTTATCAAACAGTGACCTGATTAGCCAGTTTGCACCTAAACCACTTAATTGTGCGGAATTTTGTTTGCCAAGTAATCAGGGGTGACCAGTAAGTCAGACTCTCCCGCCAGGCCAAGGGGCGGGTGACAAGACTCCCCGAGCCTGGCGGAGGTGTGAAGGAGGTGCAATACTCACCCCACCATTGAGACTCGGACTCCGCCGGCCAGTAGTATATGTGCAAACACTCATCCTTTTTATACGAAGCTGACGTGCAGCAAACTCCTTCTCTAAGCTCTCGTTACTGGAGCGTGCATCGTGGAAGTGTTTTTATGACGGATATTAACAGATTAGTTCCCTGCAGCGTTTGTTATAACGCAGTGGTGATAGCTGGAAACATTTGCAAAGAAAATAGTCGAGAGATTTCAAGCGTATAACTTAGCTTTTCACACTGCTATTTCCTCAAAGCTTCGGAAGGGTTGCAGCCTGTGGGAAGCCGGCTTTTGCACAGTCCGTGAGTCTCCAGGGGTGGATAACCTTTTGGTCAATGATAAAGACAATGGCAGCGGCTCAAATGAGAATGAAATAAAAAGGAAACGTAAATGACTTTGCATAGAGGGTGAGATCAACATCTTGATAGCCATAAGAGGAGAGGGGCGTCACGGAGGGCAGGGAGAGCACGTCGCCCACCAGGTAAACAGAGTAGTGTTCCTCCCCCACCGCGAGGCTCTTTTGTTGGCTTCCCTCCCCGCCCTGCCCTAATTAATTGCCTCCCATATATAACCTGCTCTCCAGAACCTTTGTAGGCACCACTTGAAATTGTCGTTGGATGAAATAGTTGACTTCGTATTACTTAATTAACATTCTGAGATGTGTGCTGAGAGACTTAGCCAAATAATTAAATGTTGTTGATACACGAAAGGGGAGACCCATACAGTACCCCGCTCGCACCCTCTGGAGTCTAGTCATGAAGTCGACCTCCTCGGGTTGCCTGACGAGGCCATGGCAACGTACATGTCATCATGGACACCGTAAATGACTCTGAATGTTAGGATAAACAAAACAAACTTCACGGTCTCCGCACTTGACCTTCAGCAAAACAAACGGAGAAACATGAAAATTATATGAGAATACAAATGGTCTTGCTCACACAGAAAGGTGAAGGGGAGACGAGGCTGAGATAATGGGTCTGACTTGTCGATTCCTTTAACGTGCCCTGAGTCTGAAATCTCCTCGTCCTGCGGGGTGTGGGAGGCGCCTGAAGGACTCCTGAGGATGGGGTGCGCCGGTGACCCCCTCCACGACCTCCCATAAAAAGGCCTCGGGTGCGTCCGGAGAACACCAGCGCCTGCCCGGAGGAGGTTCCCACGTGATGCAGTGATAACACCCACACCTACACCAGCCTCCCCGCCAACCCTGCTATTCTTCCTCTCTATTCCTTCCACTTCTGCCGATACCTTCATCTTCTCCCTGTCTTACTTTGTTTCCTCCATCGCTCCGTCATCTCTCCCTCCCTCACTCCTCTCCTCATTCCTTCCCAGCCTCTCTGCTTACTCTTCCTTCCCAGCGTTCAATTCTCGCTACCGCCCCTTCCTCTGACTCTCCTTCTCTCCTTCCTCTACTTCTCTCTCCTCTCAGTCACTGCTCAAATTAATCCTCCTCCTTCCCCCCACTTCTGCTCCAGCTCCAGCTTTTGCTCCTTCTCATCTTTTCTCCCCCTGCTCTCCTCCAACTACTGCTGCTGCTGCTGTTGTTATTGCTGCTGCTGCTGATGATGATGATGACGCTGATAATGATAATGATACTACTATTTTGTTTATACTACTACTACTACTACTACTACTACTACTACTACTACTACTACTACTACTACTACTACTACTACTACTACTACTACTACTACTACTACTACTACTACTACCATTACTACTACTACTACTACTACTACTACTACTACTACTACTACTACTACTACTGCTACTACTACTACTACTACTACTACTACTACTACTACTACTACTACTACTACTACTACTACTACTACTACTACTACTGCAGTTACTACTACTACTACTACTACTACTACTACTACTACTACTACTACTACTACTACAACTACTACTAAAAGTACTTCTATTGCTGCTGCTACTCATTACTTGCATGACTAATACCAGTTTTGTTCTATCTTTGCCACCTATGAACATCCACCATGCTTGTCATGCTGATGCCTTCCCTATCAACTGTCCCTGGTGTTTTTCCTCCATGCATAATGTAGTTGCATACTTTCATGTTTTTGTCTGTACCTCCTCCTGTCTTCCTGTTGCCTCGCCCCGCTATCTTCTCTCCTTCTCCTCCTCCTTTTCCTTCTCCTCCTCCTCCTCCTCCTCCTCCTCCTCCTCCTCCTCCTCCTCTCTCACCCCTTGAAAAAATGTTTCCCTTTGAGGAACGGACTGAAACAACAACTGACCCCCGAGGAAAGGAACGTTGGTCAGGTTCCACATTCAGTGTACTTCCTCGGCGGCGCGGTGCTGTGTTTGTGTTACAGACGGGCAGCGCGCCGACGCTCCCCTGGACACGTCTATTTGCCGACCACTGCGCGCACAATGCCCTCGAGATTTGGGGTAACACAGCAACAATGGTGTGTCATGCCTACTGCAAAACTGCACCGCTCTGGCCAACCAAAGCTTGTTAAGATAATATTAACGAGTTCATTGGATTCTTGTGG
Organism: Eriocheir sinensis; assembly: GCF_024679095.1. NCBI lineage: Eukaryota > Metazoa > Arthropoda > Malacostraca > Decapoda > Varunidae > Eriocheir > Eriocheir sinensis. The sequence continues at coordinate 19,641,994 of NC_066518.1, forward strand.
TGCGTGGCGGAGACGGCATCAGGAGGAGGAAGGGGCTGCGAATGCACGTTTTGGCGAAGTCCTTGAGGCCGGGGCTAAATAGAGGATGAAAAGGCAGCCGTAAGTATTTGTTTTCGTGCCGTTTGGTTCGCGGGGTGATAGATCACTTCCCTCTGTAAATTAAAGTTTTCATTTTTCTCTGAGCAACATAACAAACGGCTCCATTGTTTAAAGGAAAAGATACAAGAACGTGGACTGTTTGTAGTTACGAGTGTGACGTCTGATTGAAACGTAAGGAGCTAGAACATTGTATCGTTACAGTGAAGAGGATTTGAATTCTCCAGCAAATATTTTTTTTTAGGAAGTATACAAATACTTTTAAAGCAGGTAGCAGCTATTTTTAGAAGTCAGATAAAATGGTTCCCTACTTAGGTGAGTGTAGGGAAGAGTTTGGCCACTGGCGCGGCAGCAGTATCGGCAGGGACGCGAGTGGTGGAGGTCCGTCCCCTTCCTTTCCTGAAGCAGCTCTCACACAAGCATGGACGCTGCCCCGCCGCGCCGCTCCTTGCTTGTCTTGGTCTCGAAGGAGTGTCTCCCCCAAAATAATGTCTGCCTCTTCCCCGCCTTCCTCCACTCCTTTCTCCCTTTCCCTTACCTTTTCCACTTTCACTCCCTACCATGTTCATCCTCCTCCCCGACGCTGTCTTTGTTTAGAGTCGCCCTCCCGTTTTTGGGGCTGTATTAAGTGTTTTTGTCGCGTGGAAGCTCCCAACTATTGTTCCCCGGGTGGCGTGATGGCTCCTGATAATGGGAGCCTTTGTAATGATACCCTACATTGGAACCCCTCCCTTCCTCTCCTCCTCCTTCTCCTCTTATTACCCCTTTGACCTTGACCTCTCCTTTTTCCCTTCCTTACTCTCTCCTCTGACCCCCCCTCACCCCCCTCACCGCTCATCTCCTCCATCTCACATCTGTTACTCTCAGTTTCTGTTTATAATCATCGCGGGCATTCCCCCTTAATGAACCTGGACTATCCAATGGCGGGGAGACAGACTGGCGGCCGCGACTGGCAGGCTTCTTGCGGCGTAATACATTTTCCCTTTTATCTCACCTCAAATGGACGTCCGCCTCGTCTAGTCTCCCGGTTTGGGTGAACTTCGCAACACAGGGAAGGGCGGGAGCGTGTGTGCTTGTTCCTGGAATACCTCTTGAGTCGTTCAGGTATTTCCCGCGGGATGTGTCGTGCCGTCAACAGCACACACAACTACATGGACCTTTTTCAGGAAATTCCACCCCGCCAGCGTAATTTGCTCCTCCGAATAATGACGATGACCAGACGGCGGGATAAACAGCGAGTGTTATCTCTCCCTCTTCCCCGCATAAGACGTGATCACTCCTCCCAGACACGCAGGCAATTTCAACAGAGCAGGAGAGTGTGATCCAAGCAAGGGTCGGCGAGGGAGGACGCGCAGCTTGAGATTAATATATTCGAGGAAATTTCTCCACACGCCGAATTCCCTTCCCCCTGACATGGCCTCGGCTACATGTTCTCCTCGAGGCTGTGAAAAATAATGTTTTCATGATAATTGCATGCCGGGCCCTGCTGGTTGTGGCTGGTAATTGCGTGATGAAGAATGAAAAACGTAATGGTTCCGAATTATTTATTAAGGCATTACTGGCTGGTGAGAAGGGTATTTGATAATGCCAGGCTGTGAGATTAGTCATTGATATAGAGGGAACAGTAAAACGCGCATTAATAGCCCGGAGCAATATTGATGTACACACACACACACACACACACACACACACACACACACACACACACACACACACACACACACACACACACACACACACACACACACACACACACACACGAGTAATCCTTTATTCGAGAACACTGACGGTGGTGGAGGTGGTGATTCTGGCCAGATAATCTTCTAATAAGACACTCGCCAATGCCAGAGGACACACAACTCGGGCCGGGGAGTGTAGGGCAGAGTGGACACAAAGGGTGTAGCTCCTCGAACACCGCCTTATACGCCCTCCCGGTGTAATGAGAAGGTGCTGGCGGGGAGAAGGAAGAGGGAGCCCATGAAGCGCCCCAACTCCCTTCCCTACACGATGAACAGGATGGGTTACCTCTGCCCTCAGCGAGTAATAAAAAAAGGAAAAACTGGTAAAATTATGTAAAATATTGCGATCTAAAAGCAAGTTAAAAGAAAATGTCTGGGGTGTTCAGTAGGTTCAGTCAGTGGATTGGAATTATGATTATTACTATTATTATTACATTATTATTATATTACAGTATTACTATTATTATTATTATTATTATTATTATTATTATTATTATTATTATTATTATTATTATTATTATTATTTTTGTAGTAGTAGTAGTAGTAGTAGTAGTAGTAGTAGTAGTAATAGTAATAACATTAGTAGTAGTAGTAGTAGTAGTAGTAGTAGTAGTAGTAGTAGTAGCAATAGTAGTAGCAGAAGTAGTAGTAGAGGTAGAAGTAGTTCTTGTAGTGGTAGTAGTAGCAGTAGTAGTAGTAGTAGTAGTAGTAGTAGTAGTAGTAGTAGTAGTAGTAGTAGTAGTAGTAGTAGTTGTAGTTGTAATAGTAGTAACAATAGTAGTAGTAGTAGTAGTAGTAGTAGTAGTAATGGTATTGGTGGGGTAGGAGTAGCAGCAACAGCAGCAGCAGTAGTAGTAGTAGTAGTAGTTGTCGTGGTGGTAGCAGTGAGGGAAAGAGCGGCAGGAACCGCTATAACATGAAGCAAACGTTGTAATCGCAGTCTTTGCAGAGACTATAAACCAGCTCATTGAGTTTTCTCAAGTGTTCCGAAAACATATTACGATTAACCGATAAATGTGACTCAGCAACGTGTCATCATTTGCTGAAGTAATAAAGATACAAAACTGCTGAAGGTATTACTTATTTAGGAGCTTATTTATACGAAACGAGACTGGACACTGACTACAGGTAAAACGGGTCGAACACGTTTTACCTGATAAAGTGTCGTTACGAGTTTTTGTTGAATCAGTTCTTCCTGATGCTCCTTTTGTTTTCCTCAAGGTGCATTGTAATCTCGTTACTACCAAAGATATCCGAAGCACCCTCCCCGTGAGGCTATTTGCCGCTAATTAGGAACCCCCGCTGCAGGTGCGATGAGAGGGGAGTATGTCATCAAGCACGCGCAGAAAAAAAATAGTCTTGGAAGCGTTGTTTCTGTGTGTTTAGCGTGTGACCGACAGCCAGCATGGGTGTTCTGGTTCTAGTATCCTGTTCTGTGTGCCTTACCTGCCCTAACATGGTTGTATAATCCATTACCTCTACATTACAAGTCCTTATCTTAGGGTACAATTGTTCTGCTTCTTCCTGTAATATCAAGTTAACGAGAGATCATGCAGGCTCCGTGCCCTTCGCGGAAAATAGGCAGGGCAATGTATGTAATGTATGTTAAGGACAGGGCGGGAAGGTTTGGAAGCAGTGAGCCCCAGCCGCCTCGTGGTGGGGGGTCGGCCGCCACCCAGCGGTCTCCTCGGCCAGGTAAACCTTGCCCCGCGACGCGCCTCCCCGCCACTGTATCCACCGGGCTCGTGCCTCACACTGCTGCGGGTGCTGCTTTATTGTCCTGGGGATCCTGAGCTCGAGCTTATGGTAATCGTAGTAACAACAGCAAAAAGAAAAAGAAGAAGCAGAATGATAACAAAAATGATAATAGTATTAGTGATAATGCTAATGAAAATGTTAATGATAAACAGAAAATGGTGACGTAAATAATAATAGCAACCAGAGCGCCACCATCGTCAGCGCCGCCTCTGTCCTCGTCGCCGTGGTCGTCGGCATAAAGCTGCGGCAAACAGTGTTGGTGCCACGAACAATAACTCTTTCTTCCCCTCCCCCCCACTCCCCTACCCCCCGCCCGTCCCTCCCCCAGCTGGCCGCCTTCCCACGCCGCGCCTCCCTAATGGTCCCTCTTTATGGAAATGCTCCCAATTATCACGCCCTCATCTTTTTTTTCTCCACGATTCAGCATTTACGAGCGCCTGAGCCCATAATTAAGATAAGATGACGCCTTTTCTACCGAAGCAGTCTTTTTTCATATTGTTATTAGTGGCATCAAGACTTGCTGTGTGTGTGTGTGTGTGTGTGTGTGTGTGTGTGTGTGTGTGTGTGTGTGTGTGTTATCTAACTAGTCACTCTAAGGGCTTACAGAGAGAGAGAGAGAGAGAGAGAGAGAGAGAGAGAGAGAGAGAGAGAGAGAGAGAGAGAGAGAGAGAGAGAATCCTTATAATGGCACCACTAATCCTCGTTTTTTTTTTTTTTTTTTTTTTTTTTTGTAAGACGACTCTGTTGGTGGTATATGAGAATACACGAACACCACTTAGCTCGGCAGACCTTGGGGTCGTGCTAACTTCCCCCCTCCTCCCCACAATACGCCCCAGTTGCTCTGGAGTCTCCCCCGGTGGGATGCAGAGGGTCTAGCTGGCGCGGCGTCGTCCCAGGGTGGGCCTCTGTTAACGGGGTCAACGGAGGGATAAAAATGAGGGAGGGACGGAGGCAAAAACGTTGATTGGCCTTCGTATCAAATCATAATCAATCATGAAGCCTTCAGAGCGTCGGGATGTACCCTCCTGACCCTCATCCTCCTCGCCTTCCTCCCTCTACCCTTCACTCTCTCCCTATCTACGACCCGCGAGTCCCAAACGCTGAGCTCATCCACCCGTCTGCTGCGTCTTCATCCGCCGCTTTTATCCTCGCCATGGTCCCTAGAAACACTACTCCACTCTTACTTATCTTTCCCTCGTACCTTAATCAACACATTTCGTCTGTCCCTCCGTCACCACCACGCCATCTTGTGCCGCCACTCTCCACTTTTACTCATATTTCCCTCGTAATTTAATCATCTATCAATTTCATTCTTCACAGTCTCCCTGCACCTCCTGTCTCCCCTACCGCCCTGTAGACGCAGCCAGCCCTTCAGCAGATCTCTTGACCCTTAAGCTTTCCCTCCAGTCTCCTCCTCCTAATACCTTTAACCCATTCTACCTCTAGCATCTTAACACCTCCGGCCCCTCTCGTCCTTCACGTTATCACTTTTCCTCTACCTCAGCGGTCTCCTCCACCCCTTTACTATCACACAACTCACCTGCGTACATATAGTGTGAGGCGGTGGGAAAATAACTCTGTAACCCATGAAAGACTGTCAGCGAGGGAATGTGTTTTTGAAGGAAGTGAATAAAAAAAGTCAGAATCCGCTCTGATAGAGATTGTTGTGACGGTGAAATGGATGAGAAAGATAACGGTGTATAACAAGGAGGAGAGGGTCAAGTGGAAAGAGAAACAAGACGGCGACGTCGACGGCGACGACGAAGACGAAGACGACGACGACGAAGACGAAGACGAAGACGAAGAAGAACAAGAAGAAGAAGAAGAAGAAGAAAAAAAAGAAAAAAAAGAAGAAAATGAAGAATGATAATAATAAGAAGGAAAGTAGACCTGGCAAGGACTACTGCACAACCACGTGCTTTTCTGAAGGTCGTTTGTTCTGTGATATATATATATATATATATATATATATATATATATATATATATATATATATATATATATATATATATATACATATATATATATATATATATATATATATATATATATATATATATATATGTGTGTGTGTGTGTGTGTGTGTGTGTGTGTGTGTGTGTGTGTGTGTGTGTGTTTATATATATATATATATATATATATATATATATATATATATATATATATATATACACACACACACACACACACACACACACACACACACACACACACACACACACACACACACACACACACACACACACACACACCTGGTCAGTCGATCTGCTGACAGCTGAAATTATAGAAGTCTACCCGGAGAGGCTGCAGGCTTCCCTATTAGCCCCATCTGTCTTCACTCCCCGGACTGATCATATAGTATGAGCAGTACATCTCGAGAGCTGCTTTATTGATTACACGCTTGCAATTACCCTTTTTACCTGAGCGCGAGCTGTGTTATTAAGACCAATGTTTTCTTTTTTCCTTCCCGCCCCCAAGTGGCCGTCTTCTCAGCCTTCTATCACTCTGCCTCGCGGTGACGTCTGCATCACTCACCGTGCACGCGATACTTTTCTTTTTACCTTCCCCGAGGTGTTGGGGAGCGCAGCTTCCTCGTCCATATATCTTTGCTTTGTCCCGGTTCTCTTCGCCTCCCAGCTGCAGAATTTGCAATGCATAGGATAATGTAGGGTGTTTTTACTACAGTTTTTTTTTATATAATTCTTCAACAATCCCCGGTTTGCGGCGCGTTGTTCGGGGTGGTTAGGGCTCGTTCACCTCAGATTGCCTGCCTTACGTCAATCACAAAAAGTGAACAACTTGAAGCCCCTCGGCACTCTTATCTCCCCTGTAATTATCCCTGCTTTATGTGGTATCGATACTTAGTTTTAATTGCATTGAACTTTCTGTTAAGAATGCAACGGATAGTTGTCTTACGATGCAAATGCTTATATTATTGAGAGAACTTTAATGTTATTTCCTTTCGTTATTTTATCACAACGAAACTATAATCTTCCACTTTTAACATCATCTCAATACAGAACCGTTTAGTAGAATATCTCACTCCCCCAGACCTGAACCTGACAACATAGCTACATCTTTGCCTGGCCGGTAGAATGATCAGTGAATGTAATTAGCTTCAGATCGACAGGTAAGCAGCTGCTGATCTGGCCAACTCATCAGGCTGTGGCATCCTCAGCTGGTGGCGTGGGAGGGGACGCCGGGCATGGAGACGTGGCAGGCGAGGGTAAGGCCAGAGTCCGACGGGGCGTTGACGGCAGCATAAAGGCGGTGTACATGCCCCACCACGCCCCGCACGGCTTAAGAGTCTCGCCCTTGGTCTGGCTTAGACCGGCTACCCACCTGGCCTCTCTATAGCTCACATTCATCATGTCGTGATACTGTGGCTGGAAAACTTACGCGTTCCCAGAAATCGAAACCGTGGCCCCGCTAGCTAATGCCGCCTTCTTTGTGGCCCTGGTTTTTGCGTTTTCAGGGGGATCACCACCGAGGTGGGACGGTCCCCGTTAGGTCATAACATGCCTAGTGGTGTCTTTTGCAGTGCTCCCGTAGACAGCCAGTGATGAATCTCACTATAACAGGCACGTGTGACTTGACTTCACATGGCCTATGAGGTGTGTACCCGAGACTTGTTACTGAAGAGTGTATTGGGGCCGGTGTTGTCCTGTTGGTGCTACACTCGCTGCCTAACTCTCCTTGGTTTTGTTACCAAGGACAACGCAAAATCAAGGGTTTGAACGTCATGCGTTTATGTGTTTACATACATATTTTTTCGGCGTGTTGTGTGGTGACGCCTCGGGTGTGGGTGAGGCCGTGGTGCCCGGCGTGTGTCGGCGGGAGGGTCGCTGTGCTGTGCTTCCTGTGGCTATCCTCGGCCTCGCCGGGCCGCTCCCGGGTGCCGGTTGCGCCGTGGCCGCGTTGATAAGGTTCAGCGTCGCCTTTTTAAGGCAGAGGTGGGCAGACCTTACTGCAAATAGGAGCGAGATGCGTTTTCGATTGTATCACGTTAAATATAAGAGAGCCGATTATAGTTAATCTTCCTCCGGTCTCGGCTGTCAGAGGCGGTAATCTCGTTTGGCTTGGAGATTTATTTAAGAGAACTTCTCCTTCGATCTGATATAATTAGGCGATGAACTTTCCGTTTGGGACAACACACGAAAATGAAGAATGATTGTGATTCTACATCCAGTTTCGTTCGAGAAAACCTGCGACCCACGTGGTGTTGATGCGGGGGGTGGCTTGTCGTGAGGCCCCTGAACGCCCTAACTCTCGCTTCCCTCGAGGCTATAAAATCCTGCCCCTGGAGGCTCCGTGCCCGGCCGAATAATCAGACGAGCGAGAACGTTTACATCAAGTATCGTCAGTATCAGGACTCCAGGACTTCATTTAGTCGGACCTAAGCAGTGAAGGTTGGAGCCAGTCAGTGGTGCAGGATTTGACAGTTATATATATATATATATATATATATATATATATATACATATATATATATATATATATATATATATATATATATATATATATATATATATATATATATATATATATATATATATATATATATATATATATATATATATAAAACCTTTTCTTCATATGAACTAAATATTTTCATGAACTCAGTAGCCAAGGGTGGTGCGTGGCCCACCGGCCATATTTTCATGTGTTTTTTCCGAATTCTGCCAAGTCCCACATTTGACCCCGCTGCCTTTTTTTTTCACGTAGTAACACCACACCGCCCAGCCTCTTGCCTGCAAGCTAACTATCGTCGTTGTGGCAACCTAACGATGTTTTGGCGAATGAAAGGTTCAGCAGCGTTTCGTGTAAAACGGTGTGTGTGGGGGTGGAGGGGGGGTGGGGGGGGCTAGGGAGGATGGGGAGAGTTGAGGCAGGCAAAGTCCACCCTAGCAGAAAGTACAGTTGGGAACCTACGCAAATATGCGCATTGCCTCGATGCTCATCTCTGTCTCTTTGATCCTTGAGCTTGTGGTTGTTGAGAATCTAATACTTCGAGAACAAGGGCAGGTTGAACATTCGGATCACCACGGTAATCCGTCCCCAGGCTCCCCAGGCACCCATTTATCGACCAGCCCGAATGGGATAATGAAGAATTAGGTGGGTTGTGTGCTGACTACCCAGGCCGGGATCGAACCCAGGTCCGCGGATTCGTAGCGTAGCGTATTCGTAGCGTGCTAACCACCACACCATGAATGTGATGTTAGATTAAAGGCGCTTGACACTTTGAAAATTTGTTACTAACCATTTCCGTCTTCATAATATATTTATCACGAGACGCAGTCGAGAAGGGTGGTGTTGTGTTAGCACCCCCAAAAAAAAGCACTCCCCGCCGTCAGACCATCTTTGCCGACTTGTGGAAGAGTAAGGGGCACAGTACCAATCATTACTTATTTTTTCCATTACTTTGATCGAGCCTGTCGTGGCCATTCATCCTTATGGCTGGAGAACATAGTTAGTTAGTCTTCCATGCGCCGAAATCTTATAATTCTCCAGCCTTTCAGATTCAGCAAAGACATAGGCAAGAATTGGTTCACCAATAGAGTTGTAGATGAATGGAACAGACTTGGCAACCATGTTGTGGGTGCCAGTACCATAGATACTTTCAAGAAGAGGTTGGATAAAGTCATGGATTGTGAGGTAAGGTAGGGTTAAGAGTACAGGAGTTGCCTTGTATAGGCCAACCGGACTCTTGCGGACTCCTTACGTTCTTATGTTCTTATGTTCTTAAGTGAGTAACCTTCGAGGCTCTTTGTTTCTACCACGTATTATCAGTTAAAGATCTCTACTAGATCAGATTCAGGTGTCTTGCAAACTGCGGTTCAAGGGAAGAAATTTGTTACAGGATCAGATGGACAAGACCTTTCATCTCCTTCCTCTGTGGCTATGGTCCTTGTTACTAATCAAGGCCACAAAACAGTAACCTCGACCATACTGTATATCACATGGCAAGACACACTCCACGTTGTGAAAGGATGAACACTCGTGGACTACTGTTTTATTGAAAACAAAATTTAATCATATACCCAACAAAAATGTTTTCCTACAAAGTGACCGTTTTTTTTTTTCTTTTTTTAATCTATCAGGTGATCCAACCAATCCAAGCATCTACATGTATATACTTTTATGTGCTTTTTAACTATCTTGCAATTAAATATAATCTATGGCTATCTGCCTGTATCTATCTATTTAAATCTGTATCTTTCCAAACACACACACAGTCCCTATATATAGCAATCGTGATGTCACTGAAGCGGAGCCCCGATGGTCAGCTCCATCAGGTAACACATGTCCCGGTGACCGCGGAGGCTCATCTTACCGCCACCGCAAGCTTCTCGCTGTCTGGCCTTCGACTCGGCTCAGTCTCTACAGCCTCGTTGATTCCAGAGATAAATGAGTGCTGTGTAGAAATAGAATATCGGCTCAAGGATTCTTCAATAAAGCTTTAGATACTGACAATTCTAGCCCATGATTCTCTTTTGCTTTGCGGCGTCGAACCTAACTGCCATATCGCATTTCACGTTACATTTCCAGCCAGATGTGTGATGTTTGGTTGGTTTACCTCCGCGGCCGCGTCTTGCCCAGAATGGAAGCGAGGAGCGTGATGCTGGGAGCGGGCCTTCCCGTGCGGTGTAGCGCGGGTTAATTATGTGTACGGTGGGGGAGGCAGTGAGCATAATTTTTCATATCCAGCCCATCGAGGAGTCGGTGGGGCGCCATAATATTTTATGCTTTGCCCGTTCTCTCTGGCAGCCTCTCGGCCCCGCTAGAGAGAACTTGCCCCGGGAATCTGCACCAGAGGGCACCACCTACCCTCCACTGCGCTAGCCTTTCTGGAGCCATTTTCTCCCACGCCCACACACGCCCACTAGGATGAGAGGAAAGTACGTGTGTCGAAGCTAAGAGTTTGATATGAGTTTCGTCAGCTTATCTGCTGTGTCTGCTTACCAGTTTAGTTCAGCTTTGTGCCATTGTTGGTCGGTGCTCTGCTGGTGGGGCACTGCGCGCTCCCACCCCCGCTTCACACACACACACACACACACACACACACACACACACACACACACATTCCATTATGCCCTCTGAATCCAGACATAAGAATGCTCAGAAGGGGCCCTGGCCCCGGAAGTCCTCACTGACTGGGGAGTGGTAGATTGATGGGTTGCCCGCTCTTGGCCTCCCCCGCTCTCCTTCATAGACCCAACCCTACCCCCCACTCCTCCGCCCTTTTCTCCGTTCCGTCGACCTAAACAAACACTAAGACCTGCTGGAGCGGCAGCAGAAGCGCGCGTGATCTGAAGCAATGGCAGCCTCTAATTTTTCCACCGCGGGACGCGTTAGAAAAAGTCTTCGTGTGTGAGACTGTAGTGTGTGTGTGTGTGTGTGTGTGTGTGTGTGTGTGTGTAACTGTGGGCGGCGCTGCGTGCATGTGTTGTCTCCTGGTGCTGAGGGTGCTCAAGACCCGCTGCTTCTGTGTGCTGTTTGTGGCTCTGGCTCCCTTTGTTTGGCACGTACATGCTGCTCGCCGCCTTGGTGCCGGCACGTGTTCACGGTAAGGTGTCACGTCGTGTGGATCACAGCGATATGCACGCCAAGAAAATAAGAACATTGCTTTCATACGCGTGTCGTGTGTTCACAAACATATCATGCAACGCAAAATGCGACGTTTACCCCGAGCCGTCCACCCTGTACCCTCGGCGTGGCGCCTCGCCGCCAACAAACCAATAATATTCGTGCGCCGCCCCGCCTGACCTCCCTGCCAGCCCCTCGAATAATTATGAACCCTGACGCATGTAAGAATCCAGAAATGGAGGAAGGCAGCAGGAGGTTGGTTCGGGATAGCCAGACCCAGCAGTGCCCCAAGTAAAGGATATAGGATTGTGTCGAGAAAAAAATTCTCGCTGAGGATTTCACAAATCAACCTTGAGCGAGGGGCCACAAAATGTAACCCTGAGCCTCATTTGTGTTTCACATGGCATCCACGTCCCTCGCCAGAACACCGCCCCGGTTGTGATGGCGCCGGTCCTGCCAACTGGTCATTAAACGTAACTTTTGTTTTGTGAAGAGAGTTTTATATGAATATGATTTTTTTTTCTAATTTAAACATAATTCCACTCGTGTTGACCCAGACTCTTTCTTTCCAGGTAAGCCTCAGCGACGCGGCCCCTCTACAGGGAAGTAAGTAGCGATCACTGTCAGCGGGGAGGTAACCACGCAGAGAGCAATATAAGGCAACAGTCTATGATAAGTCGATGCAGAATGGTCCTTGTTAGTAAGCATAGAAAGTTGACCGCTTTAATTTTAATCTTATTAGTTAATTATCCAACATCCATCTCTCCATACACTCGACATCTTAACCGCCATTACGAGCTTTACTACCGCCACTGAAATACTTACCACTAAAGTCACCCTTCACCATCACACCTCTGCGTCCAAACCACCGCCACCACTTCCAAGCCTATAAACAAGTAACGACTTATTATTTATCTCTACGGGTGAGGGTTAAGCCTCTCCGCGTGAAAGAGGAAGCTGTGGAACCTGTCGTGCGGCTCAGGGGAAAGCCACGCCCTTCTTTTTCAGCATCAGTTCATGTTCGGGTTGTATCACTCGTTGCTCTAATCTTCACTTCACCACCACCCACACCATCGTCATCACCAGCACGCAGCTAGCCTCATCAGTGCAGACCTTCCCAATACCATCAATTGTCGCCTCCTCGATGTATCACACACTTCTTCCCTCACCAAGCACAACCCGTCACGGCCTCCCGTCTGCCACGCTCGTTAGATGCTTCCAGTCGCGTCCCCCTCATCAGCTACCTCGGTGGTGATCTCTAAATCAGTGCAGAGACTCGCCCAACCCTCCCAGCTGATTGCCGGTCTGCACGCCTCCTCGACCCCAGAAGCAAGTAGAGAGAGAAAGTTTTACCGCGAGAACCATCACACATGTTTTCTGTTTTGATGCAACGTGCTTATAAGATGTTATGATTGTTCCCTTAAACTTAAAACAACAACAATTCCTTACACTTTAATTCTTGTTCCTATGACACACAAATGATTGCGACACGTGTACAACCTGAATGGACAGCTTGTCATTGTTTTCCGGGAAAGTGACGCAGGCAAGTATGTAATACCTTAGTTACCAGTGATACATGCGTATGATAAAGTTGCCTTGCCTAGTAGGTTGGTGTGTTCCTATGTAAATTCTTTTTTTACTCAGTCGCGTATAAATTACGATAATTGTTAAATACCCGTTTTGCGAGACGCACTCGTAATTTTGTAGATAATGTTAGGGAGTTAAGATCACAGTGTAGTAGTCATATTATTACATACCAAAGGTATCACTAATAGACGCTGGTTGGCGCGGCCAACATTCCTTGTGCTATAAACGGTTGTGTCACAACGGCTACATCCACCATCACCAGCACCACTAACTTCCACAGCTAGCACCCTGACACTGAAGATTATCACGACGACCATAGACACCAACGCCACACATCACCACGACCACCTTTTACACAAACACCACACCGAATCGATGCCCCTATTACCACCACCACCACACATCACCACAACCACTGTCACTAACACCACACATCACCACAACCACCATTATCGCTAACACCACAAATCACCACAACCGCCACAATAATACCACACATCACCACAACCACCACTATCGCTAACGCCACACATCACCACAACCACCACTATCGCAAACACCACACATCACCACAACCACCACTATCGCTAACGCCACACATCACCACAACCACCACTATCGCTAACGCCACACATCACCACAACCACCACTATCGCAAACACCACACATCACCACAACCACCACTATCGCAAACACCACACATCACCACAACCACCACTATCGCTAACGCCACACATCACCACAACCACCACTATCGCTAACGCCACACATCACCACAACCACCACTATCACTAACACCACTCATCACCACAATTACTAGCACCACAACCTACACCCCCACACATCACGGCTACAGACTCGAGCGCCGCCATCAGCACCACACTCCACCATCCTCATCACCACCATCACATCCTCATGACCACCGCTACATCCTCCTCGATCACAACCCTTCCTCACTATGACCAACAAGGATCACCATCATCACGCCGCGCCACCACCATCGCCGCCGCCGTTATCATCACCTCCAGCAACAGATTAATTTATCGGCCCCGCATCGCCGACTGATTGTTCCTCTCAAGCCCTACTCAGAGCGCACTTAGCCGAGCCCGCCCATCAGGTGCCTCGGGTGATGTTCTGATTGTAGTGGTGAGGCGAGCGTCGAGTCGGAGCTTCAAAAAGGAGTTTAAGTAATAAGTGAAAGCAGCGCAGAGGCGAGTGTGGGTCGGAGTGCTTGATGGGGTGAAACGTGGCTCGTGTCTTGTGCGCCAAAGTGGAGGAAGTAGGGTGATTGTTACTCTCTGGGCCAACAGGTATTAGAACAATGCTTGGTGTGCACGCGCGTGGCTACACACCCACCCACACACACACACACACACACACACACACACACACACTAAATAAAAAAAAGTTCTATATCTGCTTTGCCTCCAGTCCTCCTCTTGTGTAGAGTGGCTCCCCTGCGCCTCTTGAATTCATACCACAACGCTCTGAAATTAAACATTGAGTCCTTGAGAGAAGCCCACCTCTATGCCAAATGAGGAAGGGAGATAATGCTGCGGCGTGAGAGCGAACACTGTGCGTACTTAAGATGTGATAAACGGCAGAGTGTACCCCTCTGCTCCTTCCCTGAGAGGACGACACGCTCACGGTTGTTTTGTGGGTGCGTGTGTAGCGTTGACTGACTCGTCCGTGTTTCCATTTCTTTCGTGCATGTGTGAAGGAGCGAGAGAGGTCTGTAAAAGGAAGAGAGGGAGGAAAGATGATGAGAGGAGATGAAACAGTGAGAAATAGTGGAAGTGAAAGAAAGTGAGAAATAGGATAGTTGGGAAGAGACGCAAGGAGGGAGGAAGTGGGAAGAATGCGTAAAGAGAGAGCAGCTTAGCGTGGGTAAAAGAGGGGAACTGAGGGGAAAGCAAAGGATGAGAAGGGTAATGATGGGGTAGGAGAAAGAGGAGAAAAGGAAAATGTGTCTGGCCTATAATGCGTTGTGTCCTCTTTTTTATCACCACGTTCTCAAGTAGGTAAGCTAACATCCGTTTGTGTAGATTTAAGAACCACAGGGAGAGCATGGTGCATCATCGGCCTCTCGACAGCTTTCCACGCTTTTTGAAAGATCTTGTAGCGATACGCATCTTGGCATTCGTCCAGCACACCTTGGTGCTCACCTTTCCCTCGCTGGCCTCGTTGTGTCAGCTGGCTTTCTGCGGCCTTACCAGGATCTAGTTATTACCGTACTAGTGTATAATCATTTATCTTTCTTTCGTATCTAACTTTCTCAATCCTGTTTTATGAAGATTGCATATTGAAATATACGCTACCTGACATATGATAGGTGAAACAAGGAGTAGCGAGATGATCTATTGCTTGTGCTGGAGGGATGGGATTGCAGGGCCGCTGGGTGGCGTTGTGAAGGAAAGAGATATAGGAAGGAGGGGACTCGTTAGGGTGAGATAATGCGCTTGCCCACTGCCATTGAGGGCCACATAAAACTTGCAGCAATTGCCCCGCTTTCTCATGCACACCGCACCGCCAAGTAATACCCGCATCCTTTTCTGGGATCCTTCACTATAAATACCCCACACAGAGCCACTAGAGCCTCGTGGTCTGTGCCACTTAATATTGTTTCGTCTGTGCTCTTACTTTTTTCCGAGAATCTGGCTGTGCCGGGCGGACTGGTAATGAACACCTTTATGGCTTAATAAGAGTGGTGCGCGAGATAAGGCG
This sequence comes from Eriocheir sinensis, assembly GCF_024679095.1. Lineage (NCBI taxonomy): Eukaryota > Metazoa > Arthropoda > Malacostraca > Decapoda > Varunidae > Eriocheir > Eriocheir sinensis. Next base: position 19,657,485 of record NC_066518.1, read on the forward strand.
CCGGGAGCGGCGGCCTTGGCGTCCAGCCTCCCCAGCGGGACTCTCTTCTCTTTTTGTTTGGCGACATTGTAAAGCGACCTCTTCTCACGCCTTTTGTTTTCTGTTGATATCTAAACAGCCGCTACCGAGACGTTCGTGAGCCCGCGCGGAGGTTTTACGACGGGTTTATGTTGATCGGGGGCGGCGATAGGAGGGACTCGAGGCCAAGTAACCTTTACAGGAAAAACTGTGTTCAGGGAGGTAAGGATCGCCCCAAACCCGGTATTAAAAAGATTACTCCAGGAAAGAAATCCTTGCCAGATTTAATTGCTCTTGTTTTCTCTAAATACATATTAGATTTGTCAGATGAAAGATTATTGCCAAGTCTCTAAAATTCGTCTATCCACTTTTTGCTGAGATTTTTGGGGGATAAGAGAATCCTTTGAATAATTCCTATAATCTGGCGTCATTATTCTTTCGTGATGTTTCAAGTAGCGGAGCCGAGCCGCGGGTGTTGGTGTGTGTAATCTGTGTGGCGGTGGCGGCGGCGACGGCCTCGAGCGGCGTGTAGGGGCACTGAGGGTGTGATCGAGTGTCTCGGCGTATTTGGATAAAACAGAATAGAAGGTTTGCGGCTGTTCATTAGCGTCCGCCAACGGAATAGATGTGGGCGTCGCTCCGCCTTGCTTCCAGTTTTCTCAAATATGGCGAGCCGCAGCCTCCAAATTGGCTGTAATGATAATGTGCGTTAGTCCCTTGCGGCGATCTGCTTTATCATAACCAGGGCGAGGCCTTGGGGCGCCCTCAACAACCATCTGGGGCTGCAATTTGACCCTTGTGGCCGGGCAGCTTCAGGTCCAGAATAGCAATGTGATGAAATCTGATTTATGGCGCTATCGCATGTTTCTGGCTATCGGATTGTTTATGCCCAATTTTTACCACTTTCTTGTAATTTCAGCCTTAATCATAGAGGAAAACACCTCCTCGTCCGTAGTGCGCCTTGGTGAAAATTGCTCCGCGGTGGAAAGCAAATCTGACATACAAGTCCCGGGGCTACCAAGAGTCTCCGCGGAAGATGCAATCGGCCCTGATGCCTCGAGTGGATAGTCAGTAATGAAGGAGCTCCGGGCGGCGCCGACTCTTGCTGCCTCACCCGAGTCCCTTTGAGTCCCATTCTAGGCTCATAATTACAGAAAGTCCGGAACACGTTATCCTCCCAGACTCGGAATGACTGGTTCACCCGCGACCATACGAACGCCTTTGGGCAGCCGCTGGTGGATTACCTGCCCGGAATTTCCCATGGCAGGTTAAGGCCCGCCACGCCTGCTGAACGCTATGAATGAGTGACGGCCATGACACAATATTTAAAGGCTGTAGCTGTTCCACGGGACTAGAACGATACTCTCTTCGCAACTACCTACTTATTTTGCAGATTAAATATTTTCAGTACGTTATGGAACGTGTGATTTACCGAAGAGAGAGAGAGAGAGAGAGAGAGAGACTTATTGAATCATCAACTTGGTCTCTGAGACAAATGAATGGCTTCCCTTCTTCCGCTGTCTCGTTGTCTCGCCACACTTCTATGCGTTGACCCTTCCTTGACCCTTTTTGTGCAACCTGTGAGGTGCGACGTCTTGTACAGATGCCATGCCAATACCCGTCGCCTCTCGAAGCAAGTTCACTGCCTCTTTACTTCACTTTATTGTTGCGGCAATCAGCCCGGCGGCGGAGATCTCATAATCAAGCAGAGAGGCACTTAAATTTATTTGTGAAGTTTGACTGACTTAATGCTCCCAAAACCCTACTTAGAAGAACCCAAAGATTATTCCTCAGCCACTCCTAATGCTTCACCGTCCACGCCTCGGGCTGAGCACAGCGGTGAGGTTCTCTGTGTTTTTGTGGATCCCAGAGCCTCGTGCTTCCTGTTGTCTTCAGATCGTCGACCATAAGACATGCAGGAACTGCGACCTGTAATACATGATCATTTTTATTACAGTTGATGGCGAGTTATTGAAGTGTATTGAAAGATTGTTAAAATGGGCCTAGCAATTATGGAACAAAAATAAATGTATAAAGAATGTAAGATATGTCTTGGCCAGTCCAAGTGAAGTATAGCGCTGAAGTATTGCCTAAGACGTTGTAAAAACAGACATCCTCTCCAATAAATATAAACTCAAGTTTCTTATGAATGTCCAAAAAAGTTTAATTTTACTAATTGCTTGTGTGGCATCCCCTCTCGCTACTGAAAAGGACAAGCCTTCTCACTGCTCTGTTATAGAGGACCCAAACCCTTGCCAGGCTTCTGTGTGCAAGACAACACCCATCCAT
>NC_066518.1:19664791-19669791 GCF_024679095.1 Eriocheir sinensis
GACACCAGTATTCGAAAGAACTCAACGTTATTACGACAATGAATAATATCTTAGTTGCTGGTTGGATTCAAAATACTTGTCTAATCTATTCTTGAAGGCCGTAACTGTTGTACTATCAAGGACATCACAGGGTAGAGAATTCCAAATATTAACGACTCGATTGAAGAAGAAGTGTTTGGCTTCGTGCGACGAGAATCTCTTATCACTTATCTTGAAATTGTTATTTCTTCTTGTTCTATTTGATCGATCAATTATAAAATAATCTTCCGCATTAATATCACTGAATCCTTTAAACATTTTAAACCCTTCTATTAGATCGCCTCGCATTCTTCGTGTTGATAGGCTGAATAAATTTACTTCTTTAAACCTTTGTTCATTAGATAAATTTCTCAATTTAGGAATCATTTTTGTTACTCTTCGTTGAACCCGTTCTAAGGAGGAAGAGGAGGAGGAGGTGCCGCGGGGAGGAAGAGCTGCGCCGGTTTTGTGGTGGAAGCGGAGGAAGCGAGGGAGAGAAAGTGTGTGGAAGTGCAATAAAGCAAGATTTAATCTGGCAATACTCGGTTGCGAAATGCCGCAAAAGATGAGAGGATGCGTGGAGAGAAGCGCCTTGGAGAGGAAGATAATACTTTTTCATAGTTGTTCAGGAAAAGATCTGCTAATACGAAAATAACTACAAAAAACGCGCTATTGCTATTTTCTGGCGACAAAAATAATAATGAAAATATTACTAATAGTGATAATGATGTAAATATAATGTGTTAAAGGCAGGGCAGTCATTTAGCCGAATATATATATATATATATATATATATATATATATATATATATATATATATATATATATATATATATATATATATATATATATATATATATATATATATATATATATATATATATATATATATATATATATATATGTGTGTGTGTGTGTGTGTGTGAGAGAGAGAGGCACTCACCCACAAGATTTCTTTCGCCGCCCTCCATCACCTGTCCATCGGTCACCTCTGACTCACGCCTCCGCCATCGACCTGCCGCCACGTGTCACTGACCCTCTGTTGTTGTTTTCTCGCCCAGACTAAATATTGACCCGCACATTGAATTTCTGTCACGCCCTCACAAAAGGCCCGACAAGAGCGCAGACAAACATTAGCGAACAATATAGTCTAATGAGTTTTCTAATTTCGCGCTAGTATCTTCTTTAGTGGGCGAGCAAACACGCCTCCTCTCGCCACCCGTAGAAACACCTTCTCGACCCAGCTGTGTAATTACAAAGCTTGTGCCATCTGTCGTGGCGGCGTCGACACGACGCACCTTGTTAGGAAGACTCACGTGACGATGGAAGTGGAAGGCGACGTGAAGTGTGTAGAGTGGACTGCGATAGTAAGGGAAGATCGGAAAAAAAAAAATCCCTTCCTTCTTCTCCTTCTCCTCTTTATCTCATGAAGGCCGGAAGGGGCGGGGCTATGGGCGGAGGTTCTGGATGAGATAAGGAGGAGCGTGCATGAAAGAATAATGAAAAGAGCAGATCAAAGGAAACGGTGAGTGGCGCTCAAGTAGATCAAACAGAGGGTTGTCGAGATGCGCAGGATGACCCGAAGAAAGTTGTGCTGCTCGATAATGGAACCAAGACCAGAGGAGAAGAAAGAAAGAGATGGACGAAGATAAGCTAAAGGAGAGGAGGCAAAAAAGGGACTGGAAGGGATAAACTGAGGCAGATGAGTAGGAGTAGGAGCAGGAGCACTGGGGGGCCGGATGGGTGTTGAGGGGAGGAGGGAGTGAGGAGAGCTGCGTGATGGTATCAGGTCGGGTCCTCCTGTAAGGCTGGTTGGTATTGTTCCCTTGGACCTGTAATGGCGCTTGCAATTAATTATGTAAATTTATGGGGACCCCTCTGGATTCGACAAGCCCTGCCCTGCATTTCAATTCCTTGCCGTGGATGTGTTAGTGTGCCTTGTGCATGTTACTTCCACTGGCTGGGGAACAATGAAGGGAAGGAGGGGAGGGGGCGCCGCGCCGTGCATGGACGAGGAAGAAAACGAACTTTCTCAATGGGCGATCCTAGAGGCGGTGGTCAAATTAGTGGGTTGAGTGAGGCCACGGTGGTGATTATAGATGTGCTAGGGGTGGAGCAGTGGTTGTAATTATAGTAGTGCTGGTAGTAATACATAAATTACTGACGATGAGGACTTAATTAGTGGCATACCGTGGCGAGGGTATAGTAGCAGCGGCGGAGGTGTGAACAACTGGCTGGTGACGACGACTTTAGGAGAAAAAAATCATTAAGTTGAGAGCAGGTTATAGTGAGGTGGCGGAAGGAGTTGTGCGGGAGGCAGCAGAGGAGGAGGAGGAGGAGGAGGTGGTGGTGTAGGAAGAGGAGGACCAAGACAATAACATGGAGGAGGAGGAAGAAGAGCGAGAAGAGGATGAGTAAAAGGAGGAGGAGGAGAAGGGTCGTCCAGGGTACATCCTTTCACTTTAGGGTTGAGATAAGCACACGGGCGCACGCTACTCGGAGAACAATCAGACACACGCCACTCCTTCGCCCTCAGAATAGAGTCAGCAGCAGGACCGTTTCCATATTTTTCACGCGGAGAAGCTGAACGGTAACGTAAGATGAAAGTTAGAAGCCAGCAGCTCCCTCGACGCAGCAGCCTGAGCGTGGATGACCATTTACCGGAGAGCTCAATTGGCATGAGCCTTCTATTTGTTACCATCAGGCTGTCTTATCACCTAAACCTGGAACTGTTTATTGGCGATTGTTTAGCTTTATTTATCTTTATCGAACACTATGTTAGGCGGGAGTATACACAGCGGCCCCGCGAGTCTGTGTTGTCGGGGGGTTAAGTATAGAGTGCGTGGCCGCGCGGGTCCTGGGGCGCCTCGTCCGGCCAGCCATCCCCGGCCTGAGATAAATGGCATGGAGTTTGGCTGGCAAGTTATTTATGTGATGGCAGGGATTATTTAGTAATTTATGGACTTGGTTTTTATTTCTTTATTATTATTTTCAAGCACACCGGCCATAAAGATTGTTGCGTTTGCAGCAATATTTCTACGGTTCCTCTTCTTTACTGAAATTGGTGATGTGCTGATACTTGTGTCCTCGGTTACGAACACAGTGACTGATGGCTGGGCTGATAGGTTGTCGGAAAGAGAAGAAGGTAGATAGAGGGTAAATAGGTTGAAGGTACGTAGATCAATGTATATGTGTGTGTGTGTGTGTGTGTGTGTGTGTGTGTGTGTGTGTGTGTGTGTGTGTGTGTGTGTGTGTGTATATACTTAAGAGAGAGAGAGAGAGAGAGAGAGAGAGAGAGAGAGAGAGATTTTCAATTGGTTATTCCTTATATTACCTTACCCAAACGAGCCATTGGTGCTCTCTCTCTCTCTCTCTCTCTCTCTCTCTCTCTCTCTCTCTCTCTCTCTCTCTCTCTCTCTCTCACTCTCACTCTCTCTCTCTCTCTCTCTCTCTCTCTCTCTCTCACACACACACACACACACACACACACACACACACACACACACACACACACACACATCTGCGGTCCACAAAATGTCTTACCGTTGATGTTGAATTATACTCGTGTGTGCCCATAACTTTATTATAAGTGGCAGACTGAGGCACGTCGGTGGGAGCTCCTCTCGCGGCGATGATAAACCCACACCGTCCCACGCTGAGTAACCCTCGAGCGCGAGAAGCTCAACACGAGGGACAAAAATGCGCCCTCCTCGCCTGCTTGAAGGGGCGGGGTGTGGAGGGTGTTTATGCAGATATTAAAGCACCCAACACCTCACATGATTTAGGATTCCTCTCCCGGATGAAACTCAAGTGTCTGGGCTTTGTGTTTCCCAAGGGCGAGCCTCCACTGTCAGGTCCTCGTTTATACGGATATTCATGCCTGAAGTGGCCGCCGGAGAGACCCTTCTCGCTGGTGCACGACTGCCAACACCGGCGAGCGCGCCCTCCAGCCCACCAGGGCGCGTCACTCAAGTGCTGCTAAGATTAATGGATTTTAGGGACAACCCTCGTCGTGGTTAATTTTGCAACGTGGTGGAATTGTACCTGAACAATATTTGCAAATGAAAACAATAGCTTCATTAAGCAAATGCCTATCATAGAAATGAAATTTTGTTTGTCATGCTGAAATCCCAGACATGTGAAGCTCTGACAAAGAGCCCCAGCATGGTGCAGGTCGAGCCGCGCCCCCACCCCCTCCCGGGCATGTTTAAAGAGCGTGTTAGAAGCCCTCAAGCCAACACCGTTTTGGCGAGCGTTTAACGTCAAGATGACACTTAAGTATCGAGGCTTTGTGCCTCTAGTACCATGTCGAAGCTCCCACGACGAGAATTAGGTTCACTTACAGGAGGCGGCGTCCCTCGAGTGCTTGTTAGCTCTCAGCGGGGGCGTTCCCAGCAGTGCTGGAAGAGCGCCCTTTACCCCTGCGGAGGACGCCTCGCGTGGCCTGTGTTACGGGCGGCCCGAGTGCTTCTCTCCCTTATTACGAGAGAGACAGTGAAGGAGCCTCCCGCCTAGGCGAGTGTTTGGCGAGGGCTGTGCGAGGGGCGTGAAGGTCCAGGTTCTCTCCGGCCAAGGGTCCGTGCTTACTCATCGCGACCACTGCCACACCCGTCACACACAACACACACACACACACACACACACACACACACACACACACACACACACACACACACACACACACACACACATCCTAGGGTGCTGGTCTCCCTCAATGGTGTGGCGGCCATAAGAATCGTTCGAGGCCTTAGCAGTATGCACAAGCTCTCTTGGAGCCTGGGCCGGCCACTCATCTATTCATCGACTACTAAGTATTTCTCCTTTAATGCCTAACATGTCGAGGTCCAACGTGTCTCTATGCTTGATACATCGTGTGATAATGGTCGTGTATTACGGTAATAATGTCCAACTTATAGGATGAAGGCTCTTTTAATATTTCGCAAAATTGCATTTCATACATCCTTAAATTCATGACATTATCT
>NC_066518.1:19672291-19679791 GCF_024679095.1 Eriocheir sinensis
GTTTGTGTGCGGCGGCGGCTGGGGGAGAAGGCGCGAGGAGGGTTGGTATATAGGCAGGAAGGGAGAGAGGGAGGCCTGCGGGCGGTTGGTACCCCTGGGCACCAGCCTCAGCCCATCAAGGGTAATCGTGCATCGCTTATGACCGCCCCAAACCTGACTTGTTCATCCATGAAATTAAAGGATTTTTCTCATCGCGATCCCCCAGCTTTTGCAATCTAACCTCGACTAACAACAATTAATAGGATAAACCACCCGTTCAGCGTGACTTATGATACCATTACGGCATGCACATTCTTGCACCGCCTCCACCAATCACAACACAGCCACTGCCCAGCGGGGTTCTGATTGGGTATTGTTCCTTGACGTCATTTACATAATTTAGGGCGGGGCTCGAGGTCTCCCAGTGGTCACCGCGGAGCTGAAATTATCAAAACACACCCATCGCCTCGCCGCACAGTGGAGCATTGTCTTGGGCCGGACCTGTGCGCCCCTTGCTGCAGGTGTTCTCATATATCGCTCTCCAGCCCCCGACCATCTCCACCATCTACACTTCTCCCAGTAATTAATCACGAGTCAACGCAGTTCGCCCCCAAGAGGGACAATGCTCCTCCAAAAAACATTCCAGCGCATCCCCGAGACAAAGGAGAGTTGTATGAGCCCCCCTTCTTCACCCCCTCTCAGCCCTGACCCCACAACAACTCAACACAGCACCCTGCAAGCCCCACCACCGCCTCCCTTCTCCCTACAATCACCAACTCCGGCAGCCTACCCGTTCTTATAGCCCTTAATCCTCACACAGACATTCCTAAGCCACGTCCCTTTTCTCCCTCCCTCCTTCCCTCTCTCCCACCTGTCCTGTCTCCCTCATAATACCCAGCCGAGAGTAGCCCGCCTCACAACTCCATGCAACAAGTCACCCCCGTTTCTAGTCTCCCTCTCACTTGGCCGGCCAGCTCAGGGAGGGCAGTGGTGGGCTGTGCTTAGTATTCACATGGGAGGAGGTCGGGCGGCCGCGGCGAGGGCAGAGGCGAAGGAAGAAGCTTTGGTTTGATTAGAGCGGCAATGAGCACGGCGGAGCAGAAAATGCAGCGCCTTAAAACGGACCTTTCCAAACTTAAAAGGGAACATTTTTACGTGTTTCCACGAGAGAGAGAGAGAGAGAGAGAGAAGCACATACACACAAGAAACAAGGCAGTGTGATTTCAGAATGAGTGTATCGAGAGTTACCCGTAAAGTCGGTGGGTGCGGGCCGAGGCACGCGTCACAGATAAAGGAAGGCGACGAAAGGCGGTCAGGGCGGCGCCCGTCGTTTAGCAGACCAAGTATTACCAACACGAAGAACACAGTGTCTCTGTACTTAATCTTACTTACCAACGGAACATGATCATTAGGGTTTCGGAAGTCTGTATCTGGTTTCTGATCCTCTAAGAAATGTAATGCGCGGGTAATCGGCAACTTATAGGGTGGTTGGGTCGCCCGCGACTGAGCATCAGAGGTCCTTACCACCCTGCCTCGGGGAACCTCGCAGACGGGTGGATACCGAGGACTTTAGAAGGAGATGACTGTCTATTGATCCTTGGTGTGGAGGGAATGATGATCGACTTAGGTGTAAATGATCAAATTCTAAACATAATGCTGAAAGATCAATGCTGTAACGGCAAGCAAACCCTGGGAACTGGCAATCCCATTTTCTACCTCGTGTTTGTGGTACTCTTTTCTGGAGTCCTGATCCTCAAAAATCGCCTGGCCAGCAGTCACTGGATTCTCGGACAGATTTTCTTGGGGAACTGAACTGAACTAAATTTCCATCCCCGAAACGTTAATGTTTTGTCAGCGGCTCTCGCACCGCCCGACGTCAGCCCGTGATTGCTGGTCAAATTTGTGAACTGAACAGGTATTGGCAAAAAATGAAAGAAAGAAAAGAACCCTTCGGTCGGGGGATAACAGTGCTCTGTCGCTCGCCCTCCGCTGAGATCTGGCCAGCATCCAAGGCCAACTCTAAGGCTGCGACGCTCCAGAAGACAGTCACATCTATAGGGTGTTTTTTCTTACCATTATGTAGCAGTGAGTTGCGGCGTCCACTCCACGAGCCATCATAAACTCGAGATTAGTAAGTGATTGGAGCAGAGTGGAGGGAGAGTCGGTTGGTTGGGGCTTTCTTTCCGGAGCGCTGATCGATAAGTAGCTCAATTTTCTTTCTTCCTGTATAAAGTTTCACGATTAATCTTTAATCTTTCCCTCTCCACCACCCTAAAACCTTTCCATCCTCACAATTCTTTTTTTCAACACGAGCCTCACATTTTCTCCCTCGTATCCCCTAGCAGCCCCTCCCCTGCCTCCCCACACACAGCCACAGCCACACCACCCCTCCATGGCTCCTTCACCTTGCACCCGCCGCACACTCTCAGGCACATCACCCCTGCATGGCTCCCCTCCTGTCAGCCTCCATCCCGCCGCCCCTCTTAAGGCTCCCCATCACTCCCATTCACGTCAGCCGTCAAGGTCTTTGCTCCCGAGAACATGTCACGAGGTATTTCATTACAAGACAGCTAATTATATATTCATTTACATTAGTTTCTGAAGTTTAAAAATGGCGTGCGTTTTCCCTTTCTCTTCTCCTTCAAGACGTTTCTGTTTTCTTTAGCATATCGTGGCGTGGGCCTTTTTTCTTTACTCTCTCTCTCTCTCTCTCTCTCTCTCTCTCTCTCTCTCTCTCTCTCTCTCTCTCTCTCTCTCTCTCTCTCTCTCTCTCTCTCTCTCTCTCTCTCTCTCTCTCTCTCTCTCTCTCTCTCTCTCTCTCTCTCTCTCTCTCTCTCTCTCTTCTTTCTCTATTTCTTTCCGGTTCCCCGTGAGCAGAGAGAGAGAGAGAGAGAGAGAGAGAGAGAGAGAGAGAGAGAGAGAGAGAGAGAGAGAGAGAGAGAGAGAGAGAGAGAAATGAGATGTAGGAAAATGCAGGATTCTTCACCACGCACCTACAACGCAGGCAGTCCTAGTAGTTGTGGGTGATCGCTGCACAGTGAACGAGGGACGGCCTTGCAGACAAACTGACGAATAAATGTTACACAGACGCGAGAATAAACAAAGGTGGAGGAAGACGGACAAAAAAGGAGTGCCAGTGAGGCAGGTCGGCGGAGGCAGGCAAGGGCAGAGCCGAGACATGACCGCGGACACCAGGCAGGACGCGGAGGCTAATATTGATCTTGTTTTGCAACTGCGGGTCTTTTACAGCGACGCCGGAGCCGATATGGTAATATGACCCTCGCTAGCCACACACCGACCCCGCACGCCTCCAGGGCCCCGGCGGGATGCGAGTGGCCGGCCGTGGCAGCGGAGATGGTGGCGGTGGAGGTGGTGGTTGTGCGGTGCTGTAGGAATGGGGTTGGTGGTAGTGGTGTGTGTGTGGTGGTAATGGTGGTGGTAAAGATGGTTGTAATGATGGTGGTTGAGATGGTTGTGTGGTCGTGTAGGAAATGGTGTTGGTGGTAGTGGTGGGTGTGTGGTGGTAATGGTGGTGGTAAAGATGGATAGGTGACGGTTGTAATGATGGTGGTGGTGATGGTTGTGTGGTGGTATAGGAAAGGGGGTTGGTGGTAGTGTGGTAGTGACGACTGGGAGGTGGGAGTAGTGGTGGTGGTAGAGAAGGTTAGGTGATGGTTGTGATGATGGTTGTGAATGGTGAATGGCCGAGGTGTTATACTGGGTGGTGACTATTATGGTGGTGCTTGGTGGTGCTGGTAGTTGGAGTGGTGATGGTGGTGGTGTATCTCCCAGCTGGACACTAATGAGCGCCCAGGAATACCAAGTCACTTCCTTTTGCTGTTCCTGAGAAGGTTGAAAATTATGGTGATTTGCGGAGGTGACATTCCGGTATTAGAGACATCAAAAGGGAGAGTTCCTGTTACTTGCTGGGGTGCCTGTAGGGCCTTTGCTGATCACCCAGGGAATGCCCAGGCCTCGTTTTCTTTACGTCTCACCATAAAAAGGAGAAAGATAATATTCCTGATCATTGTTTTATATGATATTCTTAGTTTGGCAGGACATTTCACTTGACTAGAGTTGTGGGACATGTGTAGAGCGGCAAATATTGTTGTAACAGAGCGTCTCGCAATAGAAAGGAGAGAGAGAGAGAGAGAGAGAGAGAGAGAGTAAAGAAAAAACGCCCACGGCACGATATGCTAAAGAAAACAGAAACGTCTTGAAGGAGAAGAGATCATTGTTTTTTTTTATTTTGTGGTATTCTTGGATCGGTAGGACATTTCACTTGACTCGTGGGACAGATGTGTGGAGCGTCGAGCCTCCCCGCAGGGTCTCATGCCGTCCACCACAATTTACAGGCACGAAATTTACGGGGCAGCTGGCGAGGTGGTGTTGTTAAAGCCTCGTCTGTGATGTTAAATGAGCGACACAGGACGAGCCCGCAGAGGTAACTACATCGTGCTGATAATTAAGATGAAACGAGGTAATCAGATGGTGTTAGGGTTGGACGGGTAAACTGCCCCATAGTGGACTCTGGACGGGGCGGGTGGGGCGGGGCGGGGCAGGACAAGGTAGAGTGCTGTGTGAGGGTAGAGTGAGGAAAGTATTGCTGAGTTATGTTGCTGCCTCCTCCTCCTCCTCCTCCTCCCTTCTACCTCCTCCTCCTCGTCCTTCTCGCCTCTTCCTTCTCCTCCTTTCCTCCTCTCCCTCCTCCTCCTCCTCTTCCTCCTCCTTCATATCCTGATTTACTCGGGTGTTGCAAAATAGAAAATAAGTACAGACTCTCTCTCTCTCTCTCTCTCTCTCTCTCTCTCTCTCTCTCTCTCTCTCTCTCTCTCTCTCTCTCTCTCTCTCTCTCTCTCTCTCTCTCTCTCTCTCTGTGTGTGTGTGTGTGTGTGTGTGTGTGTGTGTGTGTGTGTGTGTGTGTGTGTTCGGTGTTTACTGGTGTTCCCATGGGTTGGACTGAATTTAAGAAGGGGACCGACGAGTGAAGGGGAAAAAACGACAAGAGAATCGTCCTTCTGTGAAAAATGGTTCCCTCGGAAGATGAGGTGAAGCGAGAGCCTCCGTACGGATTGGGACTTGTTATTTCAGAGCCGCTAAGTACTTGTTCAAACACCGGACACCAGCTCCTCCTCCTCCTCCCCTCCCCTCCCCTCCTGCCTCCCTCTCCCTCCTGTGCCCCTACTTCCACCCCTCCCATATCCACCTCCCACCCAACTAACATTCCCCCCCTTATCATCCTCGCCTCCCTCCTGCCCTCCCTCCTCTCCCACAGCCAGCCCTTCACTCCCTCCCATCCCTCCTCCCCTCCCAGTCAGCCATGCCCCACCCTTTCCTCAACTCGACCCTCGCTTTGCTATACCACGATCTAGCGTGTCATTCTTTCCTCCCTTCCTTCCTCCCTGCCTTCTTTCTACCCTGTTTTCCTCTCCTCTTCCCCATCTCTCTATTTCTATCTATTTTATCTATCTATCTGTCTATCTATCCATCTATCTATTTATCTGTCCCTTTCGCATAAAACACTGAAGCTCTACTTTTCTTGACTTTAATGAAGCTACTTAGCGCTGGACAATGGTGGCGTCGACACGTTCTTGTTCATTGCAACGTGTTCAAGAATGTGTTGTCATTAGACGGTACAAGAATGGCCCTCGAGGCGCACGGCCACTAATAAGGGACAGCCCGGCACTTAAAACCTGGCCAGCGAAATGCCTCCTAATGTGTTGCCTCGTGTGTCGTGGCACGGCCCGGGTGTTGGTGCTGCTCCATTACTCGTGGGAGGAGTAAAGAGTTAATGAGACTCAGGTATTCATCGGTAGATCATACTCGTTCCCCTACGTCACTGATTAAAGATGATATATCATTACATTTTTTTTATGGTGTGACTTTTTAATGTGCCAAAACGTAAAGTCCAGGGAAACAAAAATATTAAATACTTGACAGTTTTTCTTTTAGTCTCGCAACGAACTGGCAAAAAAGTTTGTAAATAAAAATAATAAAAACAGGTCATCCTCTGCCTTATAGATGTGCTGGACGCCGACGTGTTATCTGCGGAACATATAACTTTGTCACAATTAATTATCTTCCTGTCGCGGCGCACGAGTGGCATAAATCCTCGGCGGGCAACATGAAGCTTCGGCGTGACAGCGAGGAACAGTCGGGGGAGCTCTCGGGAGGAGGCAGGCGGCGGGGAGACGCAGCACCGCCGGAGGACGCTGTCAGGTTACCTCAATAGGGCCGGTGTTCATGTCGGGTCGGGCTGGTGATAGGGAGTGAGGCGAAGGGCGTGGCGGGTGCACTAACCAGAAGCCGCGGAGGGGGAGGAGGCGGGGAGGGGCGGGTGACGGGGAGGGAAGAGGAAGATTGTGAGGAGTGGGGTGCACGCCTCCCCACATGCTACTCTGTTGACTTTACGCCACTCCCCTTTGCCGCCCCTACGTTCCCTCAATCATTTCCAACTCAACATCATCCTATTAGGCGCTTATGTTCGCCCCCTCCTCGCACACAAATTTTCGCGCCTCTTTAATGTGTTTTTTCATGGTCCCACTGCTATTATTTTATTATTTTTCCTTCGCGTCATTCATAGACAGCGGCGGGAGAGTGCAGGGGAGCGCCCGTCTGTTTGTTGGGCCGCCGGTGCCTCGATCCCTCCCTCTCCTCCTTTTTCAGCAATCTCAATATTTGGCTTGGATCCGCGCATGTCTCCTGGTGGTCCATAAGTTCAGCTGCAGGCGGACCACGGATATTTTTCCCTCTCTTTTTCTTTTCTTCTTTTTGTTCTCCTAGAAATATCAGTTGTGCAAACGTTCCCGAGTTACCGCCGCCGCAGGGAAGGCTTGTGTCACTCTCTCCAGCCTCACTCTTGCTTCTCTGGGCGCCGCGGAAAAGACCTGAATCACGCTACACACCGGAATCAAAGACATACCAGCCTCGCTTGTCATGGTGGTGATGAATGAAGATGCACTTTTTGCGTTGGCCTTTTTAACATATTTCACATAGTAAGTTTTTTTTTTTTTTTATCCTCCTTCCCTTTTTCCCTTCTCCGACCTTCGAGGCCCCGGGATGGGACTATCAGAATCCGCGAATCCATGGAGGGCGGATAGGCTTTCCCTTTTCCAGCTTTGTACGCCGCCGCGGCCGAGGCAAAAGGCTTTCCACAAAAACTGCGGAATTCCTAATGAAGGGAGGCCGATACAAAAACGACTTAGGCCGAGCGCGTAAAGTGCCGCCAACTCTTTGCTCCCAGGGAAAAGAAAGGTTAGTACACACACCAGCCAACGGTTCGCATATGCTCAGGTTAACCCTTACCCGGCGCCGCCCAAGCACTCGCCGCCCTAACAGCCCATGGACCCAAGACTCACTTTCCCCTTCGCTGCCGCCATTTTTTGTGCGTGACGTCGGAAGGAAGTGACCACTCTTCCTATGAGAAAATTTAAACTGATTACCTAAAAGATTTTTTAAACTGGAGCAGCGTTTCAACTCGCCTGTGTACGCATGTGTGTGTGTGTGTGTGTGTGTGTGTGA
>NC_066518.1:19684791-19702291 GCF_024679095.1 Eriocheir sinensis
TGCAACTGATCGTAAAGAAAAACACCGGATTATAGTACAACACCTCGGAGCGAGTGGGCGGGAGGCGGCGTGGTGAGAACATCCTCCCGCCCCTCCGCCTTCCAGCCCTCCTTCCCTCCTCTCTCAATTTCTCCCTCCCTCCCTCCCATCCTCCTTTCTTCCCTCTTTCCCATTAAACTACATACGTTGGAACATAAAAATTTTAATCACTCAAGAATTATGAACGTTATATCGCGTTAGAAGTTCACGGTAAAATATATTGTATCATGGTTGTGTGTATGTTTAGCCATTCCTCGTCCCGTTATTTTATACTGGAAACATATATCGTCCCAAGAGGGCCGCCAGTGTTTGGACAGCGCACGCTACTCCCGCGGCAAAGATTGTTCGTCCCCCACCACCCGGCGAGGCGCTACCGGAAGGTCTCCTGGGACTGCTTAAATTTAGGCTTCAAAAAAGGCTCAGAGACTCACGATCACCAGCATTGTCGAGCTTTATTGAGCCCCGTCACGCTATTCACAGTCTCGCGGATATGAGTTTTATTGTGTTAAGACGCCATTCCGTGCGTGTGTCTAATAGAATCAAAATGCACCAGGAAGACATAAAGCACAAGCAATATATATTAAGATAAAAATGCTCACCGTTATTCATACGTATCGTTACACGCTCTTGTTCTGCCTCGGTGAAGTATTGGGAGAACGCATTTTCAAATCCTTTACTTTATTTCCTTTATTGCATTACGCTCATCAATCGTGAGTGAAGTGAAGTGAGTAATCCCCCTTAGGAGCCGTGACAGCCTCGGCGGGTGGGGCGGATATCCACATCTTGTATAATCCACTCATAATAACTGCTGCTGCCAAGCGCCGGCCGCTGGAGTGTGTCGCGCTGCCCACTGTTGCCATTTCGACGGCTCCTTAAATTACACGATACTCGTCTAACTTGTCCTCTACGCTGCCCCTTTTTTCTTACCAACAAATTCCAATGGTTACAGAGACCGCCGTCTTTATGTAACTGCAATGGATGCGCTGCCACCCTTGTCAACAGCTGCAAATGACGGGACGACAAACAATTCTAAGAGTGTTTTAAGTGGATCAGTTTAGATGTGTCTGTCTGCATTATGTGGGCAAGCACGGCGCCCACCGCCCATTCACTTCATATATTTAATGGGGACAAAACGTGAGGGGATGGGAGGGCTGGGAGGGAAGGAAGGGAAAGGGAGGGTTGTTGATGGTGAAGCAGGGAGAGGGAGGGAGGTGGAGGGAGGTGGGGTAGAGTTCCAGGGAAGGGAGTGAGAAAGGAGAGAGTGGGTTTTGAGATGAAAGGGATAGAAAAACCGAAGTGTGGGGAAAGGAGTGGAGAGAGAGAGAGAGAGAGAGAGAGAGAGAGAGAGAGAGAGAGAGAGAGAGAGAGAGAGAGAGGCAAGGGTTGGGGTGGGAGGTTGATGGCGGGAGGATATGGTGGAGGGGAGGTAATGGGAGTGGCCGCGGGGACCCTAGATTGTCAATGTTATCAGACGGTGGTGTCGACTGCGGCCGCCGACCACAGGGAGGGAGGGAGCACCGCCTGGCACCAGGGAAAGGGAGGGAAAAAAATTGAAAAGATTAATGACTACTGGACGCCGAGTAACCACAACCCTTCATAACTTACCTTGGTTGTGGCGGTGGTATTTTTGTGCGCTTTTTGTCTGGAAGGGTTGCGTGGCGTAATGGTTGTGGAGGTGGTAGTTGCGATGGGGAAGGCTGTAGTGATGAGCTGGTGGTGGTTATTAGTGGTGATGGTGGTGGTGGTGGTGGTTGGGGTGCTACGGTGCTTGTGGTGATGAAGGCACGTAGTTATGGTTGTGGTTGTGGGAAATACTTTTGCTGGTGATGGCCGTTGTGGGTATGGTAGTGTAGAGAATGGTTGTGGTGGTGGTGATGGTGGTTGGCGTGCTACGATGTTGTGGTGATGGTGGTAGTTGTGGTTGTGGTTTTAAGGATAATGATGGTACTGTTGTTGGAGATGGCTTTTGTGGGTATGGGAGTGAAGAGAATAGTGGTGCTGGTGGTGATGTTGGTTGACGTGCTACGATACTCATGACGATGATGGTAGTCGTGGTTGTGGTTAAGGCTAGTGGTGATATACTACTGGTGTTGATGGTGGCTGTGGTGTGTATGGTAGTGAAGAGTGAGGATGATGGTGGTGGTGATGGTGGTTAGGGTGATACGATACTTTTGGTGATGATGGTAGTTGTGGTTGTGGTTTTAAGGCAGGTGATGGTATACTACTGATGTGGTAGTTGTGGTTGTGCTGGCGACACTCATGCTGACGATAGGGCTAAGAAGTGGTGGTGATGGCCGGAGACGGTGGTGGTGTTGGGGGATGGATGTAATTTTGGTGATGTTATGGTGGTGGTGCCTGACGTTAGTAACTGTAAAGACAAAAGGCAATGAAGCTGTTTGGGAAGAGTGACGCACGTCCCTCCCTCTCCCTGACTGCCGTCCTGCCCGCCCGTCCGCCTCACGCCTGGCTGTTCCCTGACCATCTCTGGATTCCTTGGCAAATCCCTTACTCCTCCTGTTGGTCACACTGCTCCCACCGGCATTATGCACGCCAAAGACAATGCTCAAAACCTCTCCACCGCCTCTCACGCCGTCACATTTACACAAGCCATGTTGCGAGCGGCGGTAAAGCCCTCGCGTCGACTTTTTGCAGCGTCACAGTTCCGATGTAGCGTCTATGAGGCAGTAATTGCTCAACGGCTCCTCATTAGCATCACACTGGCTACATCTACTCTGGATTTTAAACGTGGGTCTTTCCTTCTCTCCCCTTTTTTCTTAAATACTGAAACACTTTTTATAGATTTTAAAGGGCTTGTGTTGTTTTTTTTCGTCCGTGGGAAATTTTGAGTTTTCTTGCCTGAGGAAAGTCGCGTCGCGGCCTCGAGCGAAAGTTGGGGGGTATAAATCTCCACCAATCCCGAACCAGACGCTAAATGGTAGAAGAAAGGGGGTTGGCCTCCTTTTGGGGGAGATGGAAGGGTTTACGGGCGGAGAAGCCAGCGCGAGGTAAGTGGGAGGGGCTTAACAGGGGAAGGAGAGGTAGGGAGGAAGGGAGAGGATGGGAGGGGAGGGGCGGTAAAGGGTCACATAGAGAAGGAAAAGGTAAGGAAAAAAAAAAGGCCTCTAGATTTTCTCCTTTCGTAGAGGACGAGGTATTGTGAGGCGTCGTGACTTGACAGATCCTGGAAAGTCATAACGACTGCTGAGTTGTGGAGCAGCGCCCGCCAAGACACACTCACTCCTGCTTGCCTCCCTGAAGAGGTCGTGTCCGTCGCTGCCTTACTTACGACCTCCCGCCACCGAGCACCCAATTGTCGGCTTCACCGCTCGCATGTGAACACCAAAACTGAGCCACGGAAAAACTTTGCTCACGTGTACCTGAACAGACCCCTTGCTTCGCCGAGTGACTGAAGTGTTGAATAATGTGGAAAAGAAAATTGAAGTGTTTGTTGTAGAAATATTGTGCTTGGGTGCTGAGACTTGGAGGGAAAGCCGGCTTTGGTGTGTGTGTGTGTGTGTGTGTGTGTGTGTGTGTGTGTGTGTGTGTGTGTGTGTGTGTGTGTGTGTGTGTGTGTGTGTGTGTGTGTGTGTGTGTGTGTGTTAGCTCACCCGGCGCCGGGAGAGGTGGCCACGTGCGGATCCCCCTCTGCGCTGCTCCCAAGTCAAAGCTTTGCAGTCAGCTTCCGAGTGAAGGTTGTACGCAAGGCAGTGAGCCAGTCTGGTCGTTCCGTCTCATTCTAAGTCATTACCTAGTCACTGAACGTTGCCCGTAGTTATCGCATCGTTCCTGTCACCTTCACGTGTTACTAATCGTCAGTGCTGTTCGTAGTTTACCGTGCCTTTCATAATTCATAACCAAATTGTTGTGCGCCGTCCCTGGCTGCCCCTCGTCTCGCCATGAGTGATGATCAGCCCCAAAAGGACCTCTCGGCGCTGCTGCAAGTCTACTTGAAGCTGAAGTTGGGTAAGTGGTTCACGGTGGTGCTGTAGAGGCGCCATCTGAGGCACCATCAGGTCCATCAGTCGTGTCTGGATGGTGCAGGATGGGAAGTGTATGCAAATGGATAATAATTAACATTTGTTACATTTACCTAGGTTTTAGCTGTATGTTGTTACGTGAAAATTAATATATGGTTGTTACAAACAGGCTAAGCTGAACAAAATCACGCGAACAGTAAGTTTTGTTACTTCTTTTAAGTAAAAAATATATTTGCTCCGTGAGTGGAGAAAAATAAATATCTTGACACAGTGTGGTAGCAGAAATGGGTTCCCCACATCCATAAAACGATTTTGACATTATCAGAGCATATCTTAATGCGGGTTTGACAGAAAGGGTTAGGAACTGGAGTAGGAGGCACAAAAAACTCCCTCAGGATTAGGGAACCACCGACTGGGCAACTCACCAGCCCTCCCGGAACACGCATTAATAAGGTTACTAGTTTTTCTTCCTCTGTTGCATCTGCTTGTTTTCACAGTGAGCAGACTTTTGCGCCGCGCCTCACGCCGGCTTGCTGCCCGAGTCAACACCCTGGGCGTCCTTCCCACCGGGGAAAAGCTGCCGCGATCGCCGCCAAAGGTCAGCAGAGTCCTCGCATGAATTCACGTCGGGCGCTCCGATGATATCAAAGCCACTCCAATTCAGAGTTCGACGCAGAGGTCGGGAGAGATGCTATCGTGAGAGAGATCACCGAATACCTGGGCGGGACGGAAAACCCTTTAATGCCCCCACCAACGCGGGATACGGCGAGAGGGGAAGCTTTCTCCGACAGCCGTTGAAAAAGCAGGACACAAGTCTCTCGAGGTGTGTATTGTCCTCGGCTTGGCCAAGTGTGGGATTCTGGAAACAATATAGAGGCCTTGTTTATAACCAGCGCTTTGTTATGAAGCCTTTCAAATATGTTACAATCCGATGCGAGCTCTCAAAACTCGTCATAAGGGGATCTTTTGAAGACAACTTTGGGCAAATCTTGTTTCGTTGTTATGAGGAGCAACTCTTGGAAAACCTGGCGGCGGACCACGATCCGCCCGCATTGAACCCTTGCCAGCCGCAGACTCCCAATATTGTGATGGCAGCTAATGAGTGTTCCCGCTCTTGAGGGACAAGACTCGGCCGTAAGAGTCTCCAGTTATATCTTTTTGAAGGAGCGAGAGGCTGGAGGACCCGACATAGACTCGAAATAATCATATCTGACGGTGATCGTCGAGGACCCGCCTCCAACAGTCTTTGAATGGCGCTTTTCTCCCATTTTCGCTTTTAATGCATTTAGGGTGGACTGAAGCTCCTTGGGGACATTCGATGTTTCTTTGTTGATATTTTTTAAGAAGCGATTCAAGTCTCCTTTGATGTCCTTATGATTACGTGAAGCGAAGCTGGTTCTTCTTTTTCCCCATCGAAGCCCTTTTCATATAAGATCTGAAAAGTTTTTATTCGTATACAAAAACCTTTTTATGTTTTTTTATCAGACCCTTGGAAGTCCTCCTTGTGGTGCGTAATACCAGTCAGTTATCCATTAAGTTCAATGTTTTCCTTGATGCATAAAACGCTAATAGTCCAACTTCGATGTTCTGTGAGTCATTGTTACACCGCAGCATGAAGTTGAGACTCAGGGGGACGGCAATAACCACGGGCGTCACAGGCGGTGGGTTTTGTTTCTCTTTGTGTGTGTGTGTGTGTGTGTGTGTGTGTGTGTGTGTGTGTGCCCTGAGTGTATTCTGGTGGTTTTGAGATCTCTTTTCTTTCATCTTACTATTCTATGAAACCTAACATGAGCGGACCAGCTGCTTGGGGAGTGTTTGTGATTTAGTGTTGCTCGCGCGGCGCTGAAGTGTTTTGCGGAGGCGGCGTTGCATGCGGAAGGCGTAGCAATGAGGCGCGGGCTTGCAGGAGGACGAACATTCTTTTGTAGGATCATTTGTTTATTGTTCCCCGCGCCCTCCTAGGCTGTTGAGAGAGCTTAAGTTTTTGTCTTTACATTTTTTTCTTATCCTTATCTGATGGCAGTTAGGACACACACACACACACACACACACACACACACACACACACACACACATATACATACACATCACACATACCCGCACGATTAATTAAGCGAGGGGGGAATCAGAGCTCGGAAATACCAACGCATGCACCGACACTGAGATTCCCACCTTCGTCACTTGCGCCTCTCTTTGCATTTCCGTCGCGTAAGAGGTGCAGGTTCCTTCCTTAACCGCGGCGACATGTAGGCAGGTGCGCATCAACATTCCGGCCACCTCGCCCCGCCGCCAGCCACCGTCCATTGCGAACACCAACTAAATCCTTAAGTCCGGGGAGCGACGCGCCACCTCCTCTGCAAGCTTAAGTCTTTTCCCCCCGAGACAGGCATCAGACGGAGTGAAAAATGGCACCGCGAGAACTTGCTGGCCCCATGACCCCTGTCCTCCATCTCCACACCCCCGATGATACCCTCCCAGCCTCCCAGCCTCCCTGACTCTCTTCCTCCCTGCCTCCCGTCCCGTGTCTTTCTACCTGCCTGCTTGTCTCCGTGTGTCCTCCCTTCTCTACTCTCAAGCTTTCTATTCTCCCTGTCCATCTGCCTGTCCTCATCCCGACTTCCCCTCTTTTTCTGCATCTACCTCCTGCCTTTCTTCATGCCTCGCTGCTTGCTTACTTTCCTACGCGCCTTCCTCCCTGTACCTTCCTGTTTCGTGTTTTCTTATCTTCTTCTTCATTTGCTCTCTTATTTGCAACCTTTCTTTGCACCACAACTTGCATACCTACTACTGTTACTTTACT
Source organism: Eriocheir sinensis (assembly GCF_024679095.1). Taxonomy (NCBI): domain Eukaryota; kingdom Metazoa; phylum Arthropoda; class Malacostraca; order Decapoda; family Varunidae; genus Eriocheir; species Eriocheir sinensis. Next base: position 19,691,608 of record NC_066518.1, read on the forward strand.
TCTAATTTTATTATGTTTCTTTATTAATAAAATAATATTTTTTTTATATCTCCTTGTAACCAGCTTACTACTACTTATCTTCAGACAGAAGCTGCTTTACAGTCTTCTCAGTTCTAGATAAGACCTTCAAGATCCTCATATTTATGCTGTCTCTGTAACGCTTCAGGTTTTTCCTCTTTCTTCACATTCATTTAATTTCCAAGACGTTCCTCCTTTTCGTTTAATTCGACATTCCTTGCCATCGGAGGGGAGCCGTACGAAGAATCAGGGAGGGCTGTGGTGCGGCAGGCTGCGCGGCCCGGAGCCTTGCACGCCGCGGAAGTGGCCCGCGTGTGGAGGCGTGTTTTGGCTGCTGTCACTGAGGCAGCTTTGTTAGTTGTTTTGTTTACTAATTAATTTATACACACACACACACACACACACACACACACACACACACACACACACACACACACACGCACATTTACAAGTGTGCGGGCATAAATAAATATAAATATAAATATATATATATATATATATATATATATATATATATATATATATATATATATATATATATTGTGGTGGTGATGGTGGTGGTATTGATTGCATCATGGAGTCAGAGCTTGTCGCAGGAAGGTGACCAAGGTTGTTTTGAAGTGTGTCAAGGTGCAGAGGTCGGGTAGTGTACGAGTGGTGGTGGTGGTGGTGGTGGTCATAATGTTGAGCAGTGGTGATGATGATGATTTCGAGGAATTGTAGCATAAGAGTGCAAAACTTACGCCAAGTGTTCTTTTTATAACGAACATTTCAAACACAGACAAGGCTTTCAACACAACAATGAAAATGAGTCACAGAAATATAAAGAAAACTGACACGCGTATATCTCAAAAAAATTGAGGGGACTAGAGAGGAATCTAAGTTGCGATAACGCTTCCTCGGGATATCATATTCAGGAGACGGAGTGGCCGCGTAGGGCTGGCTGATTGAGTCTTACATGAAGCCTCTTACACGGCGTCTGTCTGTCTGTCTGGGGTTGATAATGAGTTGAGGGTTCAGAGGCAGCCCCGGCCCACGTCTCCATAGCATTCATGGCTTATCTTGCATCCCAGGGGCCAACAAAAGGTTTACATTAAGGGTTGAGGTTCCATCATAATGCTTAATCTGGTAGGCACGTAGCTCTCTCGGCCGGCCCTTCTCTCTCCCCTTCCCCCTCTCCCCTTCGGCCCCCACGCAGCCCGTACAGCGGAGACTTTAATCTGCCTGGTGATGGCCCCGCGCCGCCCAGCCCATCACTCTCAGGGTTTCAGAGGGTTCAGTGTCGAGCCGGGGCGGGAGTCGAGGCGGAGAAATCGCACTGAAACCTCGCCCCTCCCCGCCTACCTGCCTCAGCTGCCTCGCTCCCAGACGGAGAAATAAGTCTTCTCGTCCCTCTACAGTGACTTAACATTGATGTTTTAAGTTTTCTTGATCACCGAGGCGTGTTGCGCCGCAAGGCTGCCTTTACAGTTACGATTCATGTCATCACTCTCCTTCTCCCACACCTTTCCTCCCGTTGTTGTCTTAGACCTAAATAATTGTATTATTCTCATGGTCTCAGACGCAGCCAGCCTCACCACGCCGCCAACTCCTCCCGAGCTGGCAGACTCCCACAGCAGGCGGGGCGACACGCTCCCTCCCTCGCTCACCTCCGGAAGTGACTTGTTCACACGTACAGGAAACATATTGTGTCTCCAGCTCTTAATTCGTGGCCCGACAGCTGCCAGGTCGCGCCCATTATCCCGCGGTTTGCGGCATCAACCGTCGCCTGCGGGCCTTTACTTCGTCTAATTCTAGGCGGCCGCCTGGCGCTGAAACAATACGAGGTGACCGCGCAGCGGCCGCGGCAGGCCTGCAGGCCTTAGGACGGAAAGTAGAGGTGTGGCGTGATAGACACTTATTACCTCAAAACTACACTGATAAATGTAACCACATAGCTGTAGCTAACTGTGTGTAAATTTTATGCGGGAGGATATTTTATTCGACAAAATACCTGGTCGGGAAGAATGACCGTCCTAAATGGGAAATTTAAGAGTGGGGGGAGAAGGGAGGGAGGGACGGGTTAAAGTATAGCAGAGGCAAGATGGGATGTATGTATACGTATATATATATATATATATATATATATATATATATATATATATATATATATATATATATATATATATATATATATATATATATATATATATATATATATATGCTGTCACAGGAAATCTTAGGCAGCGATGCCATTTTAGCGGATTTTCCGCTAGATCTGGCGGAATTGCAGTTAATCTAGCGGGAAAAAATCTTAGAATTGACAAGAGTAACTGGCGGATTTTCAAGACCAATCTGGCGGCAAATTTTTATAGCTTCACCTATCATCTGGCGGATTTTTTAGGCCATCCTAGCGGATTTATAAATTTTGAGTTGGCAACACTGATCTTAGGCAGAGCTACAATATAAGTTTTCACCTCCATCTGAGAGAGCTGGTGATGCATTAGGCTATCAGCCTGTGTGCACTTTCATGGCGAGCATTTTACTAAACATGTCTGTTATCTTTTCAGGTAAGCTTGTGTGGGCGACAGGCACGCCCGTGGGAGGCAGGAGACACGCGGGCCCGGAGGAACGTGAGTACATTTTGCGGAAAAAAATATTACACGGCATTTATGAACATTTCCAACTTCAAAGAAATTCCTCTGTGTGGCACCATAAATCTGGCGGAGCAGCGTGTGGCGTGACGGACGAGCCGCTCTGTCCTGCGTGGCGGCGGCTGCGCTGGTGGGGGAAGAGGGGGTAGCCATGTTTGTGTAGTCTTTGTCGTGGCTCTTCTTGTAGGATGTAAGCCAGGTAACGCGTCTGCTCTGCTTGTTGTTGGAGCTGTATTTTTTCATCCTCATGTTTTCACTTCTTTCGAGTGGGTGAGATTCTCGTCAGGTCTCAGTAGTAAGAGAGAGATGCTGTTCCTGCTGCTGATGATGTGATGGTGGTGGTGGTGGTGGTGGAGGTGGTGGAGAGGAGGAAGAGGAGGAGGAGGAGAAGGAGAGTGATGTTCCTGTCTTTTCTAGGTTCCCTTGCCTTAATTTCCCTTCCCTCTCATCCCGCGCCCGTCTCGTCACGGTGGGTGTCAGAAGAGAGATGCTGCAGATGACGATGATGATGGTCCTGTATGTCCTTCCTCCTCTTGACTTTCCGTGCCTTAACTTTCTTTCCCTTGCCACCCCGCGCGCGTCTCGTCATGTGGGTGTCGGTGGCGTCCTGTTACTAGTGCTACTGTGTCTGCTGCGGCGGCGGGGGCGTAGAGGGGAAGGAGGGGACGGAAGAGGGGAGGGGGCGGGAGTTATGCTGACGTGGAGTCTAATATCCCTGACGACTTTTTCTTCCTTTCTCTTCCCCCTATGCTGCCGCTGCTGCTACTGTGGAATGAGTCTCCCCACCCCTCCCCGGCTCTTCCCCCGTCGTCCCCCGTCATGAGTTACACAAGCGGTGACGATGCGAGTCGTTAGCTCCTCCTCCTCCTCCTCCTTCTACTAATGCTACTACTCCTCTTTCGACTCATCTTTTTCCTCCTTCAAGTTGTTTATTCCTCTCCAGTTACCGATGCTTGACTCCTGTGCACATGCTGCTGTATTGCGTGATCTGTGTGTGACTCTCTCTCTCTCTCTCTCTCTCTCTCTCTCTCTCTCTCTCTCTCTCTCCTCCCAACCGAGAGGTCCCGGGTTCGATCCCCAGGCGGAGTGGAGACGGATGGGTAAGTAGTCTACATTCATCCGTGCCTCCTGTCCACCCAGCAGTGAATGCGTACCGGGTGTCAAGCGTGGGGTTGTATTCTGCCACCTGGGTGTGTGTGGGTGTGATATAGGGTCGTATTAAAAGACATATCTCCCCTGAGAACACATAATTGAAGAGGCTTTCGTAGGAGCTGTGAGCATTTCCAGGGGTAGTTTTATGACCCTGGTGGTAGTTTGACCCTTCTTCTGTACCATGAGCCTAAAAAAACCTTATTAGAACCTGATTGATCCCCCCTTTGACCTTTGTAAATAGCTGATGTGAGAAGCGAAAGTGTCTTGTAATACCAGCCATAAAGTCTTCGCCGTACCCAAAGACCCGTGAATAATTAAGTGACTCCGAGCTCTCAACGCGTACGGTACAGGTTGGCGATCGTGAGTCCAGCTCGTGATCAGACCATGGCGAATGACACGCTGACTTGATATATTTTAAAGGCTTCAATTAACCCTTAACACCTCCATCTATACAACTTCGCACTCACCATCCCCCCGCCCCTCCCCCCCCAACTTGCACCCCCCCCCCCTTAGCTCTTCCCTCTCCACACCACTGACCCACGTAGTATACCTCACGACCACTCCATCCTTGCCTCCCCCTGCCCCTTTTCGCCCCCCCCTCGTCCTCCACCGCTTCCACCATCACCACCTCCTCCTCCCCCTCCTCCTCCCCCTCCTCCTCCTCCTCCTCCTCTCCTCGCACCCCTACCTCTGCACGGCCAAAAGATAGTCTAATTTTAGAGGTTGGCGGCCGTAATAAAACGCAACCTGGGGGAACCATTATGACTCGCAGCGTGATATTACAGCGGCGGCGACATGTGTGTGCCAGCAGGACCCGGTGGCAAAGCAAGGAAAGAGAGAGACAGACAGAGAGAGAGAGAGAGAGAGAGAGAGAGAGAGAGAGAGAGAGAGAGAGAGAGAGAGAGAGAGAGAGAGAGAGAGAAATTACATATAGACAGATTGATATAGACAATCATCAAATTACACATAGCTATAAGTTAGACGGACGAAAAACTATCAGAAACTTATCAAACTGAGACAGGACAGAGAAACACAGAAAATAAACAACCTAACCTAACCTAACCATACCAAAGCAAGTAAGAGGAAGGAAGAGGAAATAAAGAAAACTTGCTAAGGTTGATGTGTACAGCATCAGTAACGTCGTCTCGGTGGATGACTAACTCTTAACACTATAGCGTTCGTGTGTGTGTGTGTGTGTGTGTGTGTGTGTGTGTATACCTGTTACCACAATCATCTTACTCCACAGTCACCACCGCCGCCACAGACACTTCTTCACCTCTTCACATCTCCTCCTCCTCCTCCTCCTCCTGATCCCCGTGAGAGCGTGGGAGGCCAGACATGGATGCAACAGTTCCTTTTTTTGGTTAGCAGACTTAACATATGGCTTTCGGGGCGACACCAGGACCTACTGCATCACAATTTGGGGAAACCTGCAGTTGATTCACGAGGCCCCTGGGGAGACTCTGCCACCCCCGCCTCTCTCTCTCTCTCTCTCTCTCTCTCTCTCTCTCTCTCGTTCCCTTCGTTTGGGGGTGGCCTTGAGTGGCGGTCCGTCAGGGTGCTCCACTGGGAAGCCTCCTGGACGCTCCCTCCTTAATGGGCGGCGGGGCGAGGTGGCGGGACGTCACCACCACTCGTTGGGGGCGCCACCTGCAGTGCCTCACTCACGCACTTGAGAATCCGCGAGATCGCAGGCTTAGGTGGGCGGTGGAGGATCTGCTTGTTAGCTTCATCCTTTGCCTGTCATTTGTTACTGATTTCGGAGTGCACCTCATGGCGCTGAGGATTCTGGGTGAGCTTCACCGCACACCATGGCAGCAAAAGGCACAGTATTCGCAGCTAGTCAGGCAGTCAGTAAATAAGGCCAACCCTCTCGTGTAGGTGGAGGCAGAGGAAGCAGCACCCGCCACCCGGACATAGTCACTAACTCCGATTTACAACGTGTATTTAGATCACTCCGTCGAATGGCATCCCACTCCAGGCTGACTCATCTTTGCTCCTCCTCCTCCTCCTCCTCCTCCTCTTCCTACGAAGGCATTCTGCTTGCTTGTTTTTATAGAATAAATCTTTGAGAAGAAATGCCACATAGCCTGTAAGGGCTTGAATATTATGAAAAGAAGAAGAAAAAGCGCGAGACCCATTCGAAACGCTAGAAAGGGGTTGTAGGTAGTAAAAAAACGACGCTTGGGTCCACTCTTCGCGCGGAGCAGCGCCGGGGTGAGGAACAATTTTTCGTTGTGACTCGGCTGGGCGTGAGGGCTCCTGATGCATCATGGAATATCATGTTGGAAAGCCCACCTGTTCCTTCACTTACACACACACACACACACACACACACACACACACACACACACACTTCGGCATCATTACTGCCAATGTCCGGGTGGGTGCTGGGCTGACAGGCCAAGCACGGTGCTGAGTACTAGGGTCGGAGGCAGCTGTCTCTCTCAGCCTGTTAAATAATCGAGTGTTAAATGGCTAAACGGCTGCACCTTATTTATGCCGACGGGAAGTGGAGGGGATGTTTGGGGGGACGAGGAGGATGACGACAACATGGTGATGAGAGAGAATGGGAATAGTTTGCATGAAGAGGAACCAAACGAAAACGAGTGCAGAAGGGAAGAGGAAACATTACTGCGTCAGAGATAAGGGACCAGACAACAGGCTTCCTCGAACTGCTTTGCATGATGTCCCGGCCGCGATTTTTCTTTTTATTGTTCTTTTTTAGGGAAGGTATCCGGTGATGCGTGTGTGTGGCGCTGGGAACTCGGGACAAGAATAGAGTCACAAGAGACATGGAAACGAAGGAATTACCGCGCGCCATCTGTCATGAGAGGGGAGGAAGGGAGAGAAGGGTGGAGAAGACGGGGAGGTGTAGGAAGGAGGGGAGGAGGGATCGACGGCAGGGAATTATGAGGCTCCGAAGTAATGCATCCGCCTCTGTCGTTTGATGCACTGGGCAGAAAAAAAGGTATGCCACTGGAAGAGAAAGAAAGTGACGGAGAAAGAAACAGCGCTTAAGAAATAAAAAGAGAAGGCATCAAAGTTAAAAGCTCGGACTTCGGATACGCTTTATGGCACAGTTAATGTTTCGTCCCCCGGGTTAAGAGCGGATGTTTCTTCGTAGTGGAATCCTCGCAGACATAAAACCTTGACGTGGCGGGAGCGCGGCCGCCAGAAGGAGCGAGGGACCAGGCGGGGAAGGATTAGGTTGCCGCGGCCCTTCACTGCTGCTGTTGTCTGGCTCGTCTTAAAGGATGATAGCAAATTTTTCTCTGAAGAGCCTTTTTTTGTGGCGGTTGTGTTGCTGTCTGTTAGGTTACGAGCCGCACAACAATCCGATGTGAGAGTCACGTGCATGTTAACTTGAAGGAGATTTGTTTCTTCCGCCGTGATGGTGACTAAAGACCTCGTCTCATGTTTTTTATTCATCTGACATTCCTTAAATGACTTTTCTTTTTGTGCGCAATCTTTTTTCGTCGTATATGATTTCGTTTCTTTTGATTCCTCCATTTTTAAATTAATTTCTTTAGCTCTCGCTCGTCGATCTTTTCCTTTCTTTTTTTGTATCAACATTCCCTAGACTTAGAGGTTATTCAATCATTTCTTGCCTTCCATACTCCTCGCCCACTACCGGACCCCTGTTCCCGTGCGGTCAGGGCATGGGGGACGGGGAGAGGCTGCGGGATGTGTTGCCCCGAGTCACGACCTGGGTGTGAGCGTTGCGTTCCCTCGGGTGGTTCTCGTCGTGCTTGTCTGAGAGGAAACTTTTCATGTTATTCATTTTGGCGTATTACAATCTTTTTCACTTGATGCAACATTGGAGACACTCATCTTGCGGGAGGAAGTTATCAGTTTCTAGTTCTGTGCTTGCCCTTGTTCTCATTTGTTTTCACCGCCATCTTTTGATCCTTCCGCCCAACGTCCTGCAAAGCTCCTCTCACTTTCCTCTCTCAGCCCCTGCTTCTCCCTCCCTGCCCTTCATCCTCGCGTCCCCTCCTCGCCCCGCCGCCTTCCGTCACACACCTGATGTCGCCACCTGCCGCGTCAGCACCCTCTCGCCGCCGCCCAGCCTGTTTTGAGTCGAGCATAACGTCCCTTCTTACCACACCGCCATCGACCCGTGACGGCCTTCCTCGCCTTTAAAACCACATGTCTCTCTCTGATCCTCTCATTGGCACGTCGTCCTTCCGACCCATTACGTTTCAGACTCAGACTAGGTTTCATTGTACTCATAAGATAAAAGAATAATCTAGCCTCACAGTTTTCTGCTCATCACTTGTGGTATTCATTAAAAAAAAATGTGATCCATTACTAATAGTCCCACATCACTAGAAATTCTTTTTTTTTATTCCACCAACACCATTCTTCGCAATCCGTCACATTCCCTGCTTTCTTAGACTAACAAGGGACGAGATTTAAACGGCTGCTTGGATGTCCGGCAGATAAAGGGAAGTACACCTGAGCCCTGCCTCTCGTTACTGTGATGCATACCTGCCCGCTGCGTCCCCGTCTGTGTCGTCTGCACCTGAAGAACCAACTAGAGGGGTCCAAGGAGGAGGGGGAGGGGGAGGGAGAAGGGAGAGCGTAAGAAAAGCAAAGAGGCGTGGGAGGACGAAAAATGAGGTGTCGTGGTGCCAAGACATGTCACTGTGAGCCACTGTGAGACGCTGTGTTATCGCAGGGGGCACCGCTCCAAGGCCCTTCCTCACACACACACACACACACACACACACACACACACACACACACACACACACCATTAACATTTTTAACTGCGGTTGCATGATTCACCGGGCTTTGACGAGAGGGGAAAGGAAAGAGGAGGAAGAGGAGGAGGAGGAGAAAAAAGAAAAGGAGAAGGAGTAGAGAAAGGGATGGAAAGGAAATGTCAAGTGATGAGACGGCGAAGGGAACACGGGAGAGAAACTCGAGAAGGAACAGACAGCAAGTGGAAGGGTGATGGAGTGGGGAGAGAGAGAGAGAGAGAGAGAGAGAGAGAGAGAGAGAGAGAGAGAGAGAGAGAGAGAGAGAGAGAGAGAGAGAGAGAGAGAGAGAGAGACGAAGGAGGGGGAGGGTAGGGGAAGTGGAAACAAGAGGGTAGGTGTTGTGGAGGAAATGAAGGTAAAAAGGGGGCTGGAGGGAGGAGGAGGAGGAGGAGGAGGCATGAATGATGAGTGTTTGTTGCCTCTGATGCTAATTACACTCCTCCCCTCCTCTTTGTTGTGTACTTCCCTCCCTCCCTCCCTCCCTCCCTATCCTCACTCCGTCACCACTTTTCCTCCTCCTCTTCCCCTTTCACACTTTTCTCCCTTGCATCCTCCGACCTTAAGTTTACGTCATTTAACTTCCTCCTCCTTCTCCTCCTCCTCCTCCTCCCCCAGCTTCCTTTTCCTCCTTCTCCTTCTCCTCCTCCTCTTGCTCCTCCCCTCTCTTCTATCTCCTGTTACTCCTTTCCCCCCCCCATTCATTATTGTCGCTTATTTATCTACTCTCTTCACTCCTTCTTTCTTCTTCTCTCTTCCTCTCTGTCTCTGTGCCGACCTTGTGCAGTGACGCCCATGAGAAGGCACGTAGAGCTGCTCCCTGGCCTGGATTTAAGCAGCTTCTTTCTCTGTGTTCCTCATTTGCTTGTGGCTGCGAGTGTCATTATGTTTACACGCTGCTACGCCCTTGCTTACCGTTGGGTTTCTCTGTACTACTTCTTCGATTGGTTTAGTTTTTGTTTGTCTCGTTATTATGTCGACACCTTTTCCTTTCATTATTTTTTTTTCTTTATTTCCCGTTTAGCGTCTGGCATTGTTTGCTATCGTGTCTGCGGGATGTTATTTCGTGCTTTTCTTTCTGCTTATCTCTTGTTATCTTATTCTTTATTTTGTTATTGTTATTCTCAGTAGCAGAACAATACGTCGCAAGCCACCTGACTCCTCCTCCTCCTCCTCCTCCTCCTCCTCCTACTCCACCCTACTCCCAGCGATCTCAGCCTCCCCCTCCCCCTATTCACACGCTCTCTCTCTCTCTCGACTACCACCTGTCAGCAACACCCATGAAAACGCTTGTGTTCCCTTCCCCAAGACTTGACAACTTCCGTCCTTCCCCCTCGGTGCCGCCCGCCGCTCCCTCCGTCTGTTCCCGCCGCCCCAGTCATTGAGGAACAACCCAGAGTAACACGAGAAAGATATGTGACTTCAACTTCCATCCCTTCACTAACGTGTCCGATTCTAAGCTGCACTTACTATGCTCGCTTCGTCATTCCCGTCTAATTGTTCCTCCCCACGAATTGCTTGCTACACTCCTTCAAGTAGTACGGCGCGCGCGCGTATGTGTGTGTGTGTGTGTGTGTACGTGTGCATAGTTTTTCTTGGTGCCATCCGGTATGTGGACACTGACCAACAGCTTCCCTGACAGGCTCCTTAATGACCAGCGCCGCCGTTCGGCGACAACAGCGTCATGCGTCACGCGGTCTGACGCCACCGCTAATGTGCCCTGACATGAGCCTCGAGAAGTGACCGTGTTTACGAGGGGGCGACCATCACGCCCCGCCCACCCAGGATGCATGCTCGTGCTTGGTGGTCCTCCTCCTCCCCCTCCTCCTCCTCCTCCTCCTCCTCTTCCTTTGCTCCAGCGGCAACGGGATGTAACGGGCATCAAGGTGATGCTGGTAATGGCGGTAATCACGTCTGCGAGTCAGAAGAGATTCACATGGTATATATATATACATATATATATATATATATATATATATATATATATATATATATATATATATATATATATATATATATATGTGTGTGTGTGTGTGTGTGTGTGTGTGTGTGTGTGTGCACATACGAGAGGAAAATATTCAGTACCTAAACAACTGATCGTCTGCAGTGAGCAAT
>NC_066518.1:19707291-19809791 GCF_024679095.1 Eriocheir sinensis
GGGATTACTGTTCTTGGCGGGCAATAGTGGCGGAGGCCAGTCAGCGGTGGCGGGACTGCTCTACTGCTGCTACCTGCCCGCCGCCGCCCTCAAGGTGTGCTGGGTGTGTACGAGTACCGCCGACTCAAGGGACGCAGTAGTGCTGCCCCAGCCTCAGGACGAGTGCTTATAAGGGTGTGTTAGTGTCCACCGATCAGTAGTTGTTTTTATGATTATTATCATTATTTATTATTATTATTATTATTATTATTATTATTATTATTATTATTATTATTATTATTATTATTATTATTAATTTTATTATTATTATTAATGTAAACTACTTTCTATTACTCTTTAGTTAGATAAATACACTCTCCTTTCAAATGGCAATAAATATAATAGTAAAAGAGAAAGACGCGAGAAGTTGGGTAATAAAAATATTTAAACTTATTATTAGATCATTACTTCGAAGAAAATAGTCTTGAATTTAATCTTTTTTATTAGACTTCTGTTCTTCATATGATATGTTTCTCATTTCGCTTATCTCAATGATTTTTTTTATTCTGGTTGACTTTTTAACAACGTAAAAATAAACCTGGAAAACCATCACAAATTAATCTGAATGGTGAGTGTGTATAAAGTGAATGAAGCTTCCTCTGCCCCGCCACTGATAACTATTCACTCTGACGAAGCATTATTCGAACGCGGTCACTGCCCAAAATACTTACTTTATGACTGATAAAAACGGAATGAAGATGCAAATGAAAATGTTAATAAAAAAATTTCTCAAAGATAACAGCACAGATTCGCAAGTTCATTAGTTACACATTTTCCTAAAATAAACGTTGTAAAGCCATCATCTTATTCGATGAGAAAATTATTACTGTACTTTTTTTTTATACCATAATGCTATACGATTTAATTTCGCAGTGATATTACATTTTCCCTCTAATATTTTTGGGATACATGTATAAGTAATAGAGCTTCTATTCACTTGAAGCTGCCATCATGATGGTGTTTCGTAATGTCGAAATGTTCTATTGATGAGACTGGCGATCCGTACTGAGGCTTACTTCCGTCCCTGAATGCTTGTTCTTCAGGTGAATGCAGGTCAGGGACTGTTACATTTGCTTCTTTGTCCTCCGGGCACTATCTCTGACAGCATTACCACAAAAGAACTGTGATGCAATATGAGCGTAACATAGTCTTTACGTGATGGCCAGTAGTTCTATCATAGTTGAATAAGCACTTGCTCATCACATAAATAGCTGACTGGACAGGTCAGTGTCACAGTACCCGAGGTGCCACTCTTGAATAATGAACACCGAAAATGTCGCTTGTGCATGTATCGCGGGGACGCTAGTGAAGCTATGGTGGTCGATTTATGAAGGGCTGCTGGTATCTCAGGAGCACAAGTAGGGTCAGTGTGGCCTCAGCCGGTGTGTGGAAGAGTCCACGTGGCTCAGCACTTCTCGCCACAAATCCAAGGTGACGCCTCCATCTTGTTCGTGAGGCAGGTGGCTGGTGTGGCCGGGGTCAGTGTGGAGTGCGACGCCCGACCAACGTCAGGTTCCTCGCGGAGGGGAGCCTCACGCCCCGCCACATTACCCACAAAACGAAGTGCATCCTTAACTTTGCCTTCCCCACATTATGAGGCAAAGCCAAGGCTGCCAATGGCTCTGCAGCAGACTGAAGCAGAGACTGAGGTTGCATTCCCATGCGTTCCTTCATTTCCCTTCCTTATGTCTCGAACCTCAACGTTAGCGATGGCGGCGGGCGTGGCGGGAGGCTGCGGAGGACGCGACAAAGGAAGCGGGTGAGGCCGAAGACAAAACCGCGCCGGAGAAGCTTCACACGCCCGACCATTATCGTGCAGCATAAAGGACGAGCGAGCGGTAATACTGCAGCGAGAGGGAACAAAGTGCGGAGGCGGCGCGACCTTTGACCCCAACCTGCCACCGCAAGCGTCACCCCCCCCTCTCCCCCTCCTCACCCCAACATCTTTCCCTCCCTCCTCTCCTCCTTCTTGCTCCTTACTTTAACTCCCATGACAACCATCCCCGCCCCCTCAGCTTCCCACCCATCCACCTTCTCTCCGCAACATTCAGCATCTCTTCCTCCGCCTCTCATTTGCTGAATATCTTTCTTTCGAGAATTTGCCATATCTTTGCTGCCATGTGTGTGGGTGTGGGGGGGTGGGGGGGGGTTGTCCCCTAGCAAAAGGACACACACACACACACACACACACACACACACACACACACACACACACACACACACACACACACACACACACACACACACACACACACACACACACACACACTTTACTGCCGGCAATAAAACACAGCTAGTGCCGGCCCATGGGAGGTCATTCTTTCTGAACCAGTCATCGAAACTTTTCCTTGACATGCGATACATTTTTACCTTAACTGATTGGATGCGACCTGTAATTACCTGCAGATCAACCAGACGGCAAACATTACAGTCCCTTAATGACTTCATATAATTTGCCAAGTACTGTTCCTCACGAAGGCTGCTGATATACTGGGACTACTTTCTCTATAACGAAGATACTTTTTCGTATATCTTCGTATCTTTCGCCCTAATTCTTTTACTGTATAATTCAGTGGACTTAATGATAACAGTGCCACACAAAAAAAATGACCTGCAAAAGACCTGTCTCACCTCATCCCATCATGCCCCTCTTCACCTTCCCCACCCCGCCTGAACCTTGCATCACCCACACCTCTCCACCCCATCGTCCCGACCTCCACGCTGAGCCTCCTCCCCCACCCTCTCCAACCCCACCTAACATTGACCCGCCCCGCCCCTCCCCGCACCCACCCATGCAGACTCGCTCAGTGACAGGCCAAGAAAGTTACGGTGCAGCATTACATGGATTATGCACATATTCATTAACCCTGATGAGGAGGATGGTCCATTTGCGTTAGTGCAGGAACATCAGGCATGGTTTACGGAGACCAGCGCGGCCGCCAGATGGCCCCCACACACACTGACACAGGACGAGCGAGATGTGCGAGGGCGGACCGCTTTCTGTTGGGGAGCGACGAATAATTGCGCTTTGTATTTCCTGTCTGCGTTGCCTTGACTCGCTGAAGGTCTGTAGGTCAGTGGTGGTATTGTCTCGCCGCGCAACCAAAGAGAGGAGGAGGGAAAAATAACAACGCAAAGGCAGTCTCGTTGCAGTGAATTAATTTTATTGTCTGTCCACTTACGAGAACCGTGGTTGCTACTTTGCTGGTGTTGGAATATGAAAGTAGAAGAGGATGGGAACGATAAACAAGGAAAATAGGAGGAGGAGGAAAAGGAGAGTGGGAGGTATGCCTTGGTGTAGGGGAAAGGGAGGAACGCAACTAAAAAAAGGAAGAGGGAAGAGAGAGGAGGAGGAGGCGAAGTGTTTGGGTCGCCGCCTGTGTAATTGCCGCCAGGTGTCTCGAGCTGCCACAGTTCACAGGTAAATCGACTCAGATCTGACTGGCCTTTGTTTCCTGCGGCCGAGGAGGATAATAGTGACGGACGAGGCCGCCCCCCGCCGCCCATCCCGCTCTTGGACCTCGAGGCCGTTTCAGTAACTCTGGGGCGAGGAGGACAGTAGTGAGTCCTTGTTACTATTACTACTACTACTACTACTGCTACTACTTCTAATAATAATAATAAAAATAATGAAGAGAATAATGATACGCTACTAACAGCACCACCACCACTACCACCACAACCATCACTACCCTCCCCTTCCTAAACACCAACGTTCTCCTCTCGTTCATTGATTGTTCTGATGAAGTCACTGTATTGACTGACTTGTTCGTGACGGTGCGGAGGAGCCTCTAATAACAGCCGTTGCGGTGACGCTCGTGACGTGATGATGTTAACCTCCCCAGTGTTGTTAGTGTCGTGCTGCTGTGTTCTGAAGCGTCTCCTTGAGTAAGCTTCGGCACTATTATCTTCTTGTTTTGTCTGTTGTCGTCGTCCTCCTCCTCCTCCTCCTTATTCTCCTCCTCCTCCTCCTCCTCCTCCTCCTCCTCCTTATTCTCATCCTCCTCCTTCTCCTCCTCCTCCTCCTCCTCCTCCTCCTCCTCCTCCTCCTCCTTATTCTCCTCCTCCTCCTTCTCCTCCTCCTCCTCCTCCTCCTCCTCCTCCTCCTCCTCCTTATTCTCCTCCTCCTCCTCCTCCTCCTTCACTTGTACTCTACCTCTTGGAACATTCTTTGGCTTTTTTATGTCTCGTAAGGTGTTGGAGGCTGTGTTAATGTGAGGTCGGCAGTCTTAGACGCGACCTAACTTGGCAGGCGGGCAATCTATAAATTAGATGAAAATTAAGGATCATCATCCTGGGATGTCAAATTATATATAATCTAGAAACACAGTCTGTCGCGGGGACTTGAGGACGCTAAGGAAATTTTTCGGCAAAGTGCTGCCGTCCCTCCGCGAAAGAAGCCGAGAACCCTTGGGTGATTACTGTTCACCAGCCTTCCAAAGGACGGCTTTCCAGTGGATATGAAAAGAGCACAATAATATGTTACATAAGCAGGCCCCCTCACTCCACCGCACTTCTTTCCCGTCCTTCCATGAATTAATCTCGTCCTATTACTTTTCATCAAGGTATTGAGTGATATTCCTCTCGCGGGGGAGCCATGAAGGGGATCTCTGTTAGGCGCTACAAAAAATGCGAATGGTGGCACTTCACTGTTACTGTAATAATTATTGTGGCGTTTCCGTTCTGCATTCTTTATTCCCATTTGTTCATCTGAATACCAACCTTTCCCCCAAAGCGGCTCTTCCCCTCCCTCCTCCCTTTATGAGGCCCCACCTCGTCGCTAGTGTGGGAACGCCGGCCGCCGCTGATAATTACGGAAATGCGATTATACATTCTAAATTAGCACAGTGAGACCACGAAAATTAATGGACTAATTGACTTTTCAACTACCATTAATTACGTTTATTAAAACCACAAGAATGTTCTTTCTACAGGTCTCCAAATCATCGAGGGCTGTTGCCTTTGGTAATGATTACTCTGAATAATTAAATAACAGGATCCAGCGGGTGGATTGGGATCACGATATGTCGCTGCTCGCTTCTTTATGGTCCCCACCTGATCATCTTAAGGACCTATATTGGGATACGCTTGCTATTATTATACATTCTTCAGAAAATTAGATACTGTCGAATTCTGGGCACGTAGGCGTCAACAAAGCTTTTTCCAGTGGCGAGCCATTGCGTTAATTGCGTTTTGCCAAAGCTATTCGGTTGGAAGTAACAGAAACGTGCAATTCATGGTCAAGAAAAGATTTGTGTCGCTGCAGACTCCCTTTCTTTAGGCGCATCTAGATATTTGAGCTAAATTTATGTTCATGCGTAAAGCTTGTGCAAGAAATATGAACGGTTTATCGTTCCCTCTTGGAGCAGTTGTACCTGCGGCCATATCAGATGAGAAAGGTACATTAGAAAAGTCAAAAAAATATATAAACGAAGAATCCTATTTACGAGGGTCGCAGGAGGATGCAAGAAACAAAACTCCGGCTTCAGATGAGAGCGCCCGAGGGAGGCATAAGGACAAAGGGCTGAGGTGGGCGGGCGTGTGACGTGTGGGGGCATCGGCGAGCTCAGTGTGGGGGATATTCTGTGCGGGAATGTTAATTACAATGCCATGACTCCTCGAATAACTTATTGCCGCCGTGCACGACTCCGCAGACCGCCCGGAGCACCTCTCGCCACAGTAGCCCTTCCCCAGCACCGGGCAGCCCCCCGCAGCCCCACGTCACTGCAGGATGAGGTTGTATCCTTAGCCCTTCCCCAGCACCCGGCAGCCCCACGCCACTGCAGGATGAGGTTGTGTCCATTGCCCTTCCCCCGCACCCGGCAGCCCCCAGCAGCCCCTCACCATTGCAGGATGGAGCTAGACGTTGGGGGAAAACTAGGTGGTTATGGTCACAAGGAAATTAGGTTTAACTTTGACTGGGCGGTGACCCATGAAGCCAACCCTGTGTTGGTGCCAGACTTTAGAAGAGCCGATTACGAGGGGCTTAGAAGACACCTTGAGGAGGTAAATTGGGGAACCTTAGGGCTAGATGAGGGCCGGATCTCAGGGCTGGAACCTAAAGGGCAGGATAACCATGTAGAAATGACCTACAATAATTTAGAGTAATAGCAGAGGGTCAGAGACAGCATATCAGTTACCAAGCACGTAGAAAGGAAAATAATGACCCTAAATGGATGACCCGCAGACTCAAGCATGAGATTGGCTTGAAGAGAGGAATTTATAGGAAAATAAAAAACGGGGAAACTCACCTCAGGGGTAGGTATGTTGAACTTGCCAGATCGTGAAGAACACCCGCCTAGCAAAAAGAAATTATGAGATTAGGGTAGCCAACGAGGCCAAGAGCGATCCCAAGGGCTTCTTCAAATTGTACAGAACGAAAACAAGTGAGAGATATGGACCGTTGAAAACAAACACAGGTGAGCTCGTTGAGAATGGAGAAGATATGAGTCAAATGTTGAATGACTATTTCCTCTCAGTTTTTACGCAGGAAAATCTAATAACCATTCCGGAGAGAGTTCAGGTATATGAGGGCGAAGATAACGACAAGCTGAGGGATGTGATCATCACCAGGCAGGTAGTCCAAGATGAGATTGGTAGGTTGAAGAAAAACAAATTGCCGGGCCCAGACGAAATATTCCCACGGGTTCTGAAAGAATGCAAGGAGGTTCTCAGTGGCCCACTTACCGATATCTTTAAGATGTCGGTAAATTCTGGGTATGTGCCCAACCAATGGAAAGTAGCTAATGTGACGCCGATTTTAAAAGATGGAGACAAGCCAGCCACCTCAAATTATCGCCCAATTAGCTTAACATCAGTTGTAGGCAAGATGTTGGAGTCAATTATAGCCGGGAGCATTTGGGACCATCTAAAGAAGCATAGTTTAATTCATGACTCACAGTATGGGTTCACGAAGGGTAAGCCTCAGCACCCAGCAGCCCCACGCCACGCAGGATGAAGCTGTATCCTTAGCCCTTCCCCATCTCCCGGCAACCCCCGCAGCCCCACACCACTGCAGGATGAGGCTGTGTTCTTAGCTCTTCCCCAACAGCCCCTCAGTCTCCTCTCGTTGTAGTATGACTATATGAGGCCGCGTCCATGTCCCCCCCAATCCCCCCACACTCTCCCAGCCCCCGGCGCTGCAGAGTGAGGTTGTATTACACTATATGAGGCAGTGTCGAGGCTCCTGCAGGCTGCGGCTCTGTGGTGCGCACCGAGCAGCTGATGACTGTCATTAGGAGTCAGCATAGCACAGACGGCAAGTGGCGAGGCCTGTCATTCTCCTATAAGGTTATCTCTTTCTTGAGAGAGAGAGAGAGAGAGAGAGAGAGAGAGAGAGAGAGAGAGAGAGAGAGAGAGAGAGAGAGAGAGAGAGAGAGAGAGAGAGAGAGAGAGAGAGAGAGAGAGAGAGAGAGAGAGAGAGAGAAGGTGTGACGCATATTTCACAGAGTTCAGTGACACGCAACAAGCATTAAATGTCGTGACTGATCGGTGATGCTTCAGATACAGCATGTAGGCTACCTGCATCACCACACCACCGCCACCACCACTACGGGGAGGGAAGGGCAACGCATCACTCCCTGGGGGGCCGAGTGATCTTGAACAGAGGAAAAAAATCGAAAATATGAAATCCTATTAATAGAGTAACGGTACAACATTAGAAAAAAAAATAGAATAAAAGTTTGCGGTAAAGAATTAAAACTGGTGCATGCAAGCCCGAGGGGAACAAGAACGGAGGGAGGGAGGAAAGGAGGGAGGGGAGGAACAGTAAGGTTAAGAAATTCTTCCAAATGCCAAGGCAACGGATCCTTGGAAACACTTGAATATTAAATGACCAAAAAGTCGCATATTTTAGATTGTTTTGCCTCTGAGCACCTGCAGTAAATTATGGTGAAGGTTACCGGCCCGACTGGTCCCCGCCACGCACCGCCGCGACACTGCTCACTTTGTTGCTCTTGTCATTTTTGTGTCATTGCTATTAGTTTTAGTCGTGATATTGCACCTCTCTCTCCCTTTACTTAGTTTCTTGTAAAGTAATATTTCTCTATTATTATTATTATTATTATTATTATTATTATTATTATTATTATTATTATTATTATTATTATTATTATTATTATTATTATTATTATTACTATTATTATCATTATCATTATTATCGTTATTATTATTATCATTAGTAGAGGTAGTAGTAGAAATAGTAATAGTAGTAGTAGTAGTAGTAGTTTATGATCATCATCATTATTCTTTACTACTATTATTATTACTGTCGTATATTATTGTTGCTATTTTTATCAACTCTTGCTGTTGTGTGCTGAATTCAATTTGGTGCAGCATTTGCGAAGGGTTTTCCGGGATCCTGAGTTAAGGAGGAAACTTGGGCGATAATGTTGAGCATGAAGGAAGTGGCGCCGCCGGCCGCCTCAGCAGCACACGTGGGAATGGAAACGGAGCACAGCAGCAAAATATTGTGCGTGAGCGTTTATGTTAATTAGCCCTCCGTCAGCGTGTGTGTTACCTCAGCACCCGGCAGTGAGAGAGAGAGAGAGAGAGAGAGAGAGAGAGAGAGAGAGAGAGAGAGAGAGAGAGAGAGAGAGAGAGAGAGAGAGAGAGAGAGAGAGAGAGAGAGAGAGAGAGAGAGAGAGAGAGAGAGAGAGAGAGAGAGACTTTCGCTGGCGGCCATCCCGTCGTGCAGCTTTTCTGGAGGGGTGACCTTGTTTGCATGACCTCAGCCCCGAGACGGTGCTAGCGGGGCGAGTCATGAGAGCGTCTTCACTTGCGTCATGAAGAAACTGACAGCGGCCGGCACCTCTCGGCCACCTCAGGGATGACCCGGCACATTCATCCCGCGCCGCCCCCCTCAGACTGGGACTTCTGCACCAGCGTCTCCCACACTCGTCTTCGACCTTCGTCAGGTCATGATAGGCGGGATTTTATTACTTCGTTGTGTGTCAGTCAATCTGTCTCTTATTACGATCTTGCTCTCTCTCTCTCTCTCCTCCTTCTCCTCCTCCTCCTCCTCCTCTAACTATCCTCTTTTTTTCTTTTCTTTTGCCTGCCATGCCCTGTTCTCCTCCGTCGGGGAGGAAGGTGGTGCCGTCCGCTGCCGCTCAGCTCTGATAAAGTTGTGGCCTCGGCGATGCCTCGACACCCCTCTCCCGCAACAGAAATAGGAAGGAACCCATGGTCCGACGCCTCCCGCCCGAAGACCGCCCTCATCTTGAAAAGAGGATCAAGACGACCCAGTCCGGAGGTAATCCCTCAAGACCGACTTCCGTCCAAGAGGGAGTCCATAAGGCAAGCTTCTCAAGTAAAAACGGCGCGGATATCAATACTGTACACGCAAAGAACACATCATCATCATCAGCGCCCACCGACGCCGCTGCTCCCTGGCTGGCGTCGCGCTGCCCTTGTCTGTTTGCTCGTAAAACGACTCGACCTACCAAAGGGCCAATAATTATCTCTTTGTTTACAGCTGTTGAATGATTTATAAGACTTTTTTTTGTGATACCCTTCGTGCTACACCACAGTGAAAGTTTTTTCGCCATAAAGTTCTCCCCTGAATAATGGATGAAGCGGAAGGTGCAGACAGACTGGTGGCCGGGTAGAGGGTGTGGAGTGTCAGGTAGCGGCGTGCGTGATGGTGTAATCAGCCATTTGTTTCTGTGTTGATGTATCGGAAGGAAGTTAATTGATTCGTGATGCTGTCTTGAGAAGCCGGTGATCGGAGGCTGTGCCCTCGTCCCTGCGGCTATTTTGTGCTCCCCGCGGGGCCTCTACGTATGTACTTACAGTAACTCTCACTCGACCGTCTGCACAAGATAATCATTGAAAGGAGGCACCACATGTATAATAAACCCTTGAAGCCAAAACAATAAGTATCGCGGAGTAAAGTGGGTGTGAGAGGCAGGGTTGGAAGGTGGGAGGGCGGGGTGGGCGGGGAGAGCCCCAGTGCTGGTGCACCTGCCTGCCTCACCGCACGCTGGCAGCACCTATCACGTCCACCGCTCGGCACTGGTCTCCTGCACCCGCGATGCTGCACACCGCGGGCCTCGCTCGCAGGCCACTTTAACGTAGCTTTAAGACAACTCTTATCCCCGCATGAAAGTATACAAGGTCTCAGTGAAGAATTGAAATGACTAAAAAGTGCCAACCTCTACTACATCAAAAGTGGGAATTCATCTCAGGTGGTTCTGTTACGACTTTAATATATCACCCACAGTTTAATATTCATACAAACAGGGGACAGTACATGCGTCATACTTGCATTTTACTGACTTATGAAATGGAAACGTCATAAACTGTAGTGCCACTGTAGCCTTTCACAGCACCTGCTATGCTCTACCGCAGCAGCCAACACAAAGAGCGTTGCTGACGACGTGCCGACGGCGGGGAGGCGCACACCTTAGGTAATTACCTCTCAGAGCCGAAAGATAACAGGCAGGGCTGTGCAGGCTCGCTCTGTCCCGGCCGGGGAGCACCAGCGACCCTGTCTTATCACTGACCACTTTCCTCCATATAAAAACTGGCTCCATACTTTACCCACTTGGGAAACAGAGGGGCGGACTGGCCACGCAGCCCTGACACTGGCGGCCCGTGCTGGGACCCGCTTCCCTCCTCCTGTGGACCATTTCGTTTCCTTCGTCAACACAATGCATTGCAATTACAGGCACTTGGAAAAATATCGACGGCAACGAACTATTCTGGTCATGACCTTAGGTTAAGTCTGAAAAGTTCTGCTACAGAAGTATGTTTTTTGTTTTTTTTTAGCACGAACTTGTTTCATGTGAAACTTAATCTTTGCTGATATTTATTCAGTCACATGCTTAAGTAGAAATTCTGAAGAATTTTGCTATCAAGATTATGTCGAATGACTACATAATTATTAAGGTATTCATACTTTGAAGCGCAGACTGAAATATGCAGCGTTGTGTGCACGTCTGCTTTTTGTATGACGAGTGTGAACCGCGGCGAGGGCCGACGTGAGAGAGGAAGGGATGGAAGCGGTGAGGGAAAGAGGTATGGGAGAGGGTTGAATTCCTGAAAGTGTTGAGTGAGTCAGGTTGTGTGGGAAGGTTGTGTGCGAGGGTCTAGGTGTACTGTTACCCTGCGTTACTGTATCCCGGCACCTCCCACTCGCCCTCACCTACCCGTGTCTCGCCCTCGCCCTCGCCCTTGCCTCGTCTCGATCCTTTCAGTTAGGCTTAGGTCTTGGTACTCACGCCCTTGCCTAGCACCCTGTCAAGCACGCACCCCTCAGCCTTCACCCTGCCACCTCTTCCACCACTTCCACTTTCCCTCTCATCCCGCTCTCCACGTATCCCCCTTCACATCCCCATCAACACCACCATTACATTATTCAAGCATCACGCCCCCGCCCGCCCCCCCCCCCTCAATCCCCCCACCCCCAACCCCACCCCCCACGCGCCATTAAGCCTCTCAGCCCATCATACATTTCAGGGAATTTTTCTTCTCCTGCTCAAATGTCACAGGACCTGACACCTGTAAATCACCCCTAAATCTCGGTTCTGCCAACGCTCCCCTTACTCCACCACCCTATCTCCCCTACGTCCTCCTCCTCCTCCTCCTCCTCCTCCTCCTCCTCCTCCTCCTACTCTTTTTTCTGTTGCTCTTAATATTTATCTTTTTCTTCTGATGTAAAACGAAATAATAATAATAATAGTAATAGTAATAACACTAATAATAACGACAGTAATAGTAATAATAATAATAACAACAACAACAACAACAACAACAACAACAACAACAACAACAACAACAACAACGACAACAACAACAATAATAATAATAATAATAATAATAAAATGTGAATAGTGTTCATACCAGTCATTACAATAATAATAATAATAATAATAATAATAATAATAATAATAATAATAATAATAATAATAATAATAATAATAATAATAATAATAATACATATAATAGTAATAATGCTAATTATTATTATTGTTATTATTATTATTATTATTATTATTATTATTATTATTATTATTATTATTATTATTATTATTATTATTATTATTATTATTATTATTATTATTATTATTATTATTATTATTATTGTTATTATTATTATTGTTATTGCTTTCATTGTTGTTGTTGTTGTGCGGCTTCTGCTACGTCAACTTTTACGTCAAGTGTTTCGTCAACTGAAGGAATTATCAGTAAACAAATTCCATCACAGTTAATATTTTAATAGAGTCCAGATCGTCTCTTCCTCCGTCACGTCCTCGGTGCCCGACCCTTCAACCACACCACCAACACCGCCTGACGCAGCAACACTCGCACACATTTTCCCCAGTACATCATTACGTTGGCTCTGCTTTTGTATCCTAATTAATTGGTCGTCTTTAATTTCCCAGAGTTTTACCCTTCATTTCTTGACCTCTTCTGTGCCTCCATCTCCTGATCTTTGTCTGTCTCTCCTTCCCTTCCTCTCCCACTTCCCTCCCTGCCTCTCCCCTTCCCTCTCTGCCTCTCCCCCTCCCCTCCCTTCTCCTCGTAAGTAACCTAAGGCCCTCCTGTGAGTTATGGAGAGCATCGGAGTCAGCTTTGCTCGTAAGTATGTTCACAGGCGGACCCGCACTAAAATATGGCTCTTGTTAACATAATTTCTTTTTAGCCTATTGTCTTTTTTCCGGCGAACAGAGGGTTGCCGCTCCTAGGCCTCGCGCACCTTAACACTTTTATGTCTCTTCGTCTGCAGCCGTTGATTTTTATTGTTCTGTGTTGCATTTCTTCGCCTTTTTATTGCTGATTTTGTCCCATAATTCTGTCTTACTTGTTTAGTCTGAAGTTTCCTTTTTCTGCCGTTTTGTTTTAATTTTTTTCGTTATTATTTGTCTGCCTCGTGCTTTCTTTTTCTAGGAGCATATTTTCTTACTATCGACAGGTGTCAATAATCCTTAAAGAAAATTTGTTATAATTCATATTGTACCCTTAAACTGATCCCTTTAAATAAATATATAGATAAACAGGTATATAAATAAATGAAAATTCTTTCTTTCCCAATCATCTTACTCCATCTAATAAGTTATCGTTTGTTCTCTTGCACAAATCCACTTACTTTATCAGCTTAGGTTTCTCGCGGCAAATATATTACTGCATCGTACATTCACTATTTATCTGGGATCAGTTCAGTGAGCAAGATGCACATCGCCAACAGGATTTCCCTATCAAATATTTCTGAGGAAGTCGCTGCCAGTGGCTGCCTCGTCATGTATATGAGGCACGGCTTGTTGTGTCTGCCTCTCTTCTAGTCCAGACACACAACTTTCGCTCTTCCGCGTTACCATCCCTCACTATCTTCCGCCGGTCCCTTCAGACACTCCTCAGCCCCTGTACCTCTTCTTTATCCTCTTCCCTCATCCCTTCTTCCTCCCCTTCGCGTCCCTTCTTCATTCTCCTATTCACCTACACTCTCCCTTCCCTCTCATTCTTCCCCTCCGACGCCCCCTCACGCCAAGCACCAACACGACGCCTCTCCACCCTCGGTTTATTGATATTTAACGATCTCTCATGTAAGGGAGGAATTACTTTTTTCTTCTCCTCTCGAGGCTTTTCCGAGGCTTGCTAAGCCCTTCCTCGGCGGGTATTTTGAGGCCTTTGTGAGACGGCGAGCAGCCCACCGCGCAGGCCCGACCACACCCAATAGGAAACAATAGTTAGCAGACGACTGGGTGTATACATACTCAGCCGTAATGAATTCCCGGACAGAAAAAGGCCCTTCGCGCCGCCCGCTGCCCGAGGAGCCCACGCCACCTCGAGAATATTCAGGTAGTATTTGAGGAGGATCATGAAAACAGCGTCTTCAATATTCATAAGAACGCCACTTGAGCCGCGCCGGCGACGATTTTCCTCCCGCAGAGTAGACCCAAAACGCAGACCGACGAGGAGGACGTGAAGGGAGGGGAAGGAAAAGTAACCAGGAGGAAAACCATGAGTGTATCAACGTTACGGAACAACAAGTAAATTAAAGAACAGAATCTTAGAGTGATATCTTTTTAATGACGTAATTTGCAACAAAATGAACCGTTTCGTATGAAAGGAAATGTTTTGTCTGGCAGGAATGACAGTGTTGAAGCCGTGTGTGTGTGTGTGTGTGTGTGTGTGTGTGTGTGTGTGTGTGTGTGTGTGTTTCTGTTTATGTGTCTGCCTATATGTATGTACGGTATGTATGTCTGTATGTATATATCTCTCTCTCTCTCTCTCTCTCTCTCTCTCTCTCTCTCTCTCTCTCTCTCTCTCTCTCTCTCTCTCTCTCTCTCTCTCTCTCTCTCTCTCTCTCTCTCTCTCTCTCTCTCTCTCTCTCTCTCTCTCTCTCTCTCTCTCTCTCTCTCTCATTTTTGACGTGGTCGGAGAGGGCCATTGTGCCACCAGTTGAAGATCATTAATCATACATGTGTCCCGCGTCGCGAGCGCACACACACACACACACACACACACACACACACACACACACACACTTACATGAGGCTGGTAACACACACACACACACACACACACACACACACACACACACACACACACACACACATACACACACACACACACACACACACACACACACACACACACACACACACACACACACAAGCATGTACACTTCCTCTACCCAGCCCAAAAAGGAGAGGATGAAGAAGAAGAAAAAGAAAAAAAAAAGCTACACCTTAACACAAACCGGCAAAGAAAGAAAAAAAATTAGTCCAAAAGCACGCAGCATTTACACTGAAACATCGACGTTTATGCCCATTAGAAGCACCCACCCTCCTCGCCTGCCTTCCTCCCGGCCTTCCCGCCACCCTACCCTCAGCCTGCCTCTCCTGCTGTCCCTTCACCCTGCAGGCAAGGGGGAGGAGCTAACCCTGTCATCAAGCACAGTAACCTCGCTGAGTTCAGTCCGGCCGCCGCGATGTAACACACAGTGGTGGCGCTGGTAACGACTCGGCCGATCCTGGGCAGCCCTTGCATGGCGGTGTGGGGTTGCCCTTTGCCGCGGACCTGGTAACAAGGCGCCGCTGCCCTTCCTTGGTAGTAAAAGTAAAGGTGGTCAGAAATGCTTTTATCCGCTCAGGGAGGAAAAGAGGCAATGGTGGTAAGTGCGTGTGGGGCAGGGAAGGAAGGTGGATGAAGGGGGGGGGGGGGGGACTGGAGAAGGAGGAGCAGGAATGGAGGAGCTGGTACAGGAGGAGTTGTAGGTGAAAATTTAAGAGGTGGAGGAGGAGGAGGTTGTATGTTGGTGGAATCCGAGAGACGAGGTTACTTTATATATAGATTTGAATTATTGTCGCGGTGTCGGTGTTGCCTCGCCATTTGTTTCTCTCCTAAACCTTCTTCCCCGAACTCTATTAATAATTCCTCACTCTTGCTTATTCCTCCTCTTTCTCCCTTCTTTCCTCCACCACTACCACCACCACCCCACCTCCTCCTCCTCCTCCTCTTCGTCCTCCTCTCCTCCTTATCTCCACGTCGTATTTTCAACGTAAAAATATTAATAGGCTTCCAACGACCTGTAATCATGGCCACGGCGGGACGAGGAAGTGCATGCGTTTTTTTTATAGTGCCAACTCGCATTTGCAAGTATAGCGTTTCCCCTGATACAGATCTATGTAATTTTTCCTTATGGTCTCCTCCAATGTTCCTTCTCGTTGATGAGCTTGGCAGGGTGGGGATGAGGCTGTATTTTCAGGTTTTATTGTCGATTTTGCGAGAACGAAGCGCTCTTGCCGCCGGCGAGTGTGTATGGAGGGTATAAAGAACGGGGAGGGTATGAGGAGCAGGGCGTGTATGGGGTGCAGGGAGGAGTCAGGGTCGTTTTTCATCTTCCTATAACCTTCGTGTAGCTCTCAAGGTCGCTGAAGGTCGCCATTTGTTTCTTTTATCCTTAGTTATCGAATGTGATTAAGATACAGTAAAGTGTCTGTTCTCTGTTCTTTTTTTTTTTTTTTTTTCCCGAAGCGTGCCGAGGTAATGCATACATCTTTGTAGTGCAGAGACTCGTGTTTGTTGTGTTTTCTGCCTTTTTTTTTTTTTTTTTTTTTTTTCCTTTCAGTTTCCGTTCGTGGCTGCAACCCCTTCCCCCCCCGCCCCCCTAGCCTAGCCATCACGAAGAGAAGCTGACGCACGAACGCCGTCCATCTCGCCGCCAGATAATTTCTCCTCCCATCCACCTCACGACGCCCGCCCCGTTATCCACACAAGGATTAGCAGCCCCTCCTCTTCCTTCCACCTCTCTCCCCATACCCCCTCCTCGCTCCCTTTCGGTCCCTCCCCCTCCCCTCCTTAAAGCCGACTTTGTGGAATTTCCCTTCGTCACGAGGCCTTTGTTCAACACTCGCCTAATAGAACCAAATTCGAACCATTACCGAAAGTTCGTAAGATTCCACAAAATACGAAATCACTCCGCCCATCAGTGAGCCCATGGTTGAGGAAGGCTGGGAGCAGGACGCGCACCACCCTCGCCCTTACCCACGGGCAGCAGAGGGGCGATAGTCACGCGTTCTTCTTCACCCTGTATAAGGCTGGTAGGCCGCGTCTTGAGGATTCCCTGGCCCATTATGTTCTTATTAGTTACGACTGATCCAGAAAAGATCCATCGGATGATAAATGGTCGTTGCTTTTGACGCCAAATTGATCAATTCATTTTCTTCCAATGTCGTTTACCGTAGATCGTGTCGGGCCGCCCAACAGTGACTCGACGCGGGAGCAGCGGGATCTTTCACGTAAATGCGAGACGACTTTCATAGAATAGGATCAGAACTTCCCCTTCTCGATAGCATTTTGTAGTTCCCTGGTGGGAGGGGGACCATCCTGGGGGAGGCTGCACCACGGCTCCAGGCCGACTCTTAGCACGACCGGCGACCAGCATCGCTACATCGCTACCACTTTGTTGGCGGTGCTGGAGAGAGAGAGAGAGAGAGAGAGAGAGAGAGAGAGAGAGAGAGAGAGAGAGACAGACAGACAGACATAAAGAGAGGCAGTCAGACAGATACACAATGAACAGAATCGAAGGCCATCATTTTCTCAGTTAAAAAGATAATTATGCATAAGAACCTTAATATTTCACTTGTGCTGCATTCCCTCACAAGAACACATACTATTAATTCACCCTCCGTCCCCCTCCCCTCGCTCCTCCCCGTTATGTAGGTCCCAATAGTGCCGCTGATTTCTGAGGGTGACCCCGTCTTCACCACTCCACCCTTCCTCATGCACCCACTCATTTCTCATCTTACACAACCCTTCACTCCTCACACCCCTTAACGCTCCCTAACCCCATTTCTCTCTCTCTCTCTCTCTCTCTCTCTCTCTCTCTCTCTCTCTCTCTCTCTCTCTCTCTCTCTCTCTCTCTCTCTCTCTCTCTCTCTCTCTCTCTCTCTCTCTCTCAGAGTTTGTGCTTGCCGCTGGAAACACACCAACGCTTCACGCCCCGTCGCCAAGTTGCGTCTGCCATTGTTCCGCCTCTGCTGTCGGGGGAAGACATGATTCTCAGTCGAGCGATAAATCAGAGGCGAGGCGCGTGTCGTCCTGCAGATGAGGTGTCGTGAAATATTAACTCCCGCACATTAATTACTCCAAATGGGACCTTGGAGGAGTATACCTGTAAACACTCGCTAAAGAAGTCGGAAAAGTGTCTCGCCGGAATGATTAAGGGCAGCCACCGTCTCGGCATCCATCAGCAGGCATTACTGCGTCACTGCCCGCCGCGCTAACTGTGCGTGGCGTGCTGGGCCGACAAAATAATGACACTTCCTGCAGGCTGTCGCAGTCAGGGAGGAATGCGGTGCGCCGAGACGGTGAGCTCCTTCAGCCAGCTAAGCGGTTGCCGAATATGTCGACGCGTCATTAATTACACCAGACGATGGCTATCAGAAACAGGCTCTTGACGGCATTATGAACAGCCCGCCGAGGCACCAGCGGCCATAACAGGTCTATTCTGTGCCGGCCCCTCCTTCATCTGCTCTCTTCCTTCCCTTCCCTCCCTCCCCCACCCCAGCTCCTCCAGGCCCCTCCGTGTCCCTGTCGTCTTCACTCCCTTCCTGCCGTCCCTGCACCACTCCCCTCCGCCTTATCGTCCTTTCTTCCTCACTTGCCTTCCTTCACCTTTTCGCCTTTCTTCACAACTACAAATCCTCGGAGACATTTCCCACCTTTACACTAACAACTTCCCTCAGTGATTCTCCCTCGCCGGACATCCCTCCTACATCACTCTGTTGGAATTCCTCCTTTCCTTCCTAAGACACGGTCACTGTCCAAGCAACCTTCCTACCTATGTCAAATTGCACGCTTCCTACTTTTTACAGCTTGTACTTCTGCCCCTTCGTTTTGTCTCAAATTTACCCCAACACCCAGCAGTGCATGAATTGTTTTTATTTTCAACATTGCTTAACTCATGGCCAGCTTTACGCAAGAGGCTAAGTTCTTGGATATCGAATGGCTTGGTTGTCATTCGTCTTTAGTGCTTATCTCGCCTCCCGTCAAGGTGGACAGAGGGGCTTTTTTTAGTATTCAGGAGCGGCAAACTTTATTCCTGGAAAACGTTATCGTGCACCGCGTGTCTGCAGAATTCACAAATATCTGCGATTTCTAAAAAAAAGTATCGTGTTACCTGCATTTGTATTCTGCAGCCAGCATGGTCCCACGCCAAGCCCCTCCCCCCGTTCACTCAGTGCCTCCCCCCTCCCCTGCCCTCCACTCCCTGCACGCTCACGGTTACTGCCGTTCTTCCTCATCCTCTTGTCCCTCGCGCAGTGCCTCACGCGCCGCTTAGACTCACTTGGAGGACGAGAGGCGAGTGAACACAGCGTCACCTCCCTAACACGCCACCCCCCGACCCCCGCCAGGCTGACATACCCCCAAGCTATTTTTTTTACTGTGGTTTAGTACTGGTGGTTCAAGTATGAATAGTTTACGTGTGTGTGTGTGTGTGTGTGTGTGTGTGTGTGTGTGTGTGTGTGTGTGTGTGTGTGTGTGCCAACAAACGTCTGTTGTGGCAGTTTAAATACAACTCGTGCCGTTGGCGGAGTCTAGAGCACATAAGCTGCACTCATCGACGCGGCATATTTCTGACAAGTTGAGGCACTTGAAATATATTTTCTTTCGGCTGTCGTTATGGTGGACGCCTGTTTGTTTCACCACTCGCTTAGCTATTCACATCGTTTATCCAATTGCGAGAAATTTGTGTTGCAATAACATTCATGTGTAAACTTTGGCTGTTGCCTCGCGTCATGGAGTTGGTGGAAGTTAAGTCTATAGAAATTCTTACTCATACGAGCGCCACTGTTATGAGGCTACGAAGTCTAATCCAAACATTGTCACTGCTCCCACTCTGCAGCAGCGTCACCGGCTGGCCGCGTGGAAGGCCGAAAAAAATTAGAAAGAGAGAGTAAAGGAGGGAAGAGAGTAGACCGGTTGAGCGATAGGGTTCACCTGTACACAACCAGACGCTCCCGCCGCTTCCCCCCTCCCTTCCTCGCGTCCTCCCTCCCCTCATCTCATCCACCACCCCTTCACCTCCTCCCTCACCCTTTAGTCAGTCCAATTTATGCCTTCTACCGCGCTATGAATAATTTATGCCCGTATGTGTTGTGTCGGCATCAATACAATTCTCGTAAATTGCATTATCAGACTGAGCCTTAATAGCGTGTATACGTACATCTGGTGAGTACTGATTTAGTCTCTTTTGGCAAGTATTGGTTAAGTTGCAAATATCAATAATTTACCGTGTTCCTTTACGGGGGAAGGTGGCTTTATGAGCAGCGCGGGGGGCGGCCACTTGGTATTTGTGGATATTTGTCATCAGGGTGTGGCGCGCCTCGCGGCTCCGCACAGACCGACCACGTAAATAAAGAGAACCTGAGCACATGTATTAGGCAGTAATGAGTGTGGTTACATATTTTAGAATACATAAGTTTTCTTGGGTTGCAAATATCAATCAGTTCAATAGTCCATAATTTACACTTGTTAGCACGAACCTCGTAGTGGACTGAGCAGTAAAGCGCAAGATGGATAAAGGGTTACGGAAATAATACCCGCCATCACTAACGCGCAGCCGGCGGGAATGTTGTAAACTGGACTGAACTGCGAGACGCTGATCAACTCATTTCACATACGAGCCGAGTTCAGCTTATCGGCGCCGCAAAATAATGTTGTTGTACACGTCAGACGCACCTGGATCCACGAATCTCATTGTAAAATAATGTACCCTGCCGCCGGTAACTTGCTGGCATGAGGGTTTCTCCTGACTGCGTGGTAATGAGAGTCGATACAGACGCTGCTCCCCGCCCCTACCTATCCTCTCGCTCCTCCAGCCAGCCATTCAGACCAACTTTTTTGCTTACAGGGACTGATACCCACGTAACTTTGCCCTTACTCAGTACATTTGAAAGCTTGTATACAAATACAGATGTAAAAAAATATTCCGAGACTTGAACGCACATCCAAAACCCCGTCGTTGCCCCCAACACAAGCACAGTTGTCTTGGCCCGCGTCTCGCTTGGCTAAGCCCCTACAAAACGACACGATCAATACGTTTCAATTATAAAGTGAGTCTGCATCGTGAGGTCCTTAAAATTCTTGTCAGTGTCGGTGCTGTCAAGGCAACACTTTCCTCGTGACGTAGCACCCTCTCCAGCAGCCTGTACCCAGTGAGGACCTTGTCATTCCACGTTTCCCAGACGATCGGAGGTTTGCTACTTTAACTCTCCTTCCTTCATCTGGTCGTGTTGCTCCTCCACCTCCTCCACTCGTGCCGCCCGGACCCAGCGGCCCCTCACAGGCCAGCCCAGATTGGTCCTGTCTCCGCGTCTCATTAGCTTGTTGATGTGTCCCTTTTTTTCCGACTGGACGCTCCATAATGAGTGAGCGCGAGGTAGTGGGACAGAGAGTAATGACTGCTGCCACCTTAGATTGCCGCTAATCTGCCTCTGTTAAATTTAATAATGTATCAATGAACGGATGGGATTATTTACGTTGTCGCAGATTCAGCGAGTCGGTGGGGTGGGGAGGGTAAGCAGGGAGTGGTGTAGGGGAGGAGGGGTTGACGGTGGTGCAGGGGTGGGGTGGGCTGGGTTTGGGTGGGGACGTGCTGTTTAATGGTGTTGCCGGGAGTGTCGGCGTGCTGCGTGCGGGACGCGTCTCCTCGTGCGGCGCCGTGCATCCTGATTAGCGCTCCGCCGCCACGCGAGGAAGGTAGCATCGGGGGAAATCACTTTTTTCAGGAATTTTACCTATATTTTTCTTTTGCTCTTAATTGTAGAATATGGTGCATGCCCTTAATAAGTTGTCCTTAACATAGTCTTTCTACCTTTCCAGGCAAGCTGCTCGAGAGCCTCAAGAACAACGGCGTGGGTGGTGGTGGTGGGGGTGACAGTGGGGGAGAACCGCCCACGCCCCCACATACCCCACAGAGAGAAAATATCAACATAGTGACCAGCGAGGGAATCGCCATCCGACCCCCGCCGCCTCCGCCCCTCGACCCCCTCCAGCAGCAGGCGCTCCAGGCCAGGGTGAGTAGCAGTCCCGCCTCCTGCAGCCCCGAAACACAACTCTCCTTGTCTGGTTCTGCTCCCATGATTTGTGGATTGTTTCACGTCGGGCGTATATTTATTATCACAGCGGGGGAAATATCAGGTTTGTGGCCCAGAGGATCCGTGGTTAGGGAGTATTTAAAGTTGAGGAAATGTTGAGAGAACGAACATTCCTTTGTACCGAACAATCTTTTCCTCCACGCCGTCCGTGCGTGAAAATAGGAGTGAAGCTGTTTTTTGAGGAGGTGTGGGCGTACCTGAGGATCCACGCGCGGGTGTTTGCATTCGCCATCCGAAGGCCCCGAACACCTGATGGTGAAGTCAGGTGTGGATTTACTCCTTCAGTAATATGGTGTTAATGAAATGAATAACAGGGGAGATGTGAGAGGTTTCTTAAACGCATAACGTGGCAAGTATTTCAGACATCTCATCATTTTCTACAATGCGTAAGGTCATGTTACGTAAATGAAGAACAATATAATTGCAATATCTTCACGAAATACTAAATTTATTGAATACTTAGATCTTAGCACGCCGAGGGCAGTGTCCCCGCCTCTCCTAGGCCGTCTTTCTTCTCTACACCGCCTGACGCACACTCCCCATAGGTGTGTCGCAGCTCGTAGCGGCGGCGAGCCGCGTCAGGTCCACGCCGTGATTTAAGACCCCGAGATAAAGGCACACTCGACTCCCCTGGGATTCCTGACACTTGACACGACGTCCTCTTCTGCGACCCTACATAGCACACGCCTCAGAGACGTACCGGTGCCGGGGCACGAATAGGACACAATAGTCCTCCACCTCGGCCGAGACGTGCTCTCTCCGTGCACGGTGGCAAGACATGTACGATGGCCGAGTCGTGCATGGTGTGGCGGGGGCGGTAATGAGGCAGTTTGTATGCGAGTAGCAAAGGCGGGCCGCGGCGACCCTGGCCAGAACGGAGACCGACCCACACTTCTCTGTTGGGTTGGCCCCGTCTGGCCATGCTCTTTTATCCATTCTGGCCTGGCCTCGCCAACAGTACTACACCTTTTAAGGCGTAACATTCTAGCTCTCAATAACTTAGCCATACAGTCAAGCTTCGCAGCACACAACCTCGCCTCAGCCACCATCCCCACCAGTCCGCCTAATGCTCCTCCTAACTCTCCCGCCCTGATAAGCCCTACTCGACCGCCCGAAACTGACCCGACCCCTCAGATATATTACCCGTGTCCCCTGAACCTGAGAATTTCCTGACTATACACTCCAGATTTAGGTAATGTAGCGTAGCCAGATAGGCGAAGGCCAAGCAGTGTGTCCATGTCCACCTGAAAGGGTTGGGGACCTCTCCTGTCAGCTGGATGATGCAAACTCCAAAGCATAAAAAGCACATTTATCGTAACTGTTGGATTATTTTCACTTAAAAGAGCAATAATTATGGTGCATCCGTACTTGATACATGAAAAACGTGTGTGGAAGCCAAGCACCTGTTGCCAGTATCTATATAATCAACTCGTCTGACCAGCTTCCGCCTTTCAGCACTCGCAAACATGCAACCAATACAGTTTTTTAGTCACTACCCTCATCCTCCGTATCCTCCCGCTCGGTACCTTTGCCCGTACTTGCCACCAGGGGCTAGAGCTCTTCCACAAGTTATGGTGGTGGAGGAACCATGTTGGGCACAACTAACGAAATATGAGACGGCGCATGGAATTTCTGTGGCTGATTTACAATAATCAAACTTCAGTCGCTGCCTTGTAAAGTGCGATATCTCTCTTCTGTGCAGTTTAATAGACATTCGAAGCTACGCCTACTTACAGCACCTCACTTGAGCCTCTCAATCGGGGGAAGTTATCGTTGGGTCTAAGCCGCGATACTTGGGTATTTGGCAAGGAGCGTCGTCTCCGGGCCAGCCGACCCCCTGCCGCTGACCCCCACCTCGTCCGAACATTAATAATATTCGCTGACAGCCGCGTTGTGTACACTGAGGCTGGCCAGACGTGTGCCTCGGGCGTATCTCCCGCTCACACCACCCTTCTGTCGTTTCGTCCCCTCGCTCAGAAGTGTATCGTTGGCGTCCCAAAATAATCAAGTGCCCTGGGACGACGCTGTATCTGGTTCCCGCTGACTGATGTCAGGTGCAGCTAAGGTACTAAGAGCATCGCTCGTGAGGAAACGAGAGCTTCTGTTATTAACACCACACGTGACCAAGAGAATTGGCTCTGATAACAGTCTCGTCGATGGCTCATTCTGCGGCAAGCCCAAGGCGATTACCAGCATACATTTGCATGCGGTACACGGCGCAGCGCGGAGCCCCAGAGACTCCTTAACGAGAGCACAAATAGAACGAGCCTTTCCTGGGCTAATGAGGCATTTCTATTCATGTTCTCCTGAGCGCGTCGGAAGAAGATAGAGTGACACAGTTTCCACCTGTAGCGGTTCCTCGAAAGGGGCATTCGTCAGAGGGGAGACACGATAGGGAGGCAGCTGGGCCGTGCGCCGGACCTCCCGTCGACACGGGCTGGCACTCCCTCGCAGGTGGTGTTACCTGCTGAGCACCGTGCATACACTCCTTGCTTGCATGATTGTATGCTTAATATGTAAGAAAAAAATATATTGTTTTCATGTCATTCCAGCCGAATTGTAAATTGGGATAAATGAAGAAAATAATTTAAAAAATACCTAACTCCATACTGTTAGGGTCTGACTGGGTAGGGCTAGTGAGACACTTCATCACTCCGCCAAACTGGTTTATCAGCGTGATGCCGCCACCCGGCCGTCTCGCTAATTGGCTCCTTAATTTCCAGGTATCAGTGATGTTACATGTCGGACAGCGATCCTCTGGGCCGTTGTTGACTCGGCCTCACTAATCAAGGGATCACAGCAGCCCGCCGAGCTAACAAATGGTCTATCCGTGTATCAGTGTTGTCATCCGGCGCGTGTCACCGACTTCGAGCGGCGGCGACACTAGGACGAGTCCTTCACCCACGACGCGCTCTCATTAAGGCGACGCTCGCTGTAATAACTCGTGCGATCACAGATTGCTCTACCTCGCCTGTATTTGTTCCAAGGAGCTAAAAACAACAACCTTCTTTGACCTAATATGTAAATGAGGCCAATGGCTTGGGATGGATCTCGGTTAGACTCAGTGAAAAGCGTGGGCCGGACATTAGCTTCGGTTGGCAGTGACCAGCACTGCCCCGCCCTGAAGAGAATGGACGCACCGCCCCACACCGAGGACAATGACACTCACTAGCCTGTGTGACTGTTTCGTTGGAAAGCCCAGATCTTATTCACCTGTTGTATTCATGGAAACGCAAATGCAAAGCTGCAACACCGACATTCCAGAAGACCTCGTGAGACGTCCGTGCCGACGCCCCTCCCTTTGCCTCCAGCCTTCAGAGCCACCTGTTTAACTCTTTCCTCTTCCTCTAACATATAAAAACTAGAATTATCTGCATCCATCACGCTGCAGTCCTTCATGGCTTACTCTAGACGGGCACGAAGTCGTAAAATCTAGCAAGGAGGAGAGAGGGCCCGCGGTCGACTCTTCGACTCGTGAGCAGTGCTGCCATAAAGACGATGTCGCCGCCGTCTGAGCAGTTTGGAAGCCGCGTCGTCAGGGCCACCGTGGAAGTGATCCGGTTCGTTTTTACAGCCTTGGCTCTAAGTGGGAAAATGTAAATGGTCTCCTTATCTTGTTCATCGCGATTTTATTACCTTTTAATGCGAGCAGCCTGACGCCTTCAGTTGACAATCGAGTGGATGTCTGGATTGGCGCTGGGAATTAGTCATTGATGTTGTCGTGTGACCAGGACGGGGCAGCGGTGACGGGGACGCGAGGTAAGGAGGGAGGGAGGGAGGAAGGAGGTATCAGAATAGGAGACGGGCGTGGGATGGAGGAAGGAGATGAAGGAGGATTAGTGAGGAAGACGGGGCAACAGTGAGGAATGAAGGAAAGAAGAGAGGGAGGAGGCCTTGAGGTGACGCATGTTGGCGCATGGGCAAGGCGAGGCAGTAACAGTAGTGGCTTCTGTGGTGGCGGTGGTGGTGGCGTCCTGTGGTAGGCTGCTCTGATGGTAAGGACGATGAAATGTTAACATGGGATTGTGGCGAGTTACCTGAAATGAACACAAATCTTCCCTCGCCAAGGAAAGAAAAGAAAAAAAGTGTGTAATTATCGTAGCGTCACTTTTCATTATTTACGGATTATCACATTGCTAATCGGTGGCGGTCAAGTTCCCTGCGTCCTTCTTTATGTGGAAAAGGTACGCGAGAAGCTGAAGTTGTACGCGAGTCCAATGTAATCCCCTCCCGCCCTCCTACCCTCTCTTCCTTTCCCAGCAGATCCCCTCCCTCCTCTCTCCTTCCTCCTCCTCCTCCAGCCAGCCCCTCCCCCGACACACATCTTTCGTTTACGACATCCTAAAAGCGGGTATTATCTCTATCCACATCGCGCTCCACCTGTACACACGCTCTCTCTCTCTCTCTCTCTCTCGTTCTGCATTCCTTGAAATAAACGATGATGTAAAGTAAACTATAACTCTTATATTTTAATTTATATTCATTACAATTATCATCCTTACCATTACCGTCATCTTCATCACGGCCATCAACTTCACGCTCGCACCACCATCTCACCGCCCCTATCATCATCATCATCATCACATCATCAGGCTCAGGTCGTCTGGCGGGCTGGTTTCTCCCTCAAGTTCGCAGCTCGTCACATCACCAGCCAAGGTCAGCTGCTCGGCGGTGACCTCGCGCCCCGCCCGCCTCAGTAGGCATCCAACCCTGGCGATGTTTATTGGCACACGATGAACCATTACTCATATTACGGCCACCGGTAATTAATCATAAATACCTTTCACGCGTTCCCAGAGATACCTTTTTTTTTGCGTGTTTATCTGTGTGTGTGTGTGTGTGTGTGTGTGTGTGTGTGTGTGTGTGTGTGTGTGTGTGTGTTTTACCTCTTCTTCCTTCTCTTCTTCCTCAGCCTCCTCCTGCTCCTTCACTTCTTCCTCCTCCTCCTCCTCCTCCTCCTCCTCCTCCTTTCTTTCTCCCACCTAGTCTTCTCGTCTTCTTCCTTCTTATGTACTTGTGTTTTATATCCTCCTCCTCCTCCTCCTCCTCCTCCTCCTCCTGCCCTTCCTCCCATCATCGCAGGTTCTCACTCCCCCGCCCACCCCTATCTGCTTGGTCCCGCCTTGGTTTGATCTCTTCATTTCTTACGAGGCAAACCAGATTTCCCAAGGCGCGAGGGCTGAATATAACTCATCTTTTACCGAAGATCGAAAAACCCGACGAAAGGTGATAAGTCCCGTGGGTGTGATTTGGAGGCGCGGCCGGGGAAGGCGCGCACGGAGACCTCTGCAGGCTATCACACCCTCAGATCGGTCTGGACACCTCGCACACTCATTCACCAGCAACAAATGAGCCGTTAGTTTGTGTATCGGCGGTGTGTCGGATCGTAATCGAATCAGTGATCACAGCAGCAACTTTTCTTGTATCTGGAGAGAAAGATTGGACTGTTCTGAGTGTTTAAGTGCAGCGCTCCCTCCCTCGAGTATGCGCCGCGGCCAGTACGACGCAAGATAAAAGGAGGAAAGGAGGGCGGCCAGCCAGCCCCGCGTCCCTGATCTTTAGTGGTGCCTGATGGGGATAATATTGTTCTCTGTCCGTCTTGTGTCCCCGCAAACGAGGAAGTGAAGTGTTTCGTGTTGGTCTGGGCGCGGCCCCGCTGGAGTCGCTGTTGGCAAGTGGTGATAGTTTAGACGACCGAGACCTTCTCCCTCTCTCCTCCACCGCCACCACAGTCAACACCAGCCTGCATCCGCTTCTTGCTGCTCTATTTGGCCAGGCTCGCCGCGGTGCCACACAGGTGAGCACACTTCCAACAGTCCGCCGCTGAACATACTTGATAAGTTCACAGGAGAAAGTAGGTACCCGCATCACCCTCCTTCCACGCCTTTCGCCTCGCCTTAACTTACCGCTCCACATGAAGTTTTGTTTCCTGTTGTTTTGTTCCTAAAAAGTTCGTACATATACCAGTGAGCTAAAATTCCCTTGTTTGTTTTTGCTTTTTCATTGAATTTTAATATTGATCAGGATGAAAAGATATTATATGAAATTAAGTAACCCTCCTAATATACTCGACATCGTTAGAGCTTCTTTTTGTGTAATTTCTGCGCACACCTTAAAGCTTCATTTATCGCGAAGCATACATTATTGCGCAGTTCCACTTAACTACGACAAGTACTTCAAAATTATGGAGGTTATTTGTAGTCTCCCTTCACCACACCATCCATCCTTCATCCGCCGCCGCCAGGAACCTAATAAGAGTCTGGGGAGCGAGCATCTGTGGCTTGATTTCAACTTTACGGATTCTCAGGTCCAACAAAGAGCAGGAAAAACAAGGCTTTCTGGCAGGGGCGGCCGAGCGTAACGTCAGTCGCTACGTTTCTCACCGAATGAGTCGCTGCCACCCACGACCGACGACGATCTTATCTCGGTGATGCAAATTATGGCTCCTCGGCGTCGAGTCTGGTCCCCTTGTACTCCCGAGGGGAAACAGAAAGCGAAATACTGCACTTCTATGTAGAGGATGGCAAGGAGGGGCGGCAGAGGGAAGATACGCTTATGCTAATTTCACAGACGAATAAAGAGTAGTCATCGGGCACACCGCGAAACATTAAAACTCGTCTGATTAAGGTTATGATTGCCAACTTGTACGCGCCCCTCCACTTATCAGTCTTCAAATCAGGGGATAAAAAAAACTGACACGGAAAATTGAGTTGAGATAGAGAGATTAAAGTAGTGAAAATAAGGCCGAGCAACATTCATCAGATAATTTTCATGCCTCAGCTCAAAAGATTTCCGTGTTTTTTCCCCCCTTCCATAAGTACTAATTGGAACGGTGCGTGCAGATTGGCTGACATGCCCTAATGGAGTGCGTAATATGGCGGAATTATAAGTAAGGGCGAGACTGATTGTAGGGGGACTCGAACCGGCGTGATTCCTCGACATTAACGGGCTCTGAATGATTAACCGAGGCTGAGGAATGCTGAGTGACGGGGCGGCGGGCTGAGTGGCATGCTGGGAGGCAGGGAGGAAGGACTGCGGCTGTTAATGGTGGAGTGGCGTCGTGGTGATTGTGGTAGAGATGGGATGGGGGCAGAAATGAGAGGTTGTGATGATGATAGGTGGACACGGAGGTGATAATGGTGTCGGTGATGGAGGGTGGACTGGTTGCAACGGGGTGAGGGTGGTGGTGAGGGTGGGTGAGGTGGTAGCTGGTAGGCAGGTAGATAGCAACTGGTGGTGGTGGTGGTGGTGGTGGCATGAACAGTCAGCCACGAAAGTAAATACCACCCCAAGACATGATGCATTACGAAAACGAGTTGAAAATTATGACTTCCACAGTTAGCAGCGTCCATTCTCTCTGTTTTTCGTTCATTCAGCACTCTCTTGTTCGTAAAGTGGCAGACAGTCTTAAGGTGGACCGTATTACTGGTGCGGCGGCGTAGGGGGTGATAATGGTGGTGATGGTGGTTGTGGTGGAGGTCACGGTGAGGTCGTATGCTGTTATTTACCGATGGTGTTTATGACCGAGGCGGTGTGGGTGGAGGAGATGATGACGGTGGGCAGGAGGGAACTAGATCACAAAGGTACAGAAACGTTTTTATGTGATTATATAGTACTACACACACACACACACACACACACACACACACACACACACACACACACACACACACACACACACACACACACACACACACACACACACACACACACACACACACATACACACACACTTCCTTCCCCACTCCCTTGCCTCATCCCTGGTACATCCTCAGGAGGTGTATTTTTCCCCACCCGTGAATAGAGCGACAAAAAAATATATAATTGCAGCCATAACGTAATAATGGGAAGCCCCTCCTCCCGAAACGAATAATACAGCGTTCTCATAATGCATCGCCGGCACAAGGGAGAGAGAAAGGCCAGGAAACAGGATGCCGGAGACAGAGATTAAGGACGCGAGAGTAAGCAGGAGATAAAGAAAAATAGAAGAATAGGAAGAGAGAGAGAGAGATGGGTGTGGCAAGAGAGTAGTGTGGCTGAGGTGTGGTGCGACTCTGCTGGAGACTCTCCCTCATCCCGCAATGATGGAGAAATTATGCACGAGAATTTGCAAGCTGTCGGGAAACCATTTAGAAGGAGGAGGAGGTGCAGGGAAGGGGGGGAGAGGGGGACGTGTGTTGAAAGCCGAGTGTTTGTGTTTCTTTCTCTTTTTTGCGTGTGTTCGTGGGAGAGAGAGAGAGAGAGAGAGAGAGAGAGAGAGAGAGAGAGAGAGAGAGAGAGACTTTTTAATATCGAGAAATCTGAATGGTCCCCCAGTGAATATGACGGTATGTGTGTGTGTGTGTGTGTGTGTGTGTGTGTGTGTGTGTGTGTGTGTGTGTGTGTGTAAGTAGGGAATTGTGTCCATGCAAGCATAAATAAGAGAAATGGCTAACAGAATTTTCCTCCCTCAAGTGTGTCACAGTGGCGGTGATGACCCGTGTAAGACCGAGAGAGAGAGAGAGAGAGAGAGAGAGAGAGAGAGAGAGAGAGAGAGAGAGAGAGAGAGAGAGAGAGAGAGAGAGAGAGAGAGAGAGAGAGAGAGAGAGAGAGAGAGAGAGAGAGAGAGAGTGGAGGCTCCCGCAGTGTTCCGGCGAAATGCGGTGCAATTTGGCGTTATTACACGATTATACACCAGCGGGAGCAAGTCACCTCCCGGCACACCTTTTTGCACACAGGCTTCGCAATATTCAAGATGATGATGCTCGTAAGGCTCGAGACTATCTAAGGACATCGCACGCCCCATTCGGCTGCCCGGGGCCGTTTCCTCTTTAGGCTGATCGGCCAGGAATTCCTTGCTGCATGCTGTGCCGTGTGTCTTCACTGCGCCGCCTTTAAACAGCAAGACAACAGGACTCAGCTCTGGACGCCGCGGCCTTCCCTTCGCTATGGTGAACGTGTGTAAGCTGCGTTAAATCCCCATTAAGCATCCTTCATACATCATATCTCAACCTGTGATATAATGTTTTCCGCCTCCTCTTCTCTTATTCGTCTTCCTCTTCCTCCTCCTCCTCTCCCTTCTCTTCCTCCTCCTCGCCATTCGCTTCACTAATTTCGTTTACCTGCTGCCTCAGCGTCAGATTTGGGTTGCACGTCTACTGCTCGTCCTTTCACTGCCATTTTCACTTCCTGCTCACAGCATCTGGAATCATGTGTGGGATTAATCTTGGGCCGCTTCACACCCGGCTGTGTTGCCGCCCGAGGAGCGCCTTCGGTGTTGCCTCATAAATCGGTTTGTTGTTGTCGGGTCACTGGTGGCGGTGATTCGCTCTTGTGCACAGGATGTTGAATGTTCTGAAGTAAATTTCCTGCTACACCGGCAGTCAGTTTTTGTGAGTTTATTTCCTTCATAAATTCACCAGGTGGCAGCAAGTGCAGCAGTCTTTACAGAATCCCGTTAATTTATACCACAGTAGCTAATATACAAGTGGTGTCCGCGGCAGCACAGCCTGCCCGACGGTTCCCCGAGCTGGGTGAAACTGACGGGGAGGAAAGTCAGGAAAGTGTAAGAGCCGCGGTTAACGGTGTATACGCGGCGCGGGGCGGCACACGCTTGGTATTCGGTACAGCCTATGTTCACGGCAAAAAAGATGATAAAAGAATGGCAGAAAACCTGAATATGTATAAGATGTACCCCGGTGATGAACTACACCTGCCCGCTGACTCGCTGCCCCAGGTGGCGGGGAGCGCGCCAGTGCGGCTTTGGCTGTAGCGACCTCCACTAGAGCGTTTTCTGTGACGCCCTTCATTACCTGCTGATGGGATGGAAGGGGACGTAAAGAATGGAGGGGGGAGGCCCAGGGATGGGCAGGAGTAAGGAAAGGGGTGAACGGGGATGACTTTCTCAAGGTCACGTGAAAGTGGAGATGCTGATCTTGAGGTCACTTATGATACCACCATTTTTTCCCTCCGAGGCCATCCCAGTTGTAAATGATAATGTTTACCAGCCTTCTTTCCACAGTAAAGGACAGGGCCAGTAAATTATCGCGTCTGGAAAGAGGAAACATGCCACGTAGCCGTATGTATTTCATACGTACTATATGTGTTATCCTGCCCTGTTAAAACATCTGGCAGATATTGTTGCGACATGTGGTTAGCGAAGATAAGGTTGCAACACAATCCATAAGGTCATATTTTATGAAACAACATTGCGTTACATGGAAATTAATTTTTGTACACAGCGACCTCACTCCTATGGTGAAATATTGCCTCCGGACCGCAGACACGGCTTGAAGCATTAAGACGCGTGTCGTGAGGATCGTTGTATTCTTCACGTCTCCACAACGGGGTAACAGGTTTATAGGGCCGTGACGGCAACTTCTTCTAATATGGACACTTGATTTTTAAAGGGCATCGTTGAAGCTCCCCGGCTGACCGACGACCAAAAGTTACGCCGCGAGTATTTATCTCCTGAAGGCAGATGTTGCTGTTGACTTTTCCAGATACAAGGAACGCCGCTCAGCCAGACAGGCGTATTAATATTGGAGTGGCTCTGAACTTTGCGCCGCTCACTCTCGTGTCTGTGTGTGCGCCGCGGTGATGGCCGTGGCGTGTGGGACGTGAGCGAGGACAGTGGCCGACGCGGGATCGTATGCATCCAAACTCGAACCAATTTAATGCTGACAGCGGCTTAATTAACCTTTTCCAAGTATGCTGAGGAACCAAACTCTTCGCGGCGCCTCTTGATGGGAGTCTGAGTAAAAGATAAACACGCCGCATCCAAGACTCGAACCAACAGACATTTGCTAACCAATCACAGTCACAAACATATAATCGTACACAACTTGCTTGGGAATGGTTGGAAAGCGCCGCGACTGTAGGAGAGGTCACTTTCCTGACTCCTGCGGTATGAGGGGGTCGTTTCTCTATCTGTGGAGGCGCGTGGTGGAGTAAGAAAACAAAGGAGTGTCCCGCTGCGCACAACAAATGATCTCCTTGACTTCTTCCTCTCCGTGAATACCAAAAGCACACGACCAGCGGGTATATCCTGCTCTCCACTCCCTCCACCCCCTCGCCGCTGCCACCACCACCACCACCACCACCACCTTCCCCGACCACAGTGTCCCAACCACTCACAGAATACTACCGCAGTCACATTCCTAATCATGTTATATACCCCTACAGAAGCGCTCTTACAGCCAAACTACGGCACTACTTTTTTTTTTATATAGCAACCGTATCCCTACCACATTTCCGGCCACGGTACCACAATCAAACCGCCAAAGCAAAAGTATTACAACCCACACTGCCATACTCAGAACCCCTATGACCACATTTCCAAAGGCACACTACACTACAGTATTTTTTCATCTTCGCCCCTTCAGCCTCTCCTCTTAGCAAAAGGCGTCCCTCTTTCGTACGAACATGAATCAGCGAGGCCTTTAATGTATGAAGGAAATGTCTTAGGCGAAAATTTTATGAACATTCTCTCTCTCTCTCTCTCTCTCTCTCTCTCTCTCTCTCTCTCTCTCTCTCTCACACACACACACACACACACACACACACACACACACACCGATAAGGACCCGCGGTACCTGCATGAAAATACCAATGGAAAGTGTCCTAATCAGGGGGGCGTAGCATTAATGGCCTCCGGAACCGAGTGGGTGATAAGGGCATGTCCTACGCTCTCCCTTCCTCCGCCATCCTTTCTCCTTTCCCTCGCCACTCGCCCTGGGCAGCTACCTACAAGGGTCAAGGAGCCGTTTAGGGGGGAAGGAGAGGTTCGTGTCTGGAACTCTCTGCCTCTCGAAATAAAATAATAAGAATAAGAATAAGAATGCAGTACTAAAAGGAGGCTAGGATTATACAAATGAGTGAAATCTAGGAGCAAAATAATCAAAGCAGACGAAGAGTTGCAGTGGGGTTTGAGGTTAGGCAGAGGTCATTACAGGGCTGTGGTAGGTCAGGGTAAAGCTTTGGTGTGGAGTAGAGAGAGGGAAGAAAGATAGAGGATCGAGGTAAGGAGTGAGGTAAAAGATGGAGCTTTGCAATGGTGGCTGATGCAGGGGAGGGACCATTACTAAGCTATGCAAGCAAGGGCTATATAGGGGAAGGGTTGAGTGTGACCTCGAACGAAATGGTGGTTTAGAAGTGGAAGAAGGTGGAGTGGGGAGGAGGGGAACTTTGGAAGGTCAGGTCAAGGATTGGGGGTGGATAAAAGATTCTAATTGAGGTTATGGTGAAGTAGGAGGAAGAGCAGGAGCAAGAGAATATGAAGGAAAAGGTTGAGGAAGATAGGAAGAGAGGAGCTTTGGAAGGGCAGTAGAGGAAACAAGGAAGAGAGTGGACTGAGGATTCTAATTGGGGTTATGGTGAAGGAGGAGGAGGAGGAGGAGGAGCAGGAGGGAAGAAGGAGACAAAGGGGAGGGGGGGGGGAGGCAGCGGGCGTCCACACTGTTACTGTCACTGTCGCTGTTCTAATTATAGATAATGGTCTCGTGCAGG
The DNA here is from genome assembly GCF_024679095.1 of Eriocheir sinensis. Classification (NCBI taxonomy): domain Eukaryota; kingdom Metazoa; phylum Arthropoda; class Malacostraca; order Decapoda; family Varunidae; genus Eriocheir; species Eriocheir sinensis. The sequence continues at coordinate 19,741,425 of NC_066518.1, forward strand.
GCCACTTTTAAGCCGGGCCTCAGTCAGTATGTTTATTTTTATTGTTATCCAAACCTGCGTGAGATTTAGCCTCTTTATTCCCTGGCGTCTGTGTGTCTTTGAGGTCATGTGGCTGTTGTTTTTGTTGTTGTTGTCGTTGTTTGTGTTGTTGCTGTGGTGGTGGTGCTGGTGGTAAATAGTGATGGTTGTTGTTGTTGGTGATGGTAGTCTCTCTCTCTCTCTCTCTCTCTCTCTCTCTCTCTCTCTCTCTCTCTCTCTCTCTCTCTCTCTCTCTCTCTCTCTCTCTCTCTCTCTCTCTCTCTCTCTCTCTCTCTGTATACTATTTTCTTGCCTATCTAAACTTTAATCCTTTCTCCTATCCTTCCCCTTTCACCGCATAACCCGCCCCTCCTTACCTTTGCAAGAAACTGAACCGCACACCTTCCCACTTTTTACTCTCTCTTTCCCTGCCACACCTGTCTCCTTTACGTACACACACCTCCACCTTTGAGCAGCCCCCTCACATCCTCACACCACCTGCTCCTCGCCCTTATGCACGGTTGGCACTACCCTACCCAGCGCCCCATTCTTATCCCAAGGGAAGGACGGCCTTACAAAGAACTTTTCCTGCCACTATAACTAAACTATCCCAACCTAACCCACGGGAGGTGTAACGTTATTTAAAAGTCCTTCTGTCACTATAGCCATTCTGTTTTTCCTCATCATACCGTCTTTGTCATTTTTCAAATTAATTTCTTACCCTCTGTCCGATGCTCCCAAAAGATCCTCATTCTCAAGGGAGCGAATGTGTCTCGCCAGTGAGTGGGTTCAACCTATTGTTTACACGCGCGAGGAAAAAACGGGGGAATTTTTCTTGTGTGTGCTCCCCCTCCGGCCATCAGTGTTGACGTGTGTCGGGGCGCACACGTCCCAGCGGGCCCTCGTTCACATCAGCTCTGCCTATATTTACTTCCCCCCGCCCTCACGAGCCCTCCAGCGCCGGTGCCCCTCCCGCCCGCTGAACTCTTGGAAGTAATGGTGTATTTTTATCTCCATGTTTATAATAATAGTAGGGAAGGGAAAGGCGGAGGAACAATGCGGCCAGTCTGTTTGTGGTGGAGTGGTGTGAATGGGCCGTGGAGTCAGATAACATCACAAGATATTTCCTCAAACACGACAAATGGCGACAGGGGTGACGGCAGTGTGTCCGCCGCCAGGTGACAGTGATGACTGGCTTTTACGACACTACTTAGAGCCAGCGACGCCACAGATCTGTTCGGGGAGGGTAAAATATATGTCCACTCGGTCTGGCGGCTATGCTACGCTGGGACTACAGGGGCAGGGCGTCCGACTTTCAGCCCTAAGCCGCCTCTCATTATACGACTGTCATGCCGCCAGAACCAAAGGGCGGCAGACGTGTCGAGGGAGAAAAGTAATTGCCACCATTCTTTTCTTCTAGGATTTGGTTGTAAGTGTCGGTGTGGTGTTCCGTGCTGGCCCCGTAATGGGTGTAGCTTGTCATTAGTTTACACAGAAACGCCAAAATTTGTCGGGAGGGTCTTAGAGGGAGCAATTTACCTCGACACGCTCCTTCGGCAGCGTGACACATTTGTGCTGTTTTGTTGGGTTTGTCGACGTGTCGGGGAACGGAGGGAGGGGCGGGGGCTGGCGGCACGGCAGGGAGGGGAACTGGCTCGGCGGAGGAGGAAAAACAAAGAGGGTGATGAGTGGGCAATGCGAGATCTTTTGTGCGGGGAGATGGGTGTGAGGGCTTGTATATTGGGGAGTGGCGGTGTGGCCCGGCGTCGTGGGTGGGCGTGAGGGCGGGGAGGGGGAGAGGGGCAGGAGTGGTGGCGGTGCAGCTCTCTCCCTCACACACACACACACACACACACACACACACACACACACACACACACACACAGGGACACTGAATACTGACACCGTTCATGGAAAATGCATGAATATCGAAAGCTAACAAAACACTCTAAGGCATAAGTCTGGAGGAACAAGGCAAGTTATCGCTTCCCTGCACCTCGCGTTGCAGTGGCGTGCCAGGCGGACGTGTTGGGTGTCTGCCGCGGGGGCGTGAGGTCGACATCCCCCCCCCACCTGCCTCCCCCTGCCTGGCCTAGGGAAGGAGAGGAAGGGAGTGAAGGGAAATCATCTGTGCATTGAGGGGATAGGGTAATTGATTTTGGCTCTAATCAGTGTGCCTCTGTCTATTTATCTATCTATCAATCCATTTATCTGTCTGTGGATCTTAGTGTGTGTGTGTGTGTGTGTGTGTGTGTGTGTGTGTGTGTGTGTGTGTGTGTGTGTGTGTGTGTGTGTGTGTGTGTGTGTGTGTGAAAAGCGCCAACAATCCTCCCTCAGACCCGCCAAGAGCACGTGGACACTAATAATAATAATAATAATAATAATAATAATAATAATAATAATAATAATGATAATAATAATAATAATGCTACTACGGTGACGAAAACAGACCAAGGTATAGCTTAACACACACACACACACAGGAGAGAGAGGTCCACGGAGGGGCGTGACCAGGCGGTGCGTGTCTCCATAACTCTCCCGGCTTTTTACCCTCACCCGCTCTGGCTTCCTTCATTAATAACGAGGAGCAGTGTAAGGTGGCACTGTTCTGGCTCCCCTTCACCCCCCCCTGCCATGCCACGCCACGCCCCCTCCCCCCGGCACACCCCCTACCAGCCTAGCCTTCCCTCCTGCCCTGCCTGCCCTCACACACCTCTCAACACGACCACCGCCACCACTACCACTGCTGCTATCACCGCTACTACCGCCATCACATCTCCTTCACACCTCTAAATCCTCTCTCTCATCACACACACACACACACACACACACACACACACACACACACACACACACACACACACACACACACACACACTAGGACAACAATCTTCACCGCATAACCTTCGCCGCATAATCCTGCCCGCCCATTCCTCCACCCCTTCTTCACCGTGTCACCTCCTTCCCCTCCTGCCCCCTTCCCCTCCCCTTATGCGTCCCAACACCCTGCCTCACCGCCTCCCAGACCACCCACCAACCATGGTCTTGCAGGGGCGGCGCTACCTTTCCGCTTCTCCCCCGCCAAACACGTTAACTAATTTCATGAGCTGTGACGTGGCTCTGATAAGCTATTATTTTGCCGTTTTTCCCTCTGTTTTCCCCCAGTTTAGCAGGTTTTAGGGATGACTTAATTGGCTTCACGGAGATATTGTGGAAAGATAAGTGTGGCGGTAAACGGGAAGAAGGAACAGGGGAGAGAAAGGAGGCAAAGAAGAGAGGGGCGGAGGAACAGGGCAGAAGAACAGAAAGTTGAGAAAATGGGAAGACGCAAAGGGAACAAGAGAGATAGCACATACCAACAACTGAAAACTATACGGTCTCCCTTACGCGGCTGGTAAACAAATAGCTGATGAGGAGTAGGAGGAATAACAAGAGAGAGAGGAGGCAACAGTATCACAGGGGGAGAATGAAAGAGAGAGAGAGAGGGAAGAGGATGGATGACAAAGGAAGAAATATAGAGTAATAGGATTTGAGAGAGAGAGAGAGAGAGAGAGAGAGAGAGAGAGAGAGAGAGAGAGAGAGAGAGAGAGAGAGAGAGAGAGAGAGAGAGAGAGAGAGAGAGAGAGAGAGAGAGAGAGAGAGAGAGAGAGAGAGAGAGAGAGAGAGAGAGAGAGAGAGAGAGAGAGGAATGTAAAATGATGTACAATGAAAAGGAGAACAGAAAAATAAGTTGGAGAGACAGAAACGAAAAGCACAATGAATGATGGAAAAATATAGATAAGAATGATGTATAAGGATGATGAAAGGAAAAGAGGGGAGAGGAAGGACTAGTGGATGAAAGGGAGGGTGTGGGAGATGAATGAAGGGAAGGATGGATGGGGGGAGAGGGAGAGGAGAGAAGCAGGAAGGGGAAGGGAGTCAGGGCACCAGGCACTGTTTTTCGTTGTTCTCGCGTCCTGTAGGGTCACATGCGTCACTGCTCAGGGCTTAATTTTTCACTGCTGTTCGCCTGTTTGTTCTGCTAATTTCACTCAAGGCTTTGCTTTCGTTTCATCTAATCCTCCTGTTGGATACCCGCTATCTGTCCCTAACCATGCCCGGCTCGTCTGGGCGGTGTAATGCTAGCTTCTCATAAACTTCATTCAGCACAATGCCAGCAAACTAATCAGCCAGACGGGGCGGCTGTTAGCGAGCTTTTAGTAGCTGCATAATGTTTGTTTGCATTCATCATAATAAACCATAGTGACGCAGGGGATTAAACATAAAAAGTAAGGAAAATAGAACACTCTGGTTATTGACTTAGTCACTGGATACGTACGTGGCCCAGAAGTGGTGCCATCAACGCCCAGATAAGATCACGCAGACCTTTCCTGGCAGCCCTCAGTACCGTCAACAAGCACACGAGGGAATGAGATCAAAATGCTCTATAAAAGGCGCCGTGCAGGCCGGGCCCAGCATATAACAACACGGCGTTCCGCTTTCCTCACTTCAACATAAACGGCGGGGCCCTTAGCCTTCGCGCCGCCGCCCCCAGGAATAACAAACACGCCCTTCTCAGTATCACGCTCCTCACTCTTTGTCAGATCAAGGAAAATCGGTATCCAGCTTCTTCCAGACTACATAAATAAGACTTACAGAAGCAACAAAGGGCGAACGTTGAGCCCTGCGGTAGCCAGATGAAAACAGATAAACTGGCGAGGGAGACTAAGGAGAGTCGTGGCTGGCGGCAGGCGAGTCCCAGATCTGTGACCACGCTAGGGACACTCTCACTCGACTGGCTGATCCCCACGCCACCACTCAATGTTTGTTTGTGTCCAAGCAACCCCAATTTCTTGTACGTCAAATTGCATGAAGCCCGGCCTTCCTTAAATGACTTCCCTCCCATTAACCGTGTAAGGGCGAGGACAAAAGGCATACGCTTTCTCCTGACGATTATCTTTACATCACGAAACATTTTCTTTATGCTAACTTAAAGATGTATATTGTATGATGAGTCTACACGCTAAGCTTTCACTCTTGTCTGGAGAATATTCATGAGTCTGGAGACGCCGAAGTCTACGGGAGGACAACACACGGCGGGAGCGTTATCGGCGGCGGCGACACGGAAGGTCCTCCACGCAGCGGCTACTTGTTGCTCTGCGACTGCACGTTTGTGGCAATTTATCCTCTGATGCCAATCGTTATGGACCCATGTGTCAGGGGGTTCCGGTCGAGCAGTAGTGCCCCTGGAGCGACGCTGAGTGATCACGTCACCCAAAGTAAAAATATACAAATAAATATAAGCCTCAAAGATCGTGGGAAGCACATCACCGAGCATCCACAAACCATTTGGAGAAGTTCCCAATTTTCTGAGTATCATCTTGGAAATGGGAGAACGGCGCGCGAGGAGGGAGGGAGGCCGTCACTCGCCTGGTTGTGGGGGATGACAGATGGGAGGGGAGTAGCCAGCCAGGTACACACGTTGATTTACTGCCCCGCTGATTGTCCTGATTGCCAAGAAATGTCAAAATGAAGTATGGATGCCCCTCGTGCCAGGTTTATTCTTTGGACTGTAACCTTTCATACTGGTGCGGCGGGGAGAGCGCGCCGCCCCGCCGCCCCCAGCCCCTGGACGACTAGAAACATCTACAGTTAATGAGCAAAGCGTTCACTGCATATGACAAGGCGAGCGATGACGGGGAGAGAGAGAGAGAGAGAGAGAGAGAGAGAGAGAGAGAGAGAGAGAGAGAGAGAGAGAGAGAGAGAGAGAGAGAGAGAGAGAGAGAGAGAGAGAGAGAGAGAGAGAGAGAGAGAGAGAGAGAGAGAGAGAGAGAGAGAGACCGAAATACTCTTATGACACACTGTACACTTGTTATCGTGCCTCCCGGCTTCACCTGTTTGCTACAAATCTTCGTCATACACACAGCGTCGCCTCTCCCCCACGCTGCGGCTTATCTCAATCTTCCCAGTGTATATTTCCTCCCTTATCTCTGTGTCTACCCTCGCTTTCCCTCCCGCCCTTGCCACACCGCCGTAACCTCCCCTCGCCCCCCCTGGTGCTCGCCGTTATACATTGTGATTTACCGCCCCGTGGAAGGCCTCGCCCCTCCTGATGGTGACTCGACCGAACGTTTTTCTGTGTATAAATTTTTTAGGTCACGCAATTTTTCTACGTAATCTGATAATCTGCTTCGTGGGATTTTGCTTTTGTGTTTACTTTTTTCCACTGTCATTAAGTCTTGAAAGCCACAGGGAGGAGGTAGTGGTTGAGGGGAAATCGGGTAACAGTTCACGGTGAGTGGTGGGGCCAAGTAGTCTTAGTCGCCGCCGCCGCCGCCGTCTCCTCCCCAGTCATTCTCGCGGCGACACCATTCCGAGATAACACAATATCGACATAAATCACGCCACACAGTTTCCACTTTGCATAAGAGCCGGAGTTATCGTGGCCTATTAGATCATATTTATCGCCGGGCTGATGTCGTGTTGTAAGTGACACTGACGTTTGTGAAGAGAGAGAGAGAGAGAGAGAGAGAGAGAGAGAGAGAGAGAGACGACGACGACGACGACGATAATAATTACGATGACGGACATGACGAGGATGACGTAAAGACGCTCCTTAATCCAGACGGCGATGACGAGGACACCAGCTCACGTGTGTCAGGCGTAAGTTATGTCAAGGCCTGGGTGTAATACTTTCCCGGGCAGTTCACCTTCAACACGTTCATATTGTCCGTTTAAGGCGACACACCGACGATGGTGACCTTTGTATTTATGGCTGGGAAGTGTTCAGTGCCTTGTTAGGGATATTGCGTGGCTGAGTTCGTTTTTATTCTTGTTTGTTTGCCTCGTGTTTTATGTAGAACTATTGGAGAAGTTAATGGACGGGTTTTTACAGTGAGCCACTTAGTTGTGACTTATTGCGAGGTGCTTTCTTGTCTTTGTCACTAGCTGGGAGAGCTGAGACGGCCCTGGGGTGGATGAGGTGTGGCTGGTGTAGTGAAGGACGTGGCACTAGGAAACAAGATAAGTTACAGAGGGCGGGGAATTGACAGCTGAATGAAATGTAAATTAATTGAAATAACGTCTTTTTGAGGTCTGGTGGTGTTAGTGGTTGTGTACATCCTCAGTGACAGTATTCGCAGAGTCGTGGCAGTGGGTTGTGGCAGTAAGTGTGATGGCGGCTGTAGTGGCAGCATCAACATACACTTGGCAACCTGCTCCTGCCCACCCCTCCGCCACCACCACCACCTCCGGATGTCCGCATCGTCGCAGTCACCTCCCGCGGCTCAGTCTCGTCCGCTGCCGCCGTCACATCCTCGCCTCCCGCAGTTGTCTATCAGAAGTGCCACTTACTTCCCTCAGACTCAGAATAAGGATCGGAAACGGAGGAAGCGCGTGAGGCCGAGGCGGGGGCGTGAGGCGAGATGTGGGGCGGCCGCGGGTCGGGTGCCAGGGTTGGTTGTCATCAGAACTGTCACACTGTCCGCCAACAATTGACACCCTTGCACCACATACACACACACACACACACACACGGCCCGGTAGCTCAGTGGATAGAGCGTCTGGCTCACAACCAGAAGGACCGGGGTTCGATTCCCTGGCCGGGTGAAGATAAGTTGGGTTTATCTTCTTTCACGTGTAGCCCCTGTTCACCTAGCAGTGAGTAGGTACGCGACGTCAGGCAAGGAGTTGTGACCTCGTTGTCGCGGTGTGTTGTGTGTGAGTGGTCTCAGTCCTACTCAAAGATCGGTACTATAAGCACTGTGCTTCTCCGTAGGGGAACGGCTGGCTGTCTCGAGAGAGACCCGCAGCAGGCCAAGAGGTGATTTACACACACACACACACACACACACTATTCCATTATTCTCCGCTGTCACGGATCCTTATAATGCCTGACCGCCTGAAAACTTGACCGTGTGTGTGTGTGTGTGTGTGTGTGCATGGGTGGAAACCTAATCACTTCCATTGACACAGGAATAGCCTTTATTTGTGGGAGCCTTCCTACCCCTCCGGGGCCTCTGGTTCCTATATCTCAATTATTTCATTATCCTGCACTTCCCCGGCGCGTCTGAGGGCTGGCGGGAGGCACCGACGCCCCGGACATCTCCAACATAACCATCAACCTGAATTACCCGAGCTTCCTGCCGCCCTGGCACATCCCGGCCCGGCGTGCCTCCCTCGCCTGCCCTCTTGCCCTTCACGCCGCGCTACCTTCAGCCAGAAAGTCAAATTTGAACAACATTCCGCTTACGTATTCATGATAATTGAAAATACTAAAATTCACATTACGAAGAATTCACATTCAGCAATAACACATGTAAAATTCACACTCTTTAGTGGACGGTTTTTTTTTTTTTTTTTTTTTTCAGATAAAGTTATACTATGGGATTCTTTTCAAAGCGTTTCTATGTGATGGTAAATATCCGATCACAGTTGAACAACGAACTACAATGCAAAGGGCATCACGCTCACCGCTGGAGCCGTGTCGTCAGCGGCCAGCCGCTGACGACATGCTTCAAGCACGTTATTCCCCAGACACGAATAATAGGAATCTGATATTCTCCCCCCCCCCCCCTCCCCCGCCCTGCTGCCACTCCTCCCCAACTGTTAGGGTCCAACGTTAACAGCCGCTAATATTTGCCGCTCCGATTTGTTCAGCCATTAACAGCCCAGCCATTCTCTGGGATCATGAAACATGCGCAAGATAATGACAAGTTGAAAGACGAGATGCGACCAAGCCAATCTGTACAGCGCCACAAGAAGGCATGTGTCGCTCTTTGCAAAGAAAAAAAAAAGTATTTCCTACCAAAGTATTCTTCCTGCCCCAAAGAAAGTGTGTAGTAATACAACGGGTGGTAATACTGTGCCTTGTATTACAGTATCTGGTTTCATGCAATTGCAGGGCAGAGAGTCATCTTTACTCTCGGTAACTGGGGTGGCGTGTGCCGGGCCGGCGGAGGCGTCTGATGTACGGCGGCACCTGCAGGCCAGACACGTGGGCTGCTCAAACCTCGGTCCTGGGGCTCCTGCACGCCTTGTTTTAAGAGAATTAAGAGGTGTGTGTGTGTGTGTGTGTGTGTGTGTGTGTGTGTGTGTGTGTGTGTGTGTGTGTGTGTGTGTGTGTCACGAAACATTAAAAATAGTCTGGGATGGCATTCGATCAAAAATATATAGATAATTCAATTGTACTAAGGCATTTTAACTTCCAACTTTCGTGTCTTCCTTGCCTGCGGCTCACTGGCGAAGCTAATTAATGAACGCACCTAGTATACGCGCAAGTGATGCTTTGGAACCCTGATAATATTATCTTCATACCTAACCCATAATAAAATACTTCGTCCTGCATTCGGTGGACGTTTCGAGTCACTGCGTACCTCTCCTCCGTCGCTATGCCTCGTGGCGTCTTTTGATTCAATGATTATCTCGTCTGACGTGAACGAGGCTTGAACTTTATTACAGCAACTAAAAGAATGTTGTGTGTCAGCGAGATATGCTGCTTCAACTTCGACACAGAGAGAGAGAGAGAGAGAGAGAGAGAGAGAGAGAGAGAGAGAGAGAGAGAGAGAGAGAGAGAGAGAGAGAGAGAGAGAGAGAGAGAGAGAGAGAGAGAGAGAGAGAGAGAGAGAGAGGGACGGAAAGAGGAAGAAAATGAGGGAGAGGCGAAACAAGAGGAAAGGAGGAAGGAAGGAAGGAAAGAGGTAGGAAGGGGTAGGGAAGGGGCACGTCAGACAGCAGGGCAGGAGAGAGGAGGCCCAGCTGAGGGTCCTCCCCGGGGCATCTGTCATCGCGAGGGGCGGGACCTTGGTTGCCCCGCAGCGCCGCCGTCACCACCTCCGCCGATCTAAATACCACATGTGTATTGTCTCCATACCTCGCAAGCCCCACCGCCCAGAATAGCCTCGCCAGCCGCAGCCCCAGCATCGCGTGTGTGTGTGTGTGTGTGTGTGTGTGTGTGTGTGTGTGTGTGTGTGTGTGTGTGTGTGTCGTCAAGAAATGGAGTATTTGTATTATTTTATTATCTCCCTAGCTAGTCGTGTCTCATTTTTCATATTATTGTTTATGTCCTAGTCTTCTTTTACTTGTGGTTTTCTCCTCCTCCTCCTCCTCCTCCTCCTCCTCCAACTCCTCTTTACTCTCCCTCATCGCGCCTCCACGTCGTAACTGCCATTCTGTTTTTATTACCGTGTGTTTATTCGTCGCTCGTGGGTGATGACATATTACTCCCGCCACTCCTTGCCGTGGTAGCAGTAGTAGTAGTAGTAGTAGTAGTAGTAGTAGTAGTGGTATATAGTAGTAGTAGAGGTAGTAGCTGCTGTTGTCATTTTTCTTCTGTTGTTCTTTTTCTTTTTCGTTTTCTTCTTCTTCTTCTTCTTCTTCTTCTTCTTCTTCTTCTTCTTCTTCTTCTTCCTCATCTTCCTTTAGCAACCTAATAACGGAAGAGGTTGAGGTTAGTGACTCAGTGAACTACGTTATGAAAAGCAGGCCAGAGCTTTTCGCAACACATTTATTAGGAATAGTAGCAGCAGTAGTAGTAGCAGCAGTAGAATAAGTAGTAGTAGTAGTAGTGACTTGTTGTTACAGTTATATGTGCTGAAAATAGTCGCGGTGAGTGTATGAGTGAGAGTGTGCGGTGTATAATGGGGCGCAATGGTGACGGAGTGACAGGATTCTTAAATGAAGGGGAGGAAGGAGGAGCGTCTTGACACACATCACTCCCTCCCCTGCACGCCACTTCCACCATTACCTCGTATTCAACCCATTCTGCCTATTTTTACCTCGAGGGAAGGAGGAACGAAGGAAGAAGCGAGGGCAGGAGGGTGGCATCGCGGCCCTGCTGGAGTCTCGCTCGCTAGGCACACGGGCGGGCGAATGACAGGGAATGTGGTTAATTTTCCGTCTAAATGTTGAATGGAATTTTTAAGCTTCCATTTCTAAGCTGCCGGAAATGGTTATAGCTTACGGAGACCTCTCACCCCCTCCTCCCTTTCCTCCTCTTCCTCCTCTCCCATATTTGTCTCCTCTTCTTCCTCTCCCATAGCTTTCTTTCCTCTTTCTCTTTCCCTCCCTCTCCCTCCCTCCCTTCCTCGTCTCGCCTTCTTCCTCTCCTGCCTTCCCTACCTTGACGTGACTGTTGTGTGACATCATCTACCCTCCCTTCACCCCCCTCCCCTATTTCTCTCTCTCTCTCTCTCTCTCTCTCTCTCTCTCTCTCTCTCTCTCTCTCTCTCTCTCTCTCTCTCTCTCTCTCTCTCTCTCTCTCTCTCTCTCTCTCTCTCTCTCTCTCTCTCTCTCTCTCTCTCTCTCTCTCTCTCTCTCTCTCTCTCTCTCACACACACACACACACACACACACACACACACACATACACACACACACACTTTTTTCCTTCATATTCATTTCTGTATAACTGCCTCTTTCCTGCCTCCCTCGCCTCCTCCCCAGAAGGGCGCAGACGTAGGGTCCCCGGAGCAACAGTCATTCTTTTATCGTGATATTTTCCTCCAATTTTAAACAGAAGTCAAGTGTGGGCGGGAGAACCCACCCGGAGGCTCCCACGCCGCGGGGACTGAGACGTGAGACTTTAAAGCTGGGAACATTTTAAGCCAAGTGGATTAAAGGTCATAGGGAAGGGTAGTTGGAAGTGGGAGGAAGCGGGGGATGCCTGTGGCGGGGTGAAGGGACGCCGGAGTGATAACAAAATGCTGAGAGGGTTGTGAAAAAAGCCTAGATTTATTCCCATCATAAAATTTCGTGAAATTCTGTGTCTGGAGCCAACCTTGCTCGTAGCCAAGTAGTAACTCACACGTAGGCAGGTGCGCGGCTCCGAGGATGGAGCAAGAGAGTCTGTGTGTGTTCACGCCCCGCTAGTCCACCGCCAAGAGGCTAAACGGAGGGTGTCCCGCACGTTGACCACTCCCAGAGTGTTGTGTCGAGAAGGGAGCAGGAAGCAGCAGCAAGCGAGCGACCTAAAGAGGAAAACAATGAAAGCTGCCCACTACCGCTGCCTCCGTCGCCGTTGCTTGTCACACGCTGCCATTGTCTGTGAGTGCAGTGCCGATCAAACATAACGAACACGCCGCAACATTTCTTACCATTATCCTGACCAAATAAAATATAAATAAATATCATGCTAGACTAGAGCAATGTAAATTATTTCCTTTATTATAGAGTGACAGTCACTTCCAGAATTCAGCATTTTTGCAGCCTATCAATATTAACCATGTTATTCTTTCGCAGATGTTGGGTGGAGGAAACTTCTCAACCCTCCTGACCCTGGCGGCGCTGCATGAGGGGAAGGGCGGCCACGGTGTGCCCCTGCCACCTACCCTAGAGCCCCACAAGAGCCTGCCCACCACGCCCACCACGTCTACCAGTGAGTGTTCCTTCGTCAACCACCTAGTATAACTCCTTCCTCTGCACGACTGTTCCGATACTAATTTATCGACTCGAGGGCCTCCATCAGGCCGGAACGTCCTCGGCATGTTAGCGTCTAAAGCGATGGCCCGCAAGGGCTGAGCCAGACGTCGCTCACAGCCCAATGCTGCTATGATAAGACACAGAGGGGGCGCACTCCCCCTCCTCCCTCCGTCAAGTTTAATGACTCACTTACCTTCACTCAGACGGGTTTTTTGGAAGAAACTCAGCATTCAGCAATCCATTATTTTTCTTTTTATTATTTCGTCGTGCTCATATTTCCACCCTTCGCCCCACACCCAACAGCGTTCCTATTCTTTTAGGTGTTGCAATCCTGAGACAGAAATTCCGATCGCGTCTTTCTCCACGCGCTTATTACATTGTAAGAGTTCAGTTATTAGGCTTTTTGTCAGTGTTCGCAGGTTCAATTATTTTCATCACCTCGCCTCCCATTAGTGTCATAAGTCATGTGCTAGTAGTGTCAGGTGTGTGTGTGGGTCTGTGTGTGTGTGTGTGTGTGTGTGTGTGTGTGTGTGTGTGTGTTCGAGTGGTTAAGTTTATCGCGTCGGGGCTGCACTCCATCACCGCGTGGAGTGTGTACTTACATGCGCAGGGCGTCAGCCAAACACTCCGCCTGGCCGGAGGAGAGCCAGACTCCGGCGTCACCCCGAGACACTCACACGCACGCCATGCACCGACTCAATCTGTTCGTCGTGTCAGAGTCGTTCTACCTGTCAGGCCACATACCCCGACGGGCCACGTACGTACCCGACCAAACCACGAACTCCTCTTAACCGCGCACCCCGTCAAGCCCACCACTACATCAAAGGAACACATTACGTCGAGCCACACGCCAGATAGTGCGCGCTCGCCTCTCGTCCGCCGCGTTATAAAGTGGGCTCTGATGCCGTCGTAAAGAGCGCCTTGGCGAGGGTCACTCCGCCCCCGCCCCTCGCCCTATCTCCTCGCAGCCGTGGGGTCAAGACTCATCAGCGCGGGATCCAGACAGACACGGAGCGTGGGGCATTATTCTCAAGCTTATAATCTTATTAATTTTTACATCCAGCCTAACTGCCGTGATTAAAACAAATGCCGCATGATAGGGGTTTGTTGGAGGTGTGGAGTCGTACCGTCCTCGCCCACCCTTTTTACTGCACCCATCTCAGTTTTTATGACGCCGCCGCCGACGCAGCTTGCATAGGAACCTCCGCTTAGTTCAGCTCACATATCACCTCACCCAACTTTTATTATAATGCGCCAGTCCGGAGATCTTCCTTTAGAAACTCGAGCGCTGCCCCCAAAGGACGGCACTGAGGAGCAACGGCTTGCTACATCGGAATATTCTAATCCGTGTGTACACCGCAGGGGCTGTGGAGAGCATGAAAATGGTTCCTTAGGATATGGGGGTCGTCTCGGGCAACATGTCTTTTTTCTCCTCGTATACGGTTGGAATGTCTTGCCTGGAAATTTGACGTTGCTGAAGGACAAGCCCTCGATGCCTTACCCGACGCCCGAGTGTCTGTTGTGTGTGTGGGAGGAACACACTCTGTTAGCCTTAATTAACATAAGCAGAGCTCATTTGCATCACTCCCTCATGCAAGTTACGTCTGTTATTGTCCTTCCTGGCGGTGGGCTGCCGATGCACTAGATGGCCCGCGTGTCGCCTTGCTTTCTCTCTGCTGTTGTCATAGGAAGAGCGACGCTTGATTCGTACACTCAGGCGCCAGACATGCAGCCAGCGTTGGTGTGTCTCGGGTCGGGGACGCGTCATCTTTCCCGCAATAATTCACCTCATATCGGCCACACGATCTCCTATCTCTGTTTGATCTCGTATAAAAGTGATGTGGTGTGTCAAGGTTTGTTTTAATACAGTTGTTTGCGGAATAATATTTTGATTTAGACCAAGCCTCCTCCCTCCCTCCACGGCTTTGTTGTGACGGAACAGTAGCGTCATCGCCGTGAATCATATCAACGCTTGTCTCCTTCACATAATCATACGCCTCTCTTGATTCCCCCTCTTTGGCACATCTTTTCTTTCATTTGGATGATTATTTTCTCCTCCTTACACCTGCACCCTCAGGACGGCTATCACCAGAGTCATCACTTCAACACAAGGTCCGCGCCGCGAGCTGAGAATGATATCTTTGTATTTATGGCGACGAGTGAGCAGAGAGTTCTTTGTCTCGTGTGGGGTGAAAGCAGCCCCTCACCAGGCACCATCGCCGAGTAGTCGCCCAAACGAAATCCTTCGCAACGGCCAACACTAATAGTAACCGACAGATTTATAGAAACGTCCATATTTTACAATGAATTTTTTTTTCTTCCTCGGAGAACAAAGTCTCTCGGCCCCACTTGCTTGTTTCCCTTGTCGCTTTCATCGGTGTGGTAGCCGGTGTCCTCACGATGCCCGCCGTATCTTCTCTTTATGAGTTTTGCTTCTTGTATCAATCCGTCCATCTTGATCTCCTCCTTGGTCCTTTTTCTTTGTTCCTTTCTTCTCTTTCTTACTCTGGCCGCTCCTCTCCTCGTTGTATGTCAGAATAAACCCACCTTTTCAAAAGTCAATAGCACAAAGTTCTTTTATGTATATTTATCGCAAACCAAACTTGGAGCAGCGTCATGTGTTGCCGCGCATGGCGGAGTTACTCGTGCCTTGATATCTTTCCCGCACTCACCCAACAACCTGCGATACCGAGTGCATGGGTCCACCTTTGTACCGCACGTCGATGGGCGCTTGTCCGCGTCTGAGCATTAAGGGCCGTGATCTCTATAGAGGCGAGTGAAGGTTGTGGGCGGCGTCGCATCCTGGTGGGGATATGTGGCTGGACAGCGGACTCGGTTCATCGGCTGTTGCATAAAGTAAAGGACGGGTTGGAGCGTTTGATTGAAGTTTTCTTGACTGGCCTGAGTACACTGCGGCAACGCATGGGCTCGCTTGATCGAAGCTGTATAATGTAGCCTTGGATCTTTTTTTCGCAGAGTGGACTGGCCAATACCCTTAGAGCCTAAATTAGCATTTGCAAGACTCTTGAGAGCTAAAATTCGTAGTATCAACAGCCCTCTTTGTTGCTAAGTCAAGATGATGTTCATAAGTCAGCGGACGAGTGGCCAAAAGAGCGAGACCCGCCGCAAATAGGGAGGAGCGGAGGGAGGCGGGGCGAGGACAGGGGAGAAGGAGATCAGGATAGTGCATATGTAGAGGACGGTGAGGCAGGGGTGGGCGAGGCAGGGAAGGGAGAGTAATAGGAGATTGAGGCGAGCGGGGAGAAGACAGAGAAGTCGTGGCAGGAAAGCGGAGGAGAGAAAGGGAAAGAAAGGTGAGAAAATAAATCAAACCTAAAGTGATAATGATAAATAACGTTCAGCACGATATAAATAATGAACTGAAAGAACAGCAGTGGACCTCATGCCTCGGCAGATCGAATCTTGGAATTCATACACTTATTGATCTCTAGAAAAAAATATTCAAAGGGTAACACAAAGTTCTATTGTAGGTACTTTTCTTTCAACTCTCGGCCTTTCATTCCCTCCTTCCTGCCACTTCGACCCTTCTTTTTGTTTTCTTTTATCCCTGTTCCCCTTCAGTGTCCAGCACTCGCTCACCCATTCCGTCCCTCCCCTCCTCCCCTCGACTATCCTCCCCCATCAGCTCAGGAAGACAATGGCTGCGTTGTTGTGCATTTTTGTACGAGATGCGCAGAATCATCGCCAATCAAATATTTGGGCGAGGTGAGCTGGGCGGCAGAGGGCGGCGGGGATCCACCAATCGTCACAGCCACACACACCCTCCCGCCCTCACCCCTCCGTCACCCATCACCCATCACCCACGTCCTCTCTCACCCGTCTCTCACCCAGCCAAGTCTCCCTTAACCTCTCCAGCCCACATGACTCTCCTATGAGACTGAATTTGCCGAGGGGATTGTTGAAGGAGAGTTTACTTGGGTGGCGGAGGTATGGACCGAGAGCAGACGGGATTGTGTGTGTGTTACTGTGTGTGTGGGGGGGGGGGGGGGATGCCTAGGTCAAATCTTGTCGAGTACATATTCAATAGACGCCGCCCTTCCCGCCCTCCCCTTTGCCTGGGTGCGGAAGGGGCCGGGGATGCTGTGAAGGATCTGACAGGCTACAGAAGGAGGCCCGTGGGAGTGGGGAGCGTGGCGGCCAGGCATTGAAGGCTGCACTGAGAAGGTTCGAGGGACGTCACGTTAGATGAAGATATAACACTCTGAGTAGGAACATTGATGATAAACACTGAGAGCCCCAAGAAGGCAGCGGCAACGGCAACAGCGTGGGAGGAAGAGGCGGAGGAGGAGGAGGAGGAGGAGGAGGAGGAAGACAAGGAAGAGGAGGGTGGCAAGAAATAGGGTGATGAGAACGAAGGAGAGAAAAATATATTGGATGCTTGTTAATATATATGTATATATATATATATATATATATATATATATATATATATATATATATATATATATATATATATATATATATATATAATGAAATAGGTGAATGTGTGTGTGTGTATGTGTGTGTGTGTGTGTGTGTGTGTGTGTGTGTGTGTGTGTGTGTGTGTGTGTGTGTGTGTGTGTGTACTGCCTGTCAATCCGTAAGTACGTAAAGGTGTCAGCTTAATGGGAAAAGTCAAATTTAAGGACGGCTGCGCTGTGTTTCCTGACACTTGAAAAGCTGAGATTAGAAGAATTATGAAGCTGTTTATTGTTTCTATCATTATTAACTCTCTCTCTCTCTCTCTCTCTCTCTCTCTCTCTCTCTCTCTCTCTCTCTCTCTCTCTCTCTCTCTATCTCTCTCTCTCTCTCTCTCTCTCTCTCTCTCTCTCTCTCTCTCTCTCTCTCTCTCTCTCTCTCTCTCTCTCTCTCTCTCTCTCTCTGGGTGCCATCCTTCCTTCGGTCTGAACACACTCTCTCTTGCTTATCTATTAATTAATCCGAACAGCGAAAAGGATGGTCATAGCTACGTGTCGGCGAGGAATTTCAACCTTACAGGAACCTCACACACTGCTGCCCGTCCCTGCCTAAGCGTCGCGGGTGAAACTGAGCCCTGCGAGCCCCCAGCAGGCGCACCTCCGTCACTGTTGTCTTCAGGGGACTGGAGAGACTCAGATCACCCCGCAGGGAGCTCAGCGTGCCGCACCTCCGTACTCTCGATTCAAGGAGTCTTAATGTTGTCTTCAAACATTCTGTGACTAAGTGTTCCAGTTCAGTCATTCTTGATTCGTGTTTTCTTCTTTGTTCTCTATATTTTAGGCCGATCTTGACCCACCGTTCTTGATTAGGGCGCAGTTTCGTTTCTGTTAATTGGAACTTTCATTAAGAATCATTATTACTATACCGTAAACACACACACACACACACACACACACACACACACACACGCACATACACGGATCTTCGTAGTCTAGAGGTTAGCACGCTCGCCTCATAACCGAGAGGTCCAGGGTTCGATTCCCGTGCAGAGTGGAGATGGATGGGCATTCTCCTTTGATCAGTACCACCCTGTCCAGCCAGCAGGGAATGAATACCGGTTGTCAGTCGGTAGTTGTGTCCCTCCTTCCCGAGGGGGGAAGGTTTCAACTGTACCCAGAGATCCGTCACTTTTAAGTTCCGATCTTAGTCTCAAGTCTATCGTGTAGTCAGACCATGGTGAATTACACACACACACACACACACACTGATGGGACATACGTGTTGGCTACCCGAGGGAGACATGTGGGCGGCATCGGTCGGGGGCGTAGCGTGGGCGGCGGCCATCAAAATGTCATTCATAGCGTTCCTAGGTCGTTTGGACGGCTGGTGGGTCGTTGGTGTCGTGAGCCTGATGTGGGAGGCAAGGCAAGTAGAGGAATCTCTCGGCACTCCGTCTTTGCGTGCGTCTCCTCCTGCCGCTTACATCAATATTAAGAAGTATACGTACGTAGGACTTCACCTCTTTTGTTGGCATGTTTTCCCTTCACTTAACGATAAACGGAAAACACATAATTATCAGGGGTGATGTGTCTGAGAAGGCCGTGTGCTCAGCGTATCCGTTTTGCCTCTTCCTTCCCCTTTTCCTTCTCGTCTGTCTCCTCCTCCTCCTCCTCCTCATCCTCATCCTCCTCCCTCCTTCTCTATACTTTTGCATCATTAATTTTAACATTGAAATTTACCTTTAGTCATTCCCCTTCCCTGTCCTCCCGCGATCTGTACTACATGACAATTTGTAAATGACAACTTGGTAGTATTCATGATAGATAGCTCGTTCCATTGCCGCATCCGTTCTATGAATATTATTTCATAGTAGTATCACCGTCCTCTTCCTGAGCAATGCCATTAACCTTGTATCTACAAGTCTCCTCTAAACTCCACCTAAACCTCCTCCTCTCCCCCGCCATCCCGCCGCCCCGCGCGGGATAGAGGGCGGCCGGCACCTGGTCCCCAGGGCGCCGCTAATGCCCAACCATCAACTCATTAGCGGCCCGACGTGCACTTCGCATGGCCTGCCCGACGCTCTTTGTTTTCACACTCTGCCCCGCGACACCAGAATCTGCTGAGTTCATCTGGACGCGGCCGCTGCCCTTCAGCGGCGCCCACCGGCCCACCCGGGCCTTGGCACGCTAGAATACCCGGGCCCCGGGGGACATGGTTCTAGATCTCAAACTCTCGTCTCCCCGTCATAATAGTTGTATATCTGTATAGGCAGTCACTACCACCCCGCCCGTAGCGTCTTCAAGTTCGCTGCCCCTCCTTCCACGGGCCGCGGCGGTGCCCAGCTTCCCTCCACCCTCAGTGCCATCTCAGATGAGCCTTTGGACACAGATTCCAATTGTACAATTGTACAAAACCTGTCAAGTAAAGTAAAATACAGTTTCTTATTACTATTTATCTTTTTATAAAGAAAATACGAATAGTAACATAGGGATTAAACTTATTTACATATAATAATCACCATCAAACAAAGACTTCACCCTGACGGCCTGTTATTTTTGTTCACCATTAATTATTCACACCATTATGTCAAAGATTACAAGTTATTGCCGAAGTTCATCCATTCATCCCGCGATCTTCCGATACCTACTCTTCTTTTCAAGGTTACAATCCATCAATACGCTGCTCTTGCCGCAGAGCTCAGCCTGCCGCAACGAATTTCTGAATAGGAAATTTAAAAAAAAATGTTTTAACGTGATTACGTTTCTTTACTAATATTCCTGAAACAAGGCTTAAAGATGAATCACTATGTGTTCATTAACCGAAGTTCTGAACAGATCGAGCGTCTCTTAAGGGTGTGTAAGCAAAGGCGAAAAGCTGATCGGGTTAGGGAAGGGTTGTGAGTCGTCTGGTCTCCGCCTCTCGCACCCACTCGTACAACTCCCGTGAAAGTCTTATACCTTCATATCTAATGTCCCATCTCGTACAGTTTCAATGGCCACAATCGAAACTTAGTGGAACGTTTTAAGGCGAGCGGAGCCTCAGAGAGCCTGCTAAGGGCGGCGTGACGAGGCGAATATTTTCCCCTTTTTATCTCTTGAGCCGTCGTGGGTTGAAAGTGAGTCTCCCCCCCTCGCCCAGGCCGAGCCTCTGGCCAGATCCACCGCCGCCCAGGACCAGGGAAGAGACCACGCCCACCAGCCCTTTAGCCCCCTTCCCTTTGTTTCTCCGATGTTGCTTTATTTCATCGTATTTCTTTGACGTGAGCAAAATAAAATTTTCTTGGTGACTCGGAATGCACCTCAAAACCCTACCTCAAACACGCCTACACTGCCCCCGCAGCTCCCTTCCACACTTAACGCCGTTGTAGTACGACCTCTGACTCAAGAAGAATTGACGCGTGTCGAACACCTAACTGTGCCACATGGTAACGACACCCGAGGCAACGCACGTTTGACCCTTCCTCGGCTCAAAGCTGCTCGCCTATTCTTAGGATCATCACTTTTCTAAACCATTTAAAATACATAAATTTCGAGTACGTGGTGTTAGGATTCTAATCGATCATTTTTGTATTTCCTCTCCATCCAGTATCGTAACAATAATAATAAACCATAAGTAATGTTTAAAATGTCACAAACAAAGCCTAGCCTTTGAGGCCCAACCACTCAGCGACGCCCCTCCACACCTTCCTTCCGAGTATCCCCTGGGCGGGGGGAGCGAGGGCATCCCACCATTCTCGGCTAGAACTTTGCTCTCAGCGGGAAATTATCACTCACTCACAGTCTCAGAATTCATTCATCATGGAGAAAATAGATACCTTAGACTTGACTGCCCGCGAACAGGTTCTAAAAATACGGGTTCATGGAGCCTCTGTTCCTCCCCACCGACGGGAGGTTATCGGGCGCCGCCTTAGAACATTCCTCACCCGCGCCAAGAGTAATGGCGGCGCGGGAGACTCGCTACAAGACTAATGAG
The DNA here is from genome assembly GCF_024679095.1 of Eriocheir sinensis. Lineage (NCBI taxonomy): Eukaryota > Metazoa > Arthropoda > Malacostraca > Decapoda > Varunidae > Eriocheir > Eriocheir sinensis. The sequence continues at coordinate 19,762,230 of NC_066518.1, forward strand.
GAGTCAGAATGATGATGGTTTTGAGGCGCTTTTGTCTTTAGGAATGACGATCTCGCGGAAGAGGAGTGACGTAGAACCGTTCCCTGGGAGCAGGGCTCCGCGGGAAGAAAAGGAACCTGAAGCTCATTATCAGCGCAGATCACAAGTTAAATAATGACGGATGCTTCTTTAATATTAAAAAAATGTATCAGAAGTTTAATGATAATATTCTGAACACTTTACTGTTGACCAATTATTTGGAACTCGCCTAAGTCTTAGCGCAACAGCTTGTCGCCAGACTTGCCGCATCATCAACATCTCAGAAGACGAAGCGTTCTGTGTTCGGCACCACAAGCAGCGGTGACTGGCCATCCCGCGTCGGTGTTGCGCAGAACCCAACATTAGTCTCCCGCTGTGATAGTCGCGGAGGGTGGACGGACAGACAGTCAAGGCGAATTTAACATACTAAGAAAAGTGTTAGAATATGGTGTTGCCACCCTGTGCAAAATTGTTGCAATATTTCACGCAAGACAGCGTGTCAGCTTCGTGGGAGGAGGAAGGGCGTGGGTCTTGACTCTCCGTTAATTGCCATGTTTACCAGTCATTTAGCGCGGCACAATCCCTCGATGACTTATGACTCTCGGCGGAACCTCGGCGTCACACCCCCGCCTTCTTTTCTGGAAATAGGAAAGTGAACAATACCGGCGAACAAAGAGAGGTGGGTCGGCGACGCCCGGCCCCACGCCACCCTCTATTCACCTTCTTTGTGTGGCGAGGACCGCCTGCCTCGCGCGTGGCAATTTGTGGCCAACACTAAGCTTTGCCTTGAATTCAAACTTTTCCTTCTAGCATGCTGGCGACTGCCAACTTTCTTACTCGTGCCTCACCAATGACCGCCAGCTGAACTGTCATCACCAAGTATAGGCCTGTCATTGGCCGCACGAGCACCAACTGGCGCCATTCTCCCGAAGTTACACGCTCATTTTGGCCCGCTTTATCAAGATTTTCCGCCAATCACCGAGCGTCTCGGCGGAATTCACCCGCCGTGAGCCAGCTTTTTCAGGGTCGAGCCACCTCGCCACACGTAATGCCCGTCAATACCAGCGCCGACTTAGGTTGCCGTGAAGCTCCAACACTGTTGCCTCAGTTCACGCCAAGCTATTCATGAAAGGGTCATTAAGGAAGTTTTTGTACATAGGTGGATAGAAAGCTGCTAACTCTCAAAGTCACTAACCCCGGCTATTATTTATACACTGCATCAACTAACTACACGTGAGGATCTTTCCATTTTACAATTGATTAACTATCGTTATAGCGGTCAACCCTGAAGCAAGCCCATCTGTGCCCACCTATGTACCCTTTCTTGCCTCTTGCTTGGTTCATTCGTCTTGCTTCACGTCCCTCCCTCCAAGGCCGCACAGATTGATCTCCAAGACGAGTGATGCTGCTCCTCATTTGCATGAAACCACAAGCAGTCACAGCGTCATCAGGCATCGGCAACAGCACACATGTTCGCAGCAGCTGCTCCGCCACCACTGCCATCACCAGCAACGCGCAAAATTAGTAGTCAGAAAGTGAAAATCAGTGGTTTATTGCCAAGCGATGTACCTTGTGAGTGTGCGGTTAAGATAATATGTCCATAAATTATTTCCTTTTTTCTTACCTGGACCCTAACCAGTAATGTCAGATATATTGAGGCGTTAGGAAGTACACCGCGTCGGTATTAGGGGTCGTCCCGTACGTGCCTCCCTGGAGTACCCGAAGGAGAAGGTCATCGTGGATTGGTCCCTCGGAGTAATGCGTGCGTGATCAGGAGAAGGATAAGGAGATTGAAGTAGACGTCCGAAGGCGACTTTGTATGATGTATGGAAGATTTACAAATTTAGGTAATGTATTGGTGGCGGTCATTGCTGCGTCTCGTTCTGAATGTTAACTTCTAGGAAAGGCAGACTGTTGCTTGGTGCCTTGGGTCCCTACGGACGGATGACCTCTTATTTAGTCCCCCGGCGTCACGATAAACGATTCAAGCAACGCAAGTATCATCTTTTGTTTTCTGACGCTACAACAAAACACCTTGGGAATGTATTTCTCCCATGGAGAGAGAGAGAGAGAGAGAGAGAGAGAGAGAGAGAGAGAGAGAGAGAGAGAGAGAGAGAGAGAGAGAGAGAGAGAGAGACGAGAAAGTCACTCATCTGGTATCACATTTTTTCCCCAGACGAATTTGTTTATGAGTCCACACTATACTTTTAACTCAGGAAGTGGAACAGCTGCGCCTCTTAAGTGTTGTAAGCCGAGTTATCTTTATTTTTCTTGTATCCCTCATTTTTAGTGCGTGAGATGCGTTTGCCTTCTTGTGCCAGTATGTGGTAAAAGTCTCGCCCATCTGAGCCTGGGAGAGGATCTGAAACTAGATCATAAAAAAAGACTTTCATACATGTGTCTACCCGATCACCCTGTGTGTGTGTGTGTGTGTGTGTGTGTGTGTGTGTGTGTGTGTGTCTGTGTGTGTGTGTGTGTGTGTGTGTGTGTGTGCGTGTGTGTGTAGGCTGCCTGTATCACCAGCACCCTGCCGAGATAAACCTGTCATTCCCTTCACTGCTACGACATATTCTCCACCTCAATATATTTCCCTCTTCCGGCTGACGACGTGGCACCACATCCACGAATGCTACGCAAATGGCCGGGCAGATGTTCGCCTCGACTGTCCCGGACTCGTATAAACCACACAAACGAGGCACTGAAATCTCATTAGTGCTGCGGGGAGGGCGGGTCGAGGCCAGCTTCCGGGAGTGTCCTTGCGGGTGGCGGCAGCGGTGGTGACAGGGAGGGGGAAGGAGGGAGGGGCGGCAGGAGGTGGATGTTTCTCAGACTTGCGTGAGACTAGAGCATCTTTTGGTTTCTGTTACACGACTGTGAGTGTGTTGTCGCTGTCTTGTTGCGATTCGCTTTGCATACTAACTACAACCGGTAGTATGTGATTACCAGTTTGTTTCCAAAGAGTTTTAGTTGTCATACCGATAATGAAAACAGCCGCAAATATTGTGTTACGCAAAAATCCTCCACACATGTTTTCTCTCTCCATTACACATACTAAACTGAGGTCAGGGCACGCAATCACTTAAGAATGGCCGGGTTTTGACATATAATTTATCCCCCATCTTGCTCACCCTCCCAGTGATTTCAGATGATTTGTAGTCCCGGGTTCCTCCATCGAGGCATAAGTATTTGCGAGATACGGTGGTAAAGGCAGCTGCGAAGAGCTGTCATGTGCAGAGCGAGAAGCAGCACGACGAGTGAGTGCACTTCACCTGTCTCATTGACGACCTGTAAATATATGTAATAGCATGAGAGGCTGTCACTTCGTCAGAGGGGTGCTGCTCTGCCTTCTTGCCGTCCCCACCAAGGTCGGTCATCCGTCCTCCGTGCATAGGAACAGTCCCTCTCGCCAAGCAGACAAGGGGGTTGTTATGGATACTTAGCGTTATGCTAAAATGGAAGATGAATAGCTGACTGCGGTCTGCGTGGGCCTGAGTGTTCGTGAGCGTGTGGTGAACCTGAGCGGCCTGTTTCTCTGGGGCACCAAGCACCCGGGCCAGTCACACTCACCTGACTGATCTGGCACTTTGGCACTTCATATCTTGCCTGCACGAAATTGATTTTGTTTTATTTGGACGACCGACTCACTGACTGAGTTTTTCGTCCATGCCACTAAGTGCTGATGACCTGTCACTCCTCATCACCCTCCATCACTCGGCTTGGCCACCGTCCACCTCTTCACTCACAGCGCCTCAGCGCCTCTCTTGTCTCTGACGTCCCCTTTTTGGTCCCCTCTGACCAGCTCTTCCTCGGAGTCGAAAGGAAAGAAAAAGTATGTGCAAATCTTATCTTTTGATATAAATTTATGCGAAGCTGAATAATATCGACGATGCTGTTACTTACTGACGGAAAGTCAAAGCCAGGCAAACTCTAATGAGAATTTTCATATTTGGCAAATTGATTATGCAAAAGTATTATTTTTACATTTTTATTCTTTCATAAGTACTTTCCGCCGGCCTGACAGCAGTGCCCCAGGCGGCCCACTGTTGCTCAGGACGTGAAGGGCTGCTGGCCATGCCACACAAGAATCCGAGCTCGGGGAAGCAACAGCTGCTTGACGGTCCTCTACGCAATTCATGGGTGTGTTGCCTTTGATGCTTATGGAAATGTTACATGTTAGCGACGATTATAGACCAATAAGTAACATGCAAAAAATTACACCTACTCAATATTATATATGTGTAACGACGTCAAAGACGGCCCTGAACGAGGGCTAAACGGCAGCAGGGACATCGACAAAACTTGTATGAAAACTTTAAAAAGAGTGCGATCAGTTTTGCTGCTGGTGAATAGGAAAACGTGACGTAGAAAAGAGACAGAGGCCTAAAGAGTGCCGCAAGTTACCAGGAGTCGTGAGTTATTAATGCAGGAAGCTATCACTAAAATGGGGAAGAGCAACATGCCCACCGTGGTGCATGCTGGCGGGAGTGACGAAGACGAGGCAGATAATGTTGGTGATGATGATGGAGGTAGCAGCGATGGGAGGGATGATAGTGAGGCCGGCTGGATGAGCGGTGACGATGGGAGGTGATAATAGCGCGAGATAAGAGCAGTACTAAATCCCCCCCTGCAGTGCCAGTGCTTGTGCAGTGGTTGTTTTGACGCCGCGGACGATGTAATTGCTGGCGCGGTGTTTATACAGCGGCCATCACTGTAGGGAGAGTGGCAGCCTGGACGGGACGGTGCTGACGGGCGGGCGGGGCGGACTGTTGAGGCGGGGCGGGCTGAGGCACAATCAAGAGATACAGTGTTGAATGTACAGATGATGATTTAGATATAAATGAAGTGTACGGCTTCTAAGATGGAAAAAAAATAGGCAAAACTGGGGCTTAGACGTGAGAAAATGATGATTACAGAGGGACGAATAAAGATGGTTTTTATTTTAACGCGCTGCAATGTAGTTCATGAAAGCAGATTTTTTAACGATAAGTACAGACAGTGCATGGCAGGAAAACAAATAGTCAGGGAAACAGTTAGAAGGTTTTAGGGTGAGTGCGGGACCGATGAGCGTTGAGTGTACGTGAAGGAGGGGAATGTGACGGAGCTGTGAGGGTGTGGGTGAGGGGAGTGTTGGGAGGAACAGTGGTGGGAAGGAAGGTCCTGTGAGTCCGTGGCAGGTTTTTGCCCAGCTGGTGATGAGACTCGAGAAGGACAGCATTTATCCAGCTGTTTGCCGGGACCTGTTAAAAGGCTCTGGCAGATCCTCCACCACCTCGCCGGCCAGCCCAAGGGACACACTTGCCACACAACACACTGACGTCATCATACTTTTACGATCCTCATTTTAGTGCAATCCACGTTGAGCTTTTATTGATAACTTTACGACAATTTCTTGCCATCTAGTATTTTCCTTTACCCACCTTGGGGCTTATTTAATAACTTTGCCAGAATAAGTTTTTTTTTATTGTAATAACTAGTATTACTTAGTTTGTACTGACTGTGTGTTCAGATACTTTTACTATACCAAGTCTGGTTTACAACCCAGCAATATTTTGTAATATACTTGCCGTCTCACTTGCTTCGCCCCGGCAATTGCGTACACTCGTCCAACATGAATTCTGCTCCATTATTGAGCCCAACAATTAGTTTTTTTTCTCTCTCGTTTTGTCTGTTATTTTGCCGCACTGAGGCTGCCCATCGAGAACCCGCCAGGAACACGCAAACCACAGCCTCTCCGGGAACCACTGCGGATGTTGGCAAGGCATTTAAAGTTTTCATATTACGATGCTCTGCTCGAGGGCTTCCCACGACCTCTTAACCCGCCTGAGATTCCAGTTTAGTGGGTTCAGCTCCTGGTGGGCACTGCGCAGAGCATGTCTAGTTGTTATCTTTAAATTAAATGTGAAGGGACGGTGCGCCTGTTTAGACAACTAAGTCAACAAAATAAAAAAACTAATGAGATCTTGGCCTGAACCTTGGGCTTAGTTCTCAGTCAGGTTCCGACACAGACTCTACGACGCCTCCTCCTCCACACCAGAATCCCCAACTCCTTCCTCCTCTTCCGGTACAACTGTTGAGATCTTGTTTGGCTGTGTTGTTGTGTGTTGTGTTAGTTGTGCTATATGTTGGGGGTGAGGGAAAACGAACACAATAACAACTGGTAGCGGAAGGTGTGTGTGTGTGTGTGTGTGTGTGTGTGTGTGTGTGTGTGTGTGTGTGTGTGTGACATCGGAAGAGAAAGGAAAAAGTGGTGGTGATAGTGTGTCCGTGAATTCTGTTGTTTTTATCGTGGCTGTGATGCTGCTGGCGCCGGTAGTGGTTTGGGGTGGAGGGAGGAGGAAGTGCAGATACCAGTAGTGTTGATAGCCGTGTGGTGTTGGTGGTCGTCATGGAGGTGGAGAGGGAGGAGGTAAAGCAGAGTTGGTTATTGGGTAGAGGGGGGGGGGGGGGGTAGCGTTGCCAAATTATCGTACTCATCGCATTGCATTGTCGTAGTTTCTGACCGATAACTATAGCAAAAAACATAAAAAGCATCAATAAATAACAGTTTTAACGCTAACTTTAATATTCTATCGTTGTTTGTGTGGTTGCGGCAGTCTTCGAGCCAAAAAATGATAAATGCAATGTTCAGAGTACGACAATTTGGCAACGCTGGGGGGGGGGGGTCTCCTCTCCAACCTCCCTCGCCGCCCCCGCCAGATAAGAGGGATAAAGCAGCAGTACTTGGGCACTGAGGCAGAAGCAAGAGAGAAATATCTGACCTTTCCACGCCCTTGTTCCCTTACGCTTTGTTCCGCTGACTCGTTTGATTTGTTCGTCTTTCGCAACGCTTCATTTTTATTTCATCCTGTCACCTTTGTTCGTGTGTCTCCGCATCCTTGTAAAACTTAATTCACCTTCTAGCTCCAAGCGCTCGGTTCTGGGGCTCAGTTCGCGGGGAAACAGAGGAAGCGAGTCTACATGCCTCCTACTATTTAAACAGCGCCCATGACACGCCATAAAAGCGGGAGAGGCATTCAGGCTGGAAGTTTGGGAGTGCACAACCCCCCAACCCCCCCCTCTCTCTCTCTCTCTCTCTCTCTCTCTCTCTCTCTCTCTCTCTCTCTCTCTCTCTCTCTCTCTCTCTCTCTCTCTCTCTCTCTCTCTCTCTCTCTCTCTCTCTCTCTCTCTCTCTCTCTCTCTCTCTCTCTCTCTCTCTCTCTCTCTCACACACACACACACACACACACACACACACACACACACACACACACAGCCGCCTCCTCGCTTCCTCATAACCCCAATAAGCCGTAAAATCCTCTGATCCGTCGCTCCCAGGGTGTTGGGTTTCTCCTCTTTAATCCATGAATAAATCCTGCTTGTGAATGCTGTAATCGAGCTCTTCCTCCTCATTGCAGCGGCTGCGATTTGGCGTGTGAGGATTCCCAAAGGTGTTCCGACAGATCCAACATGTGACCGAGCACGCTGAAGGGCTGTGGGTGCGTGAGACCAGCGACAGCCTCACGTCAAGGTGCTAAGACCATGCAAAAAGAAGTCCAAGCAAAACCCACCTTCCGGAAATTATAGAAAAAAGTAGAATTAATTAAATGTCGCAACTGTGACGTTAAGTGGTGGTGCTCAGGGCCACGTCGATCACACCCTTCGTGGAGGAGAGCCGGGGAAGGGACGGTTAGGGAGTTCTCCAAGGCGACGAGGAGCCCAGACGAAGGATAGTGAGGAGGAAGAAGAGGCGGAGGAGGAGGGAGTCAGAGCGAGGATGAGACACTTTAGGTCCCCGGATGTGTCGCACACCGTGTTTACCGTGGCACCAATCCTTTCCATCCTGCCTCCCTTGCCTTCACCCCCCTCCCTTCTCCTGCTACCCCGCCACACACACACACACACACACACACACACACACACACACACGGTAGGGGGATTATCTCGATCATGGTTACGACGCATCAAGCTATAATAAGCAGGCCGCCGCCCCGTCAGCCCACCGCCGGACGAGTGACTCACGAGGGAAGGAAGAGCCGGATTTAAATAACGCGGAGTGTCAAGTAGCAACAAAAACGTCGCAGTAAATATCTATAAAATACGTCTAGCGTTACCTGAGGGTGGGTGGCATGCGGGAATAAAGAAGAGGTGACGAGAATAAATCAGGACGGTGGCGGGCCAGGGGGCGGGGGGGGGGAGAGCCGGCGGGGTGTGGCTTCTCGGGGGTGCGGGGGGGAGAGGGCGACACACCTCACCTGTAGGGGCCATTACTGTGTTCCTCTTGGATGAAGTTACATAGTTTTCTTCATATAGACATTTAGCTCCTCTCTTCTCGCAAGGAAATAAAAAAGTCGTTCTTCATGTTTGTTGTGGTTCAGATCACACCTCAGCTCAGCTTTCCGCCAGCAAGTCACAGCTCACTTGATTTTAATTTAACGAGAATCCTATCGAACCCTTAAATGTTTACACAATATTCTTGCACATAATGCGTAGTGAAGTAATCACTCGAGTATCTGAGTGAACACAAGGCTTCGGCAACTTAAGTTGAAGCATCAAGTAAATCATGTGAGGCAGATGGGGAGCGACTGCGTGCACCTGATCGGAAAACGTCTGGTTCCTGAACGCAGTGGACCCAGTCATGTATTATGAAGTTGTGCTTGTGGGAGAAAGTAGCGCCAGGAACTTCCCTACCGTGAATTACGAAGGAGGGCAAGCCTGGGGAGGGAGTGCCGCGTGCTGAACACCGGGAGCCTGAACGCAGTGAAACCAGTCGAGTGTTATAAAAGGCAAGTATGGGAGAGTCGCAAGAAGAACATCACACCGCCTGTGACGAAGGAGGGCAAGCCAAGCAAGGGCCTCTGCGTTTTGAGGGGCCCTGGAGGCACGAAGGGCGTCGAAGGAGAGCAGACAGCGTATAGGCAAGGACGGAGGGCGAGGGCGAGGGCGAGGGTGAGGTGTTGTTTCCCGCTAGTGACACTCAGCTACGGACGCGCCTGACACACGATATTTTATCATCAGGCACGACGGTCGCTTCCGTGCCTCACCCCGCTCCAGCACCCCTCCTCCCCCCTTTACACACACACACACACACACACACACACACACACACACACACACACTCTCTCTCTCTCTCTCGTGTAGTCTATTAATCTTAACCTTTATCTCGGTTCATTTCCATGTAAGTTATCTTCCTTCTCACTTCACACATCATTCTCCCTCAGCGGCCCACTGCCTCCCTTGGTCTCTTCCACTTTCCTCTTCCTCCTCTTTCTTCTCTCCTCCTCCTCCTCCTCCTTCTCCTCCTCCCACATAATCTCGCCATATTTCTACCTCGTCACGGCGGATAATTGGCCACACTTCCCTCCTCCCAGCGTGTTCGAGGAGGCCAGAACGCCACGCCTCTCTCTCTCCTTTCCTTCCCACAAGGCGACCTCCATCTCCAAAATGCTCTTGCTGAGGACCCTTTCATACCCGCCGTGCAGCAAGTTATCATGGCGAGCCGGGGAGCGAGTAGGGAGCGGGTGACCGAAGTATACTTGTGTCTTTTTGAAGGTTCGGTCATTTTCCTGCAAAGGCTAAAGGTAGAGAATTTGGTTATCGCGAAACCCTTTTTTTTCCTCCTCTTTTTCCTTCCTCCTCTTTCTATTTCCTCCTCCTTTTCCTCTTTCTCCTTTTTTCTTCCTAAGCCTCATTTTTCTCCTCTTGTTCTTTTTACTTTTTTTCATATTCCTCATTTTTCTTTTATTCCTTTATTTCTTTTATATCTCCTCTTCTCTCTCCTCCTACTCTTTCTCCTCCTCCTCCTCCTCCTCCTCCTCCTCCTCCTGTTCTTTCGACCCTTTATTCCTCTCGCTTTCGCAGGCATAGTTGTACCCGGGAATTTTTTTACTCGTGTATGTGTGTGTGTGTGTGTGTGTGTGTACTAGAAATGAGCGCCGACTTGCTTGTATGTATGCGCTGTGCTGCAGACTCACTCACGTCGTGTTGTGTGGAACGAGTTTAGTTCTCTCTCTCTCTCTCTCTCTCTCTCTCTCTCTCTCTCTCTCTCTCTCTCTCTCTCTCTCTCTCTCTCTCTCTCTCTCTCTCTCTCTCTCTCTCTCTCTCTCTCTCTCTCTCTCTCTCTCTCTCTCTCTCTCTCTCTCTCTCTCTCTCTCCTCCTCTTCTCTTTCCTCCTCTTCCCTTCTCTCCATGGCATCGTTCCCTTCTTCCTCCCTGTGTTTATATCTGTCACGCTCCGCCAATAAATGATTCATAGTCTTCCCGCCACATGCTCCATCAGGCCTTCCGGAAGCACCTCAAAGCAGTCAAAAGCCTTTCATGACAAAAGCAAACACCGACAGAGACGCGAAGACAGCCACTTAATAATACCGATCTAAGGCCTTAACTAATCACCCCTCCTTCCCCCACCACCCCTCACCGCTGCCATGCCACACTGCGATGATTTGTACCACCCAACCAGCTACCTCCTCCCTTCCCACCCACATGCACGCCTCTCACCCATCATCACCATAACCTCAGTCTCAACACTTTCACCGCCAATCTAATGCAACAGCATCCCTCCCTCCGGCACCACCAGCAGCATCTCCCGCACTGCCGCCGCTGCTCCATTCTAGATTTCCGCCGATTTCATTTCCTCGAGGCTTCTGCTCCTCCCAACCCCTTCGAGCTCCTTCCGGTTCCCACGCCCTCTGCCCCGTTGCCTTCGTGGGGAGGGGAGAGGGAAGGGAGGGAAAGAAGGGCGAGGGAAGGGAGGCCGGGAGGGAGGTTCTTCCTGCATAGCTCTGGGATGCCTCAGGATGCTCAATCTTTGTATTATCGTTCTGACGGGGTGAGACAACCGAAAAGTGACCTGCGTGCTCCAGGGGGTGAAAGGGAGGGCTTTTTAGAGCGAGCGAGCGAGAGAGAGAGAGAGAGAGAGAGAGAGAGAGAGAGAGAGAGAGAGAGAGAGAGAGAGAGAGAGAGAGAGAGAGAGAGAGAGAGAGAGAGAGAGAGAGAGAGAGAGAGTCGTAAACCGGCAGAGAATCAGACAGATACACACACACACACACACACACACACACACACACACACACACACACACACACACACACACACACATAAGAAAAAGCACTGATTAATGTATATGTAGAAAATCTTACCATAAGAGAGAGAGAGAGAGAGAGAGAGAGAGAGAGAGAGAGAGAGAGAGAGAGAGAGAGAGAGAGAGAGAGAGAGAGAGAGAGAGAAATTGCTTAAGTGAAAACACAACAACGTTAGAAGTTTTTCCCCCATCCAAGTCCTTACCCCGGAATGGCAGTCGTGGCGGTGTGTCACGAGCCGAGGCGAGATTTATTACACGCCTCCCAGCCCTCCCCCCACCCTTGGAAATCACCCATAAAGGTCGCCGGGGTGCATGCAGGATATTGCAATCGGTTAATGTGGCGAGGAAAGGGGCAAGAAGGTGAGGCAAGGAAAGGGAGGAGGAGTAGGAGGTAAGGGTGTCTGCTGGGCTTTCATAGGTGTTGAGTGTTAGGGTGGGGAAGGTTAAGTTAGTGTGTGTGTGTGTGTGTGTGTGTGTGTGTGTGTGTGTGTGTGTGTGTGTGTGTGTAGGGCATGAAGGATGGGGTGAGGGCAAGCGTGGGCGGTGTGGGTGAGGTGGCGGGTGGAGGGTGCGCGGTGGGTCGAGGAGGAGGCGAGTGCAGGTCAACACGAGAATGGTAAAGCCAACAGCGGCATAATGGTACTCGAGCGGCAGCCACGGAATCTGTTTGTCTCGTGGTGACTGTTCCCCTTCTTCTCTTTCCCTTCATCATCATCACCAGCGTCTCTCTCTCTCTCTCTCTCTCTCTCTCTCTCACACACACACACACACACACACACACACACACACGGGATTCACCCTAACTCTTCTCTACGTTTCCCACTCAACTCCCGCTTCTATCTTAGAGCCATTCATGTGCTGTCAAGATACAAGGTTCATACCTAGACAAGGTTAGTGCACCTCGATGGAAGCGGTGTATAGATGAAAGGATGGACTGGTGACAGCGAGCAAAGTCTGTTGCCTAAAATGAAATTCGGTTTCCATCTTAGTACTTAATTTGATACCGTCATTCTTAACTTCTCCTAATGCTCCACTTCATCCAACCCTTTCCCAGCCTTTCCTCAAATAACTTTCAGGCCCTTTACACCCTATTATCACAGTGATTCTTTCACAACTCGGGTGGGAAAGCCTCTCCGCGGGAGGTGCTCGCTGGGTTCATTATTTTCTTAACGAGTTCCTCTTTACTCTGGACTGTGGAGACTCTTTGTAACCTCAGCACTACACAGAATTCTCTCAGACTAACCTGGTTACGATCGATTTAAATTGTCAATAACGACAGTGTAGTCAGGCATGCCTGAGAATGACTGCGCTGCACCCGCCCAGAGTGTCTCTGGGTCAGCACACTTAGGTGCACCATTTAGCACCCCGCAGTGCAGTTGGTATCAAGTATATAAGTGGTGGGCTGGCCGCCGTCTTCCATCAGCGGTCTGAGGGTGGGAGCGACGGGTCTTGCCAAGAAGCGGTAGAAGCGGAGAGGCAGGCAGGTCTCATGTATTTCTGTCTGGCGATAACAAATGACGTTCATACTAGCTCTCATCATTCTGACCGCCACAGCCGCCGCCTCAAGTGTTGCAGGTCTGGTATGGGGAGAGGCGAGAAGAAAACCATGGTTGTCTATTGTAGCCATAACAAATGATAAAATTATTATCGACAACTTTGCATTGAATACCTTGTGTCTGTGTAGGTTGTTGTTAAAAAGAAATGGACATTTTCTATCAGGCTTTCTACCATCAGTTTTAATGGTCAACCTCTACTCATGAGAATGCTTGAGAAAAAAAAATAAAAGGAAATCCAATTGGTGCGTTGTCTACAGGTTACAAATGTCAAGCAGAACATTAGTTTATATAAAAAAAATACTTTAATTTAGGGGGTACTACATTTTCATGATGGGTGAGAGGCAGAAAGAAATGTCTTGTCATAGAATCAAAGTCCCGGAGAAGATGAAGACTTTGATCAGGAGCCCCAGCAGAGGCAGGTGATCCAGACAAGAGCGTAGAGCTGTCAGAAATGCTGCAGCAATGACGTTAGCAAGCATACAAGTCTGTGTGGAAAGGTTTAGGAAGGTTCACATGAAGACCCAAGTTATGTTCATTATTGTCGCTCACTTTGAATGGGCCGCGATTTGAATTCACTTCGATTCATAACACGCGGACCAATTTAGCACGAGGCGAAACCGTCGTAGAAAGCGACCGTCTTAAAATATTCATAGTTGTCATACATCAGAACCTGAACAGAATGAGGGACCGGCAAATTTAAGAGCTCCATGGTGCTAATGTTTCATTTTTTGCTCCAAACCCCGGGTGGCCGCTGACAGACCCCACTGGCATTTTTTTTTCATTAATACATGTCTTTCTTTCATTTTTTCATGTGAGTTTAGACATTTAAATTTCGTAGAAGTAATTTATGGTGTCAGATCCTATCGTTAGTCAAATATTCATTAATACTATAAATAATCATCAGTGGCGGGAGCCGCAGCAAAGTGCGACAACTCGCCATTTTCGTTATTGATCTCAGAAAGCGGTCGTCAGATCAATTGTTCAGCGGGTGGCGCCGCCGACACGCTCCTAAAGTCCAGCCAGTAGCAATATTTCGTCCTCCCTTCTGTAGCCTCACATGGGGCTTCCTTCTTCCGGGGAGCGGCGCGCACACCCAGCTAACACCCGCCGAGGGAAAACAGGCGGAGTGAAGGTGGCCTGGCATTCTCTGTAAACGGGTTGGCTTGTAATGCCCGGGAGAGATGATGTATGGCCATTCATTTTAGAGTGTCGCTTGGGGTGAGGCAGGCGGCCGCTCCAATTATTGTTATGAGTCCGTGGCTGCCAGCGATTATTTGGTGTCACGGGTTCTCTGCGAAGCGTCTCCTTGGCTGATGGAATTACGGTCACACACACACACACACACCATGCTTTATTCTCTCTCTCTCTCTCTCTCTCTCTCTCTCTCTCTCTCTCTCTCTCTCTCTCTCTCTCTCTCTCTCTCTCTCTCTCTCTCTCTCTCTCTCTCTCTCTCTCTCTCTCTCTCTCTCTCTCAGCAAGCGATAAATAATAAATGCAGTTTAATCATCAGTGAAAGTAATTGCCACACTTTTAGCGTAACGCATTTTTCTTTAACCTCCTCCTTTTGACCCCTCCCTTCCCTCTTTCTATCGAGAAATGGTTTTAATTAATCACACCCCTCGAAACAAAAATTTTAATAAAATGTGTAGTATCTTGCACCTCGTTCGTGCTTCTGGAGAGCTGCTTTTTTTTCCACAACAGCTGATATATAAAAGCTACTTAATAAGAAATGTTAAAGTCGAAGGGATTATAATCAAAAGCTACAACTAAATGAATGATGAAAGACAGTGTCAGAGCAAGGTAAAGGCGTGGCACAGATGGTGAGGCCACGCCCACCCCTTCCCTGCACTCAAAAATTTAACCAAAAACTTGCATAATGGACACAATGAAATACAGAATTAATAAATTCAGACCTGCCTGAATGTATTTATTAACACTAATCTTTCATTTCTCAACTAAACTAATTGTTTTTATTATATCATTTTTAAAATGGCTTGCAGATGTGTGAGTTTTCTATGGAAAACGTTGTCGTGTTTAGCTATTCTCTGGGTCGTGACACACGTGGCGAAGAGTTGCTATAACCGTGAAACCACCATGGCGAGATACAGACAAGGAAACGGGAAAATTTTCATGGCAGCTAACGAGGAGCCGCAGGAGGGATTCAGCGGGGCAAGGGAGGCGCCTTGCCGTGCTTCCCGTGGTGGTCGCCGGGGGCCGGCCTGCCTCCCCACCAGGACATCCTCAGTTAGCCCTGCAATTGATCGCGCACTGGGGTCGCCACGCCAGTCTCGCCCTTGATGCCGCCGCACACAGGAGCGGAGTGCAGTGCGCAGGGCCCAGGTAGTGGTCATCCTCCTTGCAGACCAGCGGAAGCGGACCCCCACACCCGCCCACACGCCCACTCTCACCACAAACCACACATACACAACACTCATTCACATTTCTTCAGTCCGGTGAGACATGTTCCTAGGCAACACAGGACGAGGAGGTTAAGTAACTTTTAAACCAAGTATTTTCTGAAACTTTGGAAAAATGTGCATTACCTTTGTGTTCGTCTTGACACGGCTGCGAATGACCCTGAGTCGAGTGTCCCGGCGGGTGTCGCTTAACGAGTAGCAAACGGAAGTGCCAAGCGAGAATGGCAAGGAACTGTGTGTAGTGGTCATCCCGCCGACCCTCTGCTAAATAAGGCGACGGCATGTCAGTGTTGAGGGACGCAATTACCTCTTGCTCATCATCCACAACAAGTGACCGTCCCCTCTGCCCTCCGGCCTTCCATTTGTGTACATACAAGCGGTAGGGGGATTGATGCGCGGAAGAGGAACCGTTTGAATGGCGACTCGATCCCGTGTTTAGAGGCGATCTGTTGAGGCAGAGCAGAGACCTGTCCCTAAAGCACAGTGATAATAAGGTTCTTAAAGAAAAATCTTGAAATATTTTTTTTTCAGTACGTTCGGTATATGAAACTAATAAGTGTCCTTAGATATCGAGCACATCATATAAATAACAATGTGAAAACGTGTATGTGTGTGTGTGTGTGTGTGTGTGTGTGTGTGTGTGTGTGTGTGTGTGTGTGTGTGTGTGTGTGAGAGCAAGCGCCCGCAGCCGTCTTTACCTACTTGTTAGTAATTAGTCTTCCGGTGTTATTTTTTACACAGGAACTGTCGTGAATTCGTGATAGTATTCATACCTTCAGCGTGATAACTGAAAATATTCCAGTAGTAACACATGCATGTAAAAAAATAGTTATACCAGTTCAAACTTGGTGTCAACAATGGATTTAAATGAAAATCTTTTTCCATCCTAACCTTGAAAGATACGCCAGAGATAAGGAGGACTCCTGTTCTTACTAAACACAGTTTGTTGTGTTCTCCCTCAGCAGTGACTCCCGGGCTGGCGGGTCTGTCGTTGGGCGCCGTGGGTCCGACGCCTTCCCAGCTCCTCACCGGTGGTATGGGGGTACGAGACGCCCTTAACAAACCTCAAATTGATTATTCCCGCTACGTGAAGCCCTTCAGCTCAGCTCTCGAATGTGGCAACCTCTCCTGCAGGGAACACAATCTAAGGTAATGAATTTGTGATTTTGTTGTTTATATTCTTTATCATAGAAGTAGCAATATATTTTTCTCTCAATACCTTGCAAGTTTAGATATAATAAAGCTGTTTTTTGTCTGGCTATTTGTCTGTCGGTCTTAATTGGTAATAACAGTTTGTCTAAGAACTTTAGACCAATATTGCCTTCGGGAGCACAAGAAAATAGTTATATATTCACATTCGTAAAACTTCTCCGACCAAAGTACTTCATCTTTTTACGGTAGTGAATTATGCATGAAGGTCTGCCGGCCTCTGACGTCCAAATAACGCATGTTTTCCCCAACAGAGAACACTTCCATTGCTTAGAGTGCAGCTGCAAGGTATTTAGCAAGAAAGAAGAAATGATTCGACACTTCAAATGGCACAAAAAACGAGACGAAAGCCTCCAGCACGGCTTCATGCGCTACTCTCCATCAGACGACTGCAGTGACCGCTTCTCAAACTGTTCACACAACCGCAAGCAGACACACTACCACTGTCTTAAGGTAACCATATGCCAACACAGAGCATAAGGTCTACTTATACTCACAAACCCTTGCCTCCTTCACCTGTTGTGTCCCACAGACTCTAGTTAAAATGTGTCAAGGGTGCTGTGGGAATGACAGTACTCTATCTTATGCTGGTCTTTTGAAATCTATATTTCGTGTTTTATTAATTACATCAGTGATCCCCTCTTTTAAAACAAATATAATATGTTTTCATTATTTTCCTCATTTCTGTCAGCGGGTTCGCCATAAAACATTAGCTGCTCATCGTGGTGTTAGGAAGTATGCTTGCATGATGACCTCTCTTTAGGAACGCATTTATGACTGTTCGATTATATATATATATATAAATATATATATATATATATATCTATATATATATATATATATATCTATATATATATATATATATATATATATATATTTTATTAAGGTTTACTAATTTGTATTCATATGTAATTTATTTAGTGCTGGCTTATATTCTTCCCTGGCACATGTTCATCTTGGAATTACTTTCTTCTCACCATGTTAGTAAAGTTACAGTTCACATCACAAACACTAAATGTTTGCCGTTTATTTATCACTGTTCCATGCATAAATGGCATCGTGCGATGACTCATGCCAGACATCAGCAAGGAAGAGAGGAGTAACCATGATCAAACTGTCGTACTTTACTTCGCGACGTCTTCTCACAGGAAAGCTGCGACAAGGTTTACATCAGCACGTCGGACGTCCAAATGCACGCTAACTACCACCGCAAGGACTCCGCCATCATGCAGGAGGGCTTCCAGAGGTTCCGCGCCTCAGAGGACTGCGGGTTGCCGGCGTGTGCCTTCAGCGGCCAACGAACCACACACTTCCACTGCATGAGAACCTCCTGCCAGTATACCTTCAAGAACAAAGCCGATATGGGTGAGCACTCACAACCTTTTTATTACTTTTTTTCATAACAATATACTATTAATAGTTTTAAGAGTTTAATGTGCCGTTGTTGTTACTGTTATTGTTGTGATGGTTTAATTTATATATTTTTCATGTGGGTTTTGGCATTATTTATGTTGCACATTTTGAATAGCCTTTTATAATTTCATTTCTCATCTTTTAAAATAACTTCGTAATTTATTCATATATTTCCAGAAAAACATAAGACTTACCATATAAAGGACGAGCAGCTGATCAAGGACGGCTTTAAGAAGTTTATGAAACAAGAAGAATGTCC
Organism: Eriocheir sinensis; assembly: GCF_024679095.1. Lineage (NCBI taxonomy): Eukaryota > Metazoa > Arthropoda > Malacostraca > Decapoda > Varunidae > Eriocheir > Eriocheir sinensis. The sequence continues at coordinate 19,780,158 of NC_066518.1, forward strand.
TTACGAAGGGTGCAAGTTTTCACGGGTTGTCAACCACATCCATTGCATCAGACCCGAGTGCAACTACGTCCTACACTCATCCGGCCAGATCTTCGCCCACAAGGTTCTTATCAACAATGCACTGATTTTAAACTCGAGTTTTCTGGTTGATTTTTTTTTTTTTTTTACAGCAAGGGAGACAGCTCAATGGGTGGGGGTGGGGGGGAAATAGTTTAGAAAGCAAAGATTTGTGCCAGACTGTCAAAAGCTTTCGAGATGTCTAGGGCAACAGCAAAAGTTTCACCGAAACGGCTAAGAGAGGATGACCAGGAGTCAGTTAAGAAAGCAAGATGATCACCTATAGAATGCCCCCTGCGGAACCCATACTGGCGATCAGAGGTGGATGGATGCTTATGAATCTTCAGGTTAAAATTAATTAAAGAAATATCTTTCATTGTTATTTTCCTTACAGAGAAAACATGAACGCCAGGATCACGAGAGGGCTTACCGCAAGTACAAGCTTGCCCAGACCATGCTGGGGGTGCCAGAGGGGCACCCAGCCCTGGCGCCACTCCTGCACGAGGCACTCCGCCCTCTTGGTTCCTACGGAGGACCCCTGGTCAACCCTCTAATGGGTCCTATGGGTGGCCCGTTGGCTGGCGTCCCCATGGGTCATAGTGACCAGAGAAGTGAAGACTCTTCGTCACCGTTAGGACCATGCCCCCCTCCCAGCACCCCTGGCACACCTGGCAACTTGCCGCCGGGACTCCAGCGTGCTCCTGGTTTGTTAATGGGAGGCTTCCCGCCACCAGGCCTTGGCGAATCCCAGCACCCCCTGGCTCGCCTCTTGGGTGTGACTCCGCCGGCAGCTCATGGACTTTTCCATGGGGGCTCCGCCACAAGTTCAACATCGACGCCATGCTCCTCCTCCTCTGGGCCAGGATCCCCTGTGGACCTGAGTCTAGGGATGGCAGGCGGCGAGGAGAGGGACTGGGAGCGCTGGCTAAGGTACCACGGGAGGGATGAGCCGTGTCAACCTGGCTGTGATTTGTCCAATGTGGAACACTGGCATTGTGATGACTGTGAAACAGTTTTTCGTGGTCGTGAGAGTGCACGGGAACACGGGAGAGTGCACGAGCAGCAGACACTGATCACTGAAGACCACTACACAATGGTTACTCCGGCTGATGACCCGCGCCCCTGCCCTCCCGACTGTCCCATCCAGGACCATGCCGACCACTACCACTGTAACTGGGTAAGTTTTGCAGTACCTGGCAGAAAATAATTAATTTTGTGGCTATGGGACAGTGTGCTGCTTTTGGGATCATGAGTGACCCTGGTAAAGTTTTATCTATAATAATAGTAATAATAATGATAATAGTAATAATAATAATAATAATAATAATAATAATAATAATAATAATAATAATAATAATAATAATAATAATAATAATTCATTAGTAATAACAATAATTCATTTGATGCAAATGTTTATTTTTTAATGGCAGCCTTTAACTTATAATTTCGAGCTGATGCCAAGGGCTGCAGCAATATAATGAAGTTTGTTTAGTAAACAAGTTTTTGTATGCTTTCATTATGATTTTTTTGTGCGTGGTAATATTTGGTATTTCCTTTGCTTCGTTTATATTTTGTTGTTTTGTTACATTTGTATTAACTCAGCAAGTGTAGAGATATTTTTCCTTCAACTGCGTTGTGTGGGAGTGGCATGTTTACTAACGCCGTGGGCGATGTGTGCGTGCAGGAAGGTTGTGGCGAGGCCATCCTGGCAGCAGGGGACAAACCCTTCCGCCGTTTGGAACACTTCAGGATGCATGACTACGCCCGCCGCCTCACCCTGGCACCCCCGGGTTCAGGCGGTCCCATTGGTGTTGCCGCTGTCACCTCCGTCGACGCCATGTTCAAACGTAAACGCGGACGCCCGCCCAAGAACAGGGTCATCGAGGTGCGTTACTTGCCACTCCCTCCTTTCAGTGTAATGTTTGGCCACGGCAGGAACACTTTGCTACCCTGTCTCCACTTAGTCACACAGTGTGAAGACAGTCCCACAGTGGACACTTTGGTTTTCAGTTATTTAATTTAATAGGACTGTATTTATAAGAGATCGCACCAATGTATTCGTTCAAGTGTTTGACTTTGTGTTTTGTTTTCCATTACTTTCAGGTGTGGAATGACTACGTAAGTTACTGAACTGTTTTCCGCTAACTGACCCACTCGGCTCACTAATTTCGTCACATGGCACCATGACCTAACGCTTTGTACACGTTTAATACAGTACTGACATAAATTAATCAATTCCAACAGAACTTTTCACCATAATTATTCAATGCTTTATATAATCGATTAATATAAACGATAGCAGGCTACAGACACCGTTGAGTATTGCATATATATATATATATATATATATATATATATATATATATATATATATATATATATATATATATATATATATATATATATATAATGATCATTTTACAATAAGTTAAAGTAAGTGGAAACATTTATTGTTACTTAATAGCAAATCAGTGTTTCGGCTCGAAAACACGGAGTCCCAGTGGCCAGCCTTCCTTGTTCCGCTTGCTAACCTGCCATGTCCGCGAGACCTGAACATTGGGCCCCGTGTGAGGGCGCTGAGGCCACTTGCTCTTCACGTCTCAGTTTCATCTTTTTCCAAAACTTTAAATAATGGTTACAAAAAGTTATTTACTTTTAGATAGATTCAGCCTGCCCAAATTAGACATTTTCACAAATACCGAAAAAGAAATCAGTTACTACTTGAACTACGAACTGAGACAGTTTCAGGGAATATCTAATAATCAATGTAAAGTACATGTCTATCTCGCATATAGTAGTATAGCTCTGCTTCTATAAGATCGAACAGATCCATATCTCTACACCATAGGATTTTGTCTTTTTTTTTTGTTCAATATATATATATATATATATATATATATATATATATATATATATATATATATATATATATATATATATATATATGTACACACAAACACACACACACACACACACACACACACACACACACACACCTTCCAGTGTGATAAATATTTTTAGGTACATTGATATTTTACTGATCAGAATTACAAGTATCATTTAAAATATTCGTATTTGCGCCAGTTGACCGCTCAGTCAAGTGTACAAATTCTTGAGGAAACCCTCCTAACGACAAAGCTTCCTAACACCAGCTGTCTTGCATCAGTAGCATTTTCCTCCTCAACAGCTCCCGGTATCGAGTGGCCATGACTCCCCGCAGGCCATCTTTACCAGCTTCAAGTTGCCTAAGAACTCCCCTCCGCCTCATGGAACAGTGGGCATGCCTATGGGACCCCACCCTATGACGCCGTTGGGACATTTGGCTCAGCTGGGGCGCGAGGCCTCCCCACCTCGGCTGTCCATTCCCAGTAGCACCAGCAGCAGCAGTTCCAGCACCACCACCACCACCAGCCCGTGTGCCACGGGGGTCCCATCTGTCATGCCCGGCGGCCCTCAGCCAGTCCTTCTCCCCCTCAACGGACCACTGCTCGCCAATCCACTCCAGCCACAGGTGCGTGAGTCATGAGTCACACAACTTCCATAAATATTGCTTAGTGGATTCCTAGACTTCACCAAGAGGAAACATAAGGCTGTTCCAGATCCTCTAAATATGCCCCGTTTGTGCACTCCCTTGAGACTACCATGACATTACGTCGCCCACCCCCGCGTGTTGAGGAGGGCGATAATGTTTTCGTCGTTGTCCGTCTCTTTTTCTGTCTTTCCTTTACCAAAATATCTGAAAGCCTGATTAACATTTAGTCGCTAAAGATACATGAGAACATCCTTTAGTGAAGACCTCAAACTGATTAACTTTTTAGGAAAACCCCGTAAAAACTAATTGAATTAAACACTGTATTCCAAAGAAAACGTATCGCTCGTAATCTTGGCCTGTTGTTATCGAATTTCATCGGAAAGGAACAGGATCACCCCTGCGGGAAGTAAGAAATTATAAACAGTCTGTCCTGAACCACCTTCCAAGTACTCTCCACTTACACACTTAATTAGCATTCATGGTATATTATCTCATACTCCCTCGAAATCATTCAGTCAGCTTTTAGCCCTTTCTGTACGATGACGCATATGTCGGCGTCATGGAGCCTCCGAACGACATACTGTGACGCCCATGTCGGCATTATGAAGCCTAGTCTATAGCCGTCTAGGCTACTGTCAAAGCAACAGCCTTTCGAAAATTCATATGATTTTGCTTTATAATGCAACCTAAAATGGAAAATTATTATTAATATTATTACTGTTATTGTTGTTATTATTATATTATTACAGTTATTATACGAAAAATTAAAGTATTTGACGAAAAAATATTAATTTTCGCTCCTGGTACAGGAAATATTACAGATTTAGCATTAAAACCTAATTTTGTGATAGAACAATAATCATGAATACCCTCATCGCTCAGCGATGACGATAGTGCCTAACTGCTTATCTGCATCTCTCTCTCTCTCTCTCTCTCTCTCTCTCTCTCTCTCTCTCTCTCTCTCTCTCTCTCTCTCTCTCTCTCTCTCTCTCTCTCTCTCTCTCTCTCACACACACACACACACACACACACACACACACACACACACACACACACGAGAGAGAGAGAGAGAGAGAGAGAGAGAGAGAGAGAGAGAGAGAGAGAGAGAGAGAGAGAGAGAGAGAGAGAGAGACTCGCGGTTATAGGCATACGAGAGAAAAGGAGGGAACACACACACACACACACACACACACACACACACACACCGGTAGCTCAGCGTTATCAGGCTTCACTCTCTGGCTCAGCAGGCCCGGTGTGGCGGCAAGTCTCGTACCCCTGATTTGGTTTGTCCCATCCTGATCTGCGCATGCGCGGGCTTTGCTATTTTGTCCATTTCATTCACTGCATTGTCTCTCAATAGCTTATATTAAGCTTACTATTGATCTCATGCTAGTTTAAAAAAAAAAAGCCAAATTCAAGGCTGCCTCGGACCCCGTAGCTCAGTACTGTTGAATGGAGAGTATCCCATAAACCTGACCTTCAATCAGAAGAAAACTCTGAGGAGACAGAAGGACAATCATAAGATCAAAGTTAAGCTTAGTATAAGCTATTAGAAGACAGTGCAGTGAATGAAATGGATAAAATAGCAAAGCCCGCGCATGCGCAGATCAGGATGGGACAAACCAAATCAGGGGGACGAAACTTACCGCCACACCAGGATTTTTCCACAGACAGAGGAGCGGTTACTGTGCCCCCTTGAGCACGGGGGATGGGGTGTGTGGTGCGTGAAGGTCCCGACAGTAATCAGAGATCGACTATAATGAGCTTACCCGGGTCAGGAAGGGGTACTTGCTGGCGATAACGAGACCAGCTCGTGATCAGGCCGTGGGTGGTGAATTACATACACAGTCGCATAGCTCATGTCGACAAATACTATCGCCATCATCTTTGTCTCTCTACACCACAACCTCTCTGTCTAGCTGTGAAGGTCGGAGACTGGCAAGCTACCATAACGATTTTTAGGAAAGTTGAGCCAAAATTTTTTTTACGAGACATTGCTGCATTTGCAGAGCATACCGTAAACAGTACAGGAAACTATACGTAGAATAAGATAATGATAGCAAAATAAAATAGTGCATAAACATTTTCTCACATTATTTTATTCTTCTCATTATTTTTTTTGTAATTTTGCTGGTAATGTATTTCATTGCCCCGGAATCAGCACATATGACACGTGTCAAGGCAAAAATTACCAAGTAGCAGACGTTGACAAGAACATAAATCTCGTGCCTGAAGAGACTGTCACTAAAGCCCTTTGTTTTGAGCGTCTCTTCCTTCCAGACATCCAGCACAGCTGTGATCACAGAGTTGTTACTACCTTGGTACGCGTTATATACCAACAGAACCGGATAAGTTGCTGATTCCGGGAGTGAATGAAAATTCAATCCGGCCCAGACCATGAGTGCTTCCTGTGGGTAACTGGAAGGTCTTGGAGGAGGCCCAGACCATAAATGTTAGAATCGGTACAGAGGAGGATGACAAAGATGATTCACGGGTACGAGGAGACTTGATCAAAGTTTATATATGGATGAAGGACTTTAATAAGGGGGATATTAGTAAGGTTCTGATGGTAAGAGAACCGGGTAGTACACGTAGTAATGGATTTAAACTGGATAAATTCAGATTCATCAATGACATAGGCAAGAATTGGTTTACCAAACAGTGGTAGATGAGTGGAACAGGCTTGGCAGTCAAGTTGTGAGTGCCAATACAATAGTCACATTAAAAAATAAATTAGACAAATTCATGGGGAGTGATGTCAGGTGGGGTTAGGTTCACAGGGGCTGCCTTGTACAGGCTCACCGGCCGCTTGCAGACTCCTTATGTTCTGTTCTTAGACCTCAAAAGTATCCAAACATTACACCTTTCATTTCAAAATAACACAGAAAAAGATAAAATAATACGCAGAGAAAACTTCCCATGCACCACACTGATAAGTTTAGTTTCACATGCAAGGCGCCTGCTATTTAAACATGACTAACAGCCATATATATATATATATATATATATATATATATATATATATATATATCTATTTATATATATATATATATATATATATATATATATATTTTTTTTTTTTGCAGGCAGAGATAATAGACGGGTTCTATCCATTTGGAGAAGGTGTTCCCTGCCCGGACCAACTGTGCCCACTGCTGGGTCGCAGGCACTATCACTGTGCCCACCCTCGTTGCATTTACGTCACTGCCCATGCTGACGTTCTGCCTCTCCATGCCCATGACTTCCATGAAAATACGCCTATCCCCGAGGGCTTCATCGCCATTGACCGCAATATTGACTGCCGTTCACCCAGCTGCCAAAGGTGAGTCACTGGGTCACATATTTCTGGAGGATTAATGTTGACTCGGACACTTGAAGGCCATCTAGGACACAGGGAATAACTAGAACTCAAGATACAAAAGCTTGAAGATTCAACTAGCAGTAGGCCATTTGACTTATTCAAGCCAGTTTTTTTATAAGCCTGTAACTTTCTACCATTTCTATTCATGACTTCATTGAACTCTCCTTCAAATTCCCGATTGAATATATATTTATCAATTATCACATGGCTAGTAAATCTAATTTATTCGTGCGCTACCCTTTTATGTGAACCATTTATCACCTGTGCTCTGATGAAATCTGAATGTCTATAGTCTTAGCTACATGCTGACAACTAACCACGTGAACTCCCCCAGCAATAAGGTGAACAAGCACTACCACTGCACCCGCTGTGGCTTCTCCTTCGTGCGATATCAGACACTCGAGTCTCATGCTGAGAAGCACCAACAAGAAGAGGAGGGTAGTTCTTCCCACAGCCTTGGTCCCCAGTCCCCCATCTACCTGAAGAAGCTGCGTCCTGACAGCCCCATGGACAACACCTCAGCTACCAGTGGAGAGCCTGAGTCTCCCAGCAAGTCACAAGGTTGGTTTGTGGCCCTTGGTAACTTGGCACTATATAGATACACTTTTCTTTAACCATGTTCGGTGTCATTAACTGTTATGCAAGCAAGCAACACACACACACACACACACACACACACACACACACACACACACACACACACACACACACACACACACACACACACACACACACACACACATATATATATATATATATATATATATATATATATATATATATATATATATATATATATATATATATATATACATATATATATATATATATATATATATATATATATATATATATATATATATATATATATATATATATATATATATATATATATATATATATAACTTAGTACGGTAACTAAATTTGCCACATAATCATCATCTGGCTACATAGCTTCAGATTACACTGACGTGTAGACTTTTCTCCTCCAGTGGTTAAGTCATCAGGGACCTTCTACCCATTGTCCCCCTTCCCTGCATCGACTACAGCCGGTATGCGGCCGTCTTCAAACAATCGAGGGGAGGCTGGGGCGCTTGTCACACCGATTCCGCCATCATCACGTCCTCAAAACTCAACAACCTACACACTACCGGTCTCTGGAAGTCTTACTATCACCGCCACTCGCCGCTCACCGCTTCCTCATGACATGCACTCACCCATCAGAGACCGCATGGAACAGAACGAGTCGGAAGAACGTCCTGACCAAGACTCTGACCAGCCTCGGCCTATGAGTCATCAAGGGGACCTTTATCAAGCCCGCATCCTTCAGAATCTAAATCGAGATCAGACACCATTGGCAGCAGCTGCTGCTGCAGCAGCCGCAGCAGCAGCTCTGGGCTCAGACTGGCACATTCCAGAGCGTCACCAACAGTATGGCCCAGAATATTCTTGTGGGAGGCCGTTCTGTAAACTGAAGAAAAAGGAACATTTCCATTGTCAGATTTGCAATCAAGCTTTCAGTGAATACGAGAGATTAAAGCCTCATCTTCTCAAGCATGCGACGTGTGGCCCAATGAATCCACTAGGCATGACCAATACAGGAGAGGAGGATGCAGAAATACCAGCAGATCAAGAGGAGGATGGAAACAGTGTTCAACCTAAAGTGGAATCTATTGAACACCCTAGCAGTCCGAGGAGCCCTATTAATACCTCATGCTTCATGGGCACAACACCAAGCATCTCCATCAGCAGCCCAAGACAACTCAATAACAACACCATCAATAACAGCAGTGGCCTCACTGGACACCAGACTGCACCACAGTTTCCCCTTGTATACACTCAAGCTGCAAGTTTCCCCGGCCTCCCATCCCCCTTCGGACCTCACTTAGGCATGGCAGGAATATTCCCTGGTTCCTTACCACGCATGTTGCCCCCGGCTGCTTGGCAGGTCCACCCAACCCTCGCCGCCATGGCTCACCAGGGCCTCATGTTTCCCGGGGTTCGTCCCAATGGGGACCTGACGCATGGGTCACCTGGCCCTGGAGGACTGTCAGGGTTGCACGGGTCGGGTCCAGAACCTAACCCTTTGTTGTCCCCCTCCCTTGGAACTTCTCCACACTTGGCCATGCTGGGAAAGAGGCTTGGAGCAGAAGACTTTAACTCCCAGGAAGCCAAGAAGATTCGTTGCAATAACTCTCTGCGTTTGCTCAAAGATGAGCCAGTGCCAGACGGTTACATTCGATTCAGGTAATATAATGAAGGCTTTTTACTCAACTATTTTTCCTGATAGAAATTGTAGGAGTAGCAGCAAAAGCAGTATTAGTAGAAGTAGTAGTAGTAATAGTAGTAGTAGTAGTAGCAGTAGTAGTAATAGTACTAGTAGTAGTAGTAGTAGTAGTAGTAGTAGCAGCAGCAGCCGCAGCAGCTGCTGCAGTAGTGTTTATAGTAGTAGTAGTAGTAGTAGTAGTAGTAGTAGTAGTAGTAGTAGTAGTAGTAGTAGTAGTAGTAGTAGTAGTAGTAGTAGTAGTAGTTGTTGTAGTAGTAGTAGTAGCAGCAGCAGCAGCTGCAGTAGTGTTTATAGTAGTAGCAGTAGTAGTAGTAGTAGTAGTAGTAGAAGTAGTAGTAGTTGTAGTAGTAATAATAGTAGTAGTAGTAGCTATTGTTATTGTTGTTGTTTATGTCGCAGTAGTAAATACTGTCGAGTGAAATATGATACACAGAGAACAGTAATCCATTTTGCATTCTATTTCCTTAAAACCTGGGCATTTGTATTTTGCTTCATATTGTTCTATATTCCTGTAGGTTCAATGAGGACTGCCAGTATCCTCACTGCGGGTACCGTGAGCACCAGACTCACTTCCACTGCATGAGGAAGGACTGTGGATACTCCTTCTGCGACAAAACGCGCTTCGTGCAGCACACGGCACGCCACGAGCGGCTGGACACACTCATGGGCGGAGATTTCAATCAATTCCGTTCAAACATCTCCTGCGGCCGTCCTGACTGTGTGTACGCCTCAATGATAGGTGAGTCACTATTCATTACGCCCCAACAGTACCTAGTTTGCATAAGGCCGTTACCACAGATGCTGTGTAAGATATTTTTGAAGTTAATTTTACTCGTTTGTGGGTTTTTCAGGTATTTTGAGACGTAATCATGTGACGACACTAAGCCAATGTCAGGCGTTTTTGTGTTACCATCCCATTTGCCTGCACTCCATCACTACCATTATGTTTCATTCGTTAGATTTCTATAAGTTTCATTCTTCTAATTTAACTCAACATATAGCTGCCGCAGGTATATCCTTACATCTTAAATAGTCTTCCCACCGATGATTTTCATGTATGCATAGTGCTCTCTAAATGTCTTTCCATCATCTTCGAGCATCGGTTTATACGCTAAAAACATTTTTTTTCTTCTTTTACACACAGGGCAACAACAGAACAAGGCATCGCATTTCCACTGCCTCAAATGTGACTTCGTGTGTACCGACACCAACAAGGTGGTGGCGCATCGCAGGCAGCACCAGAAACGTGACTCCATCAACGCTGCTGGCTTTGAGAAGTTCACGCCGTCCCAGCCGTGTGGCATCCAAGGATGCAACCACAACCAGAAGCAGACCCACTACCACTGTCTAAAGTGCCAGTATGCGGTGTTAGGCCTCAGCCAGATGTCTGCACACAAATTCCGACACTTGGAATGAAATTTCTTTGGGGAGTAATCTGCGGAGAGGCTCCCCGTGTCTCCATCGGAGGCACTACCATTAATGTTTTTTTTTCTTTGTGTGTGTGTGTGTGTGTGTGTGTGTGTGTGTGTGTGTGTGTGTGAGCACATTCGTGCGTGCGAGAGACCATGTGTACCTGCGTGCCTGAAGGCGTATGTGTTTGCGTGTGCGCATGCGTGTGTGCATGCGCACGTCTAGTAATGCACGTACCCCTGCTTGTGTACAGGTGGTCGTCTGAGAGTTTTTTTGTGTTGTAAAAAAAAAGCGTTCATCCCAGCTACTCGAAGAGGTAGCTGTGAATGGCGACCAGACGAGTGGGCGCGTTTTAGAGCCCAGCGCTGCTGCATGTGTAAGCTACATCTTGTAGCCTTGTACAATAGCATACATGTTATCATTAGCCTTACATATCATGTAACATACCAAGTGGTGTAGTTGTTATACTTTTTACTGCGTCTTGTATCCATTTTTTTTTTTTTTTCATTGCGAAACAGGAAATTTTTAAGGAAACAATAATGTGGTCATTGACCTTGCATGGAGTGAATACTCGTGATGCACAAAGGGAAAGGTAGGGAGGCTCCGTGAGTGTGCTGCGGTGTTGTGGTTGTAGCAGTGAGCCTTATAGTCAAGGGCAGTGGTAGGGCGTGGCTAGATGGCCACTTCTGCTACAGGCCTACTATCACCCACTGCCTACCGTCTAGATGTCTACGGAGTTACAGTGTTGATAAATAAGAATCAACTTATTCATGACTAATATTCCTCGATATATGTGATGCTTTTGGTATTTAATACCAGGAAAGAAACCTCAGACCTGTATGAAACCCGAGTGCCTTGTTGAAGGTTAAACAACAGTGTCTTTACAATAGTGTCTTACGTACTACATTTGGTGTGTTGCTTGCTGGCCCGGCGGAGGCCACCACTGCCCGCCCCGCCGCCACCGGTACCCGAATCGTCCACTCTTACACATCAACACACAGCTTTGCTGAATGTTACTTTATACTATTTATTCTTTAGTGTTACCAAATATTAGTGCCAAGTATTCCGTACTCATTCAGTTATTTCTTGTAGTGCCAAACATTTTTTTTTTTCAATTTCATGGCAAAGAACGAGCCAATACCAGTAATTTTTTTTTTCTTTTTACCAGTACATGTATATCACCGACTCGTTCACTTTGTATTGCAAACTTTAGCTGTAATGAACGGTGTTCTGAAGGTGGCAGCATCAGATTAATTGCGACAAGTCTGTGGTCCCCTGTCGCAAGAGAATTGTTTTGAACTTGCCGCGGCTGGCAGCATCAGCAGCATGGCGCAGGCTGCGGCGGGAGACATGACATCTTAGTCCTCAGGCATTCAGGAGGATTATTCTATGGTTTGGGGAGGTAATCCAGGGTAGTTATAAGCACCTCCTCGGCTAGAAGATAGGCCTTCAGGCCTCTAAGCAGTAGAGTGTCATGTTTGCTGTGATTTAGAGAAGTAGTATTAGGATGATCTGGCCAGACAGTCAGTGTGAGACAGGAGGCGGTGAGTCTGCCTCACCTCCGCCGCCCCCTACTCCCACTTCCTCATTTACGTCACCCATTTCGGTTTTATTAAGCTGCTATTATAACTGTTCACCATTTCTTATGCCTGCACCTTATTTGTCTTAACGTGTGTTGTCGTGAGTGTGGTGGGAGCCGTGGCAGGGGTGTGGTGGAGGCTATAACGAGGCCACGCGAAAAGCAGCTACTCCGCCCACGCTCTGGACGGTGCACCGCCTGCAAGCCTCAGTTTCAGCTCACCCAGCACCGCTGATGCATTTATGTACAGCTCTATTTATTAGCGTGGGTGGTCCCGAGTGTGGAAGGAGTCTTTAGCCACAGTGCCCGAGTCCTGCTTGCCTTAAACTTGTCCGAATCCTTGAACTGGTCACGTCTTTGGGCCTCTGAGGACTGAAGTGTTATATGTGTGTGTGTGTGTGTGTCGATATATATATATATATATATATATATATATATATATATATATATATATATATATATATATATATATATATATATATATATATATATATATAATATGAGTTTAGATAGTGATTGTGAGCGAAGACTCGCACAGACACAAGGTAGACTAACGGGATCCACACCTTGGGACCTCCCACCTTCATCATCCTGGGAAATTTACTCCAATAAAATGATACATTGACATCCAGATTTTCATTTACCTTCGTAAGGATTCAGTCAACACCAAAACATATTTTGTGTAACTAAACAAAATAAGCTATAATCACAACAAACATATTGTTCTACAAATCAATAATAGTAACAACAATAATAATAATAATAATGATAATCATAAGAATAATAAAGATAATGATAACAGTAATTATAGTAATTATAAGACGAAGAAGAAGAATGATACTTGCACTACTACTCTACTACTACTACGGGGAGGCGTTGGCCGAATGGTGAGCCCATGGACTTAGGTTCGAGTCCCACCAAAACACGCTGATTTTTCAATCCATCACCGAGTGGCGGAAGATTACCCACATGCTGCCCAGATCTATCAATCCTGACTTCAGCGACTTCGTTCAAGTGGAGCAGCGATGAGCAGCATGGGCCAAGTAAAAAGTCATATCTCGGCAGCCATTAAATAAAAAAATAAAAAAATCTTATAAAACGATAAAAAGTAGCTTCATTATGCCCAAGTATGTACAAATCACATCATATGGACACGTATTTAATATTATTTTGATGTGGCAATCAGTGTCGAATTCTTGCAAATTGGCGTTGAAAAACAGCCAAGTCATCCCTCTGTCCCAAGGAGTCTAGAGAAGAGGGTCTGAGGAAGGGGAAATGGTGCCCGCGAGACAGACGAAGTGGACTACATACTAGTGTCACGTGAGCTGGCGGGGTCAAGTGGCACGCTCGCCCTCGTCGACAGACTGACATTTTGAGACTGACTTGGTTGGTACCGTGGCACGTCCGCCAATTGAGTCGGTCTGTCGGCCCCCGCTACGGGTATAATCCTTCAGGGGTGGACTCGAGGACTTGGCATCATTGCTTGGGTGACGGTCTCTGTGCCTCTCATTAATGGCATGTTTACTAGATCTAACCTGCGGCAAATTCCGTATGTGTCGTTTCAGATTTATCTATAATAGTTCAAAAAGCACATTTATCAAGAAAGATATTATTGCATTAGTTTCTGTCGGTGCATTATGTTACCTTACAGCTCAAAAGGGTTTGGGTAGGAATACGGAGTCAATTTTATGCACGTAAGAACAAGTTAAGAATTGGCCTTGACCGAGCAGTTCCATCACCCAAGCAATGATAATGCCAAGTCTGCGAGTCCATCCCTGAAGGTTTAGCCCAGCCAGCTCTCGTGACACCAACCATAGTTATCTAAAGCGCACCTGGATGACAGCACCATGTCTGAAATGGTGCCATATGCTGTGCGTTGAATCTATAGTCTGTTTCACCAGGATATTCCAGGCGGCCACACCCCCTCATGCCCTTCAATTTTGACTGGCCAAGGGACAGCCAACCACCGCGCTGGAAAAGTTGTCGGCTTGGCCCAGAAAGCTTTCTCTGCGCTCACACTGCCTCGCAGTGCTATCTCTGTGATGCATAATAAAATATCTTTACACTTCAAAATCACCATGAAATATTAACGACGCAAATTCACCATTGAGCATATACAGTGCCTAATCTGTCAAAGATTATGATGAGACAAAAAACATTGCCATAAGTACACTGTTAACTTGAATATAGATTGAAATATAAACTTATTTTCACAGAATTAAAAAATATCTTCATTCATCACATGATATCTACGACAAAAAACTAATATATATAATTAGTCGTCTTGTGCTGAAGAGTGAATGTTATAGGTAATGACTCAAGGATGGCAATGCTACTAAGAAAACACAGGTAGGTCTTCCGGTACTCCAGATAGTATTAGTTAATAACTCTGCCTCCGCGTGACTCGCCGCTGCCGCCGCCGTCACTCCGTCAGTTCAATCATCAGAGCCGCCACGATGCCATGTTCTCCTACTCGATGTAATTCTTGCAGGTTTTGTGGCAAGAAAACAAACTATTGCCGGGAGTTCTCCAACATTTCATTTCCTAGAGATGGCAGATGGTAAGGAAGTGGAGAATGAGTGTGTTGTGCGGGAAGAATAAATGAGAAGCAAGAGAAGACTTGGCAGAGAGGTTGCAGGTTTTGAATACAGGCCGCCCCGTTTCCCGCTACACGACAGTCTGTTCGTTTGGCCGGTAATTGTTAGGAACAAGATTCTTTATGATTTTGTATAATACTAGTGTTGGTATTTATCTAATTTTACTCCTGGGATTATTAATAACGCCGTTATGAATGAGTCAATATTCAAAACTGACAGTACAGAGCAACATGCACCAGCTGCTTGTCATATACGTATTTCTTTCGTCTATTCGACCAGCAAAATACAAACTTAGTCGAAGAGGGAATTAGTCTATGGGGAGGCGGTGGCTGAGTGGATAGCGTGACGGCGCCGCGTCCGGGACGACGCGGGTTCGCGCCCCGCCCGGTGCCACAAGCTGGGATTTTTCAGTCACCACCGAGTGGCCTAAGACTACCCACATGCTGTCTAGAAGACCACCTATATATATCAACTCGGACTCTAGATTCTAGGGTCAAAGATGAGCTCCGGGGGGCAGCATGAGCCAATGCAAGATGGCGCCACTATAAACACTTGCCTGCGCCACAATGGGCTGGGGCCCAAGGTAAAAACATCCTTCGGACAGGTAAAATCGTCCCCCCCTAACGCTGGCTCTAAATTTGCGCTTCTGAGTGCGGGTGTGTGTGACGTCAGAGCGTGGGTAGAGGAGAGGTTGTAGAGCTAACAGCGGCTCAGTCTCAGACTTGACCCTGTGACGTGCAGTGACTTGCAGGACATGCATGGGGAACTTCTCTACACACATACAGCACATACAGCATGTGACAAGAGGCAAAATATATATATATATATATATATATATATATATATATATATATATATATATATATATATATATATATTTTTTTTTTTTTTTTTTTTACGTCCTTGCCTGTTGCGCCGGTAGGCATCTTCCTGGTGGGGCCTGATGGTCGGCCCAAGGCTTCTTCCAGGTGGGGCCTGATGGTCGGCCCAGCCCGTTCTGGCGCAGGCGAGTGTTTATAGTGGCGCCATCTTGCATTGGCTCATGCTGCCCCCCGGAACTCGTTCTTGATTCGCTTGGACGGCTTCCTCTAGAGTCCGGGTTGATGGGTGGTCTTCAGGACAGCATGTGAGTAGTTTTAAGCCACTCGGCGGTGACTGAAAAATCCGAGTGGTAGCGTGGGGATTCGAACCCGCGTCGTCCATCACGCGGTGAATGTGAGCCCAGTACGCTACCAGTTCGGCCACCGCCTACCATATATATATATATATATATATATATATATATATATATATATATATATATATATATATATATATTTATATATATATATATATATATATATATATATACCAATTCTGTAGAAAATGAAAAGAATAAATAACCTGCTCTACACAGAAATAAATCAAGACAACGGGAGCTCCGATGAATGAAAAAGCTCACCCACATCCAAGACCCAGACCTATACCACTCTGACGTCACGGGTATGGGCGGAGTTTACCTATACCACTTTTTAACGTCATGGGTATGGGCGGAGTTTGGTACCTTGCCTGCGCGAGGGAGGGGGGATGATTTTACCTGTCGGTAGACTATATTTACCTAGCTGGGGCCGACCATCAGGCCCTACTTCGAAAGCCTACCGGGGCCACAGGCGAAGACGTAAAAAAAAAAAATACTCCTTGTCGTCTGGCGTCTCAAGGATAAAAAATGATGGCATACTCCAAGGCTGGAGTTTCTTTTCTTGCCACAAGTACATCAAGAATATCCTTTAAATAATCTAACAAAGATAATAACATGTTACATAAGTAAATTCCTTATATTTAAATATCGGAAATGAGGTAAGACGCAGAAATAATTGAATTAAAAATATTTAGTTACCCTACAAAACTACATTTTCACTGTTTAATTTCTCTCAAGTCCCGTTGCAAAGGCAATATCCCCGACCTTCAACTGAAAAGAAGAGATGGCGTCACTGGCGGTATCCACGCCTTAACCTTAGATCGCCCATCCTTATACTCTAGAATCCTTGCTCTATCCCTTAAAATTCAGAGAAAATCAAACTTCTAGCGGTAATAGGCATCAAATCGCCCAACTGCTAACATGCCAAATGTCGTACGCAATGTTTACTGAAACATGTTTCGAAGTGCTCCCAGAGAGTTGATTGATTGGTAGACGGAAGAAAATCGTCCATAGATCAAGTCATAGATCAAGTCGTTTATAACACTAAAACGGGCAGCGTCTGCACCTTATAGGGCGTGACGTCACGTTAAGTCAGTTGCTTTCGGGACTCGGGAGCCCGTCCCGTGTAGTGAGCGGTGAATCACCTTGTTGACTCTAGTCTAAATTGGTCATATGCCCATGGATTCACTTTTCTTCGCGAATGTTTATAATGCCACATGTTTGTCCTGTGTCTGAGGGTGACTGACACACATGAAACAATTTTGTGAACATCTGCATAGTTTTCCGAAGGACAAAACGCTGCCAGCGGGAAGCAGGAAACGTCATAATGGACGTATATTGCTATATGCAGCCTCCACTTCAGGCAGAGTGATATCAAGAGGAACTTGAAATGTGAATTGCTGAAACTGCCAGTAACCATGAAGCAGCGTAAATTGAAGAAAGGAGTCCTACCAACACTACGTCTTCTTTTCACTGAAGGTAAGATTCCATGCATATTGTGTTGGTCAGTGCTTGAATGAATATAACGGTGGACGAAACGTTTGTCTGGGCCTTGATCGTGGGCGATGGAAGTCATGGAGGAATAGTCAAGACGGCATCTGACCAGAACGGTGTTATGCAAAATAGAACGGTCAACAACAACGACAAAAAAAAAAAAATCGCTCAGCGCATGCGTTGCCTCGCATCAACAAAGTAGCAAAGGAATCAAAGCGAAGAGGGAAGTAATTTCTCCCACAGCCTTAGTTAATAATCTGAGCTGGATTATTATCACCTGTATTGGTTCATACTAACAGGAGGTATCTTGAGTTATTGTTAGTATGTTTTGAAAGGGCTATGACGCTGGAAATTTAGAAAAAAGAGACAAATCATTTTGGCATAGAAGAGCCTTGATCACACAAGTTCATCATTTTACTGGCCCATTTCACAGGCTTATGACCTCTTCCGCTGCTTCTAGTGTGTGTCAAGATAGGAGAAATGCTGAGAATTAGGGTAGCTGAAAGGGGGAGTGAAAGTCAATCTTCGCGAACATAGAAATTAAGCGAGGTAAGAGAAAAAAAAATTCGCACCTAGATTTTGGATCATACATATGTCTTGTTTCCTATCCCTATTTTGTAAGTTTATAAGACTTTTTATCACTTTATGGGTGCATAATGACAGTAAGAGCCCTCTTGTTGCATCTAGTACGTGTCAGAATAGTACGATGCTGAATACTTGAAGAAGAAAAGCCAGAGTGAAAGGCCAAGCTTCTTAGATGGCTTTCCTCATGGGGTCTAATATTTATGAAGCTTACATTGTACCGTAACAGTTATTTCCAACTGTAGATGTTCTCAATGGAAATATGTCAGATTTTGTGCAGGGATGTGGAGTTAGATGTAAAAAATTCCGACTTCGATTCCGACGCAGGAAATTTCAGGGCTGCGACTCATATCACATCAGCTACTTCTAAAGGTCAAAGAGGGGATCAATCGGGTTCTAATGAGAGTTTCTTCAGGTTCATGGTACAGAAGAAGGGTCACACTACCACCAGGGTCATAAAACTACTACTGGAAATGCCCAAAACTCCTACGAAAGCCTTGACAAATATGTGTTCTTGGGCGGCGAAATGTCTGATAATACGGCCCTCAGACTCCAACCTACCCTCTCTTCTGCAGTACCGTGGTAGGCAAATAAAACCCAGCCCCACCACACCACACCCAGTTACACCACACCACACATAAATTCCAATCACACTACACCCGGCCACGTCACACTCAGCTATACCATACCACACTCAGACACACCACACCACACACCATATCAAATCACCACATCCAGCCTCACATAACCACACACTACACCCAGTCACATTACAGCACACCCAGTCACATCACCTCACACATCAAACTCAGCCACACCACACCACACATCACACCCAGCCGCATAACACCAAACAGCACACCCAGCCACAATACATCACACATTACACTCAGTCACACCACACCACACACCACACCAAGCGTTACAAAACCACACATTGCACCCAGCCACACCACACCACAAATTACATCCGACCAGACCACACCAGAAACACATTCAACCACACTACACCTCACATCACATCCAGTCACACTATATATCACACCCAACCACACCACACGCCACACGCATCCACATCCCACCCACCACACATTACGCCCAGTCAAACCACACCATACATCACACCCATTCATACATACCACACTTCACATCACACCCAGCAACACCACACCTCACATCTCACCCAGACACACTAAACTACACATCATGCGAATGACACTGCTAAATTAGGTGTTCATCCTTCCTTTCTTAACAAACCTGACGCTGAAAGACTCTTTCCTCTATACATGTTCTCTCGAGAAACGTCGCCTCCAAGGTAAATTGTTCAAGTGTTTTTTTGTGCCCTTGAGCTGTCTCCTTTGCTGTAAAAAAAAAAAAAAAAAAAACTTATTTCCTTTACGAATGTGGGCAAACCCAAATTGTTTGTGATCAGTGACACCCCTCGAACAAGAAATAATGGCACAAAACTCAAATGTAAACAAATATATTCAGACTGAACCAAATATTTCCTCACCAATATAGTAGCACAAGAATGGAATAAACTCCCTCCGTCAGTGGTTTAGTGGAACGTGATTGATTTGATTATATTAAAAACAGACTCGACTACTACTTCACTTCCTCCACCTTAACATCCATTTTGGTGCCAGTCAGCGCCAAAGACCAAGTTTATGGGTAATGAGTTGACCCTTAACGTTGCACTCGTGGATTTATTCGGTGTAACCAGGCAATATGATGAATGCAGCTTCGTAAGTAAGTACAAGTCATAAGCATTTATAGTGTTCAATACATACACAAGCTCTACATTCCATAGACTATAGAGGAATATCGGAGTATCCGAATATCTAAACTTACAGAACAATATTACACTTTTAACTCACGTTTCGAGGTCTATTGATCACTTGCGGGTTCTTACTTGCAGGTCCTTTGTTGTCCCTTCTTAACCATACGTACCGTCCTTGCAAGGATATAGCTCTTCACCTCGCTACTACAAGCTCTCCTCTGCCTCTCATCACCACCAGAGGGAGATCCTCAAACGCCCCAGAGTCAGCACCTTCACTCATCTCGCCCATGTCTTATAATCTGCCCCTTACTGCCAAGATCATGTACTGCTGCCTCGGCACCTTGGGCGTAAACAGGCCTTACTACCGCTTTACACCATCGCTTCGCTCTACTCACCATCTTCACTCCTGCAATGTGCTGATTTCTCCCTTTGAATCTCCTTTTTATATTACTTTATACATTACCAAACCTCTACACCTCTTGTAATCAGTCATTATCAGCCTTATTCCACTAATTTCTATTGTTTGTCTCCGAGCGGCAACAATCCTCCGGTGGAAATTCCGTTTTGTTGACCATTAGCCATTTATTTTGTTGTAATATTAGCCAACTCAGTTTTAATAAGGACAGACCAGCTACATAGTTTGCATCATAGGGTCTGTGTAGTCTGAATATAAATCACACCCAGCCACGTCATACACATCACACCAATCCACATCACTCATCACACCCAATCACACCATACACATCACACCCAGCCGCATCCAGCCACACCACATCACACATCACATCCAGTCACATCACATCCGGACACATCACATACCACATTACATCCGACCTCACCACAGCCCACATCACACCCAGTCACACCACACCCCACATCACATTTAGCCACACCACACCCCACATCACATCCAGCCACATCATGTCCCACATCACATCCAGCCACCCCACACCCCCACATCACATCCAGCCACATCACACCAAACATCACACCCAGCCACGCCACACCCCCACATCACATCCAGCCACATCACACCAAACATCACACCCAGTCCCACTACACCACATCACCCAGCCACACCATACACATTAAATCAATCCACACCACGCCACACATTACACCCAGCTACACCATACACCACATCACACCACGCCACATATCATATCTACCCACACACCACACCCAGTCACACCATATCCCTCAGTTCCAATATAACATAACACATCACACTCAACCACACCAGTCCACACATCATACCCAGAAACGCTTAACACACCACACTTAGCCACACTGTAGACCACATCACACAAAGCTCAGCCACACCAACCCATGCATCACACCCAGAAACCCCACACCACACATCACATCAAGCCACGGCGATACCACACCCACACATCACACCCAGCCCCACCCATTTACACACCACGCCACACACCACACCCAGCCACACCACACCACACATTACACCCACCCCTACCAAACAATATATCACAGTCAGCTACACCATACCACACATCACACCCAGTCACACCACACCTCACATCACATCCAGCCACACTACATTACATATCACATCAAGCCACAGCACACACTATACCCAACCACACCACACCTCACACCACACCATACATTAGTCCCAGACACATCCCACTACACATCACACGATACCTCGCACCACATAACACATCACACCCAACTCTACCACCACACTTCACACCCAGCCACACCACCACACATCACATCCAACCACACCACATCACACCACGCTACCTAAACCACACACCGTTCCGTCCACACCACAGCCCACATTACACACAGGCATACTTCACCACACACTAAACCCAGCCACACCTTATCACACATCACTCCCAGCCTCACCACACCATACCCAGCCACACCACAACATCCATCACACCCAACCACACCAATCACTCCACACGAAAAACACTGCTCCATACATCCATACACCCAGCCACTCCATAACTCAAACCATACTCAACCACATCACATTTCACACCACACCACACATCACATCAAGTTACACCACACTTCACCACACCCGGCCACATCACACACTCACACCATACCTCACACCACACCCAGCTACACCACACCTCACATCACACCCAGCTACACCACACCTCACATCACACCCAGCTACACCACACCTCACACCCACCACACCACCTCATCACACCCAGCTACACACACCACGCATCACACCCAGCCCACACCACACCACCTCACACCACACCACACCACACCACACCACCACACACACCACCACACACACCCACACCACACCACATCACACCACACCACACCACACACCACCCACACCCACCACACCACGCATCACACCCAGCTACACCACACCACATCACACCCAGCCACCACCACCACACACCACACACCCCACACCACACCAACCAACACACCCAGCTACACCACACCACGCATCACACCCAGCTACACCACACCACGCATCACACCCAGCTACACCACACCTCACATCACACCCAGCTACACCACACCTCACATCACACCCAGCTACACCACACCACGCATCACACCCAGCTACACCACACCACGCATCACACACCACCACACACAGCTCACACCACACCACACCACGCATCACACCCACACACCACACACCACATCACACCCAGCTACCACACCATGCATCACACCCAGCTACACCACACCTCAGACCCCACCACACCTCACATCACACCCAGCTACACCACACCTCACACCACACCCAGCTACACCACACCTCACATCACACCCAGCTACACCACACCTCACACCACACCCAGCTACACCACACCTCACATCACACCCAGCTACACCACACCACACCCAGCTACACCACACCTCACACCACACCCAGCTTCACCACACCTCACACCCAGCTACCACACCACACACCCACACCACACCACCTCACACCACACACCACCACCCAGCCACACCACACATCACACCCAACTACACCACACCACACCACACCCCACACCACACACACCACCCACACACACCACCACACCCAGCTACACACACCACGCATCACACCACACCCAGCTACACCACACCTCACACCACACCCAGCTACACCACACCTCACATCACACCCAGCTACACCACACCTCACACCACACCCAGCACCACCCACACCCACACCACACCCCACACCACCACCACCACACACACACCACACCACACCACACCCCAGCCACACCCACCTCACACACACCACACACCACACCCAGCCACATATACCACACCACACACCACACCCAGCCACATATACCACACCACACACCACACCCATCTGCATCACACCACACACCACACCCAGCCACACCACACCACACATCACTTGCAGCCACACCACACACACACCCACACCACACACCACCACACCACACCACCACACCCAGCTACACCACACCTCACATCACACCAGCACACACCACACCTCACATCACACCCAGCTACACCACACCTCACATCACACCCAGCTACACCACACCTCACATCACACCTCACACCACACCCAGCTACACCACACCTCACACCACACCCAGCTACACCACACCTCACCACCCCCAGCCACACCACACACCACACATCACCCCCAGCCACATCACATCACACCCAGCTACACCACACCACACATCACACCCAGCTACACCACACCTCACATCACACCACACCCAGCTACACACACCACGCATCACACCCAGCTACACCACACCACACATCACACCCAGCTACACCACACCACACATCACACCCAGCTACACCACACCTCACATTACACCCAGCTACACCACACCACTCATCACACCCAGCTACACCACACCACGCATCACACCACACCATTTATTGAATCCATCGGTTTGCAGTTCACCCAGCTGTTTATCCTCCCTTTCGGGTTGGTTGATATATGGGTACATTGGGAAACCTGGGGAAGGTAAACTGTGGCAATCCTGGACTTCAATTTGGACCATGTCCCGGGGTAATGGGCTCCCACCCACCTTAGATTCAAATGGCCAACGCTACGGAGATGAGCACCGCAGCTACGCCCAGCTACAGCGTATGCACCCAACTTTACCTTTGATATCAGAAATGACAGATTACTCTTAAAATGGCAGACCTAGTAACCCTGTGCTAAGCTCTGATTAGCTCAGCTGAGACTCAGTGCTGAGGCGATAGTGGAGACGTAAAAGAATATACTACAGGACTCAGTGACGGCCGTACCATACATCTCTCCACCACCTTCCACCTCCTCTTCCCTTACACGGTGTCCCCTTTTTGTTGGGCACTATAACTTGACCTCGACCCCTTCCCTCGCTAGAGGTTCTTCGAGTTGGGTTGGTAGCCTCTGCAAACACCTCCACATGGAAATCTTGATAATTGAAGTATTTTACATACATTAGTGTGATTATACTTTGGTGATTATACCAAATAAAATGGTTGATTGAATGGCAAATATAATGGTATAATCAGTGGTGGGCACGGTTCCGCTAATCCGCTAACCGCTAATTAGCAAAGTTAACTTTTTCGTTATTAGCTGCTTAGCGTTTTCGCTAACTTTGGAAACATTTAGCGCACCAATTAGCTTCCGCTAAATGTAGTTCCTCCTCCGCTAACTTTAAGTCCACCAAAAATTTCATTCAGTTTTATTCTTGTTCGTTGTGGGCACACACAGCACCAGTTGAGCCACATGGAGCACTAATTCCAGGGCTTCCACTTTTGGGTAAATTACGCCTTAAAGTAGGGTAATTGGAAAATTATTGGGGATTTTTTTTGGTATTTTAGGGTAATGCATCTTCCATTTCCAAGTCTTTGAACTCGGGATTTAATAACAAGAATTCGATATTTTCCACCTGACAAAAACTTCTTTGTCAAAACTACAACATATTGAAATTTCAGGTCTGTTTTTAAGGGTTTTAGAACCAAAATACTAAACCGATGCTAAATCCATATAAAAAGTTAGCGGTTAGCGTTAGCTTCCACTAATTTTTTACCAGTTTAGCGGTTTAGCGTAAGCGAAGCTAACTGTTTAGTTAGTGGATTACCAGTTAGCGAAGCTAACTTTTCGGTTAACGGTGCCCACCACTGGGTATAATTGCGTACATAGCGTAAGTGATAGGGTTGGTATCCCTGCGCGGCCCGTGTTTCCACCCCTCCACCGCTCCACGCAGTCAGCCTGCAGGAGTCTACGTGTGCCCGCCGCTACCATTTCTCTGCCCCTCGCTACCAACCCGTCAAGCAAGGAGCCGTTAGAAAAGAGATCGAGCCCCATCGGAACTTCTGCAAAAGGCTACCTGCTTGAGTTAATCAAGCAGGTGTGTTGACACGGCAAGGGTTAAAAATCATGATACATCCTCAAAGTCTTTAACAACATTTTAAATAATTTATTTAAAAAACTTTTGCCGATTCATATTATATCAAATAAGTTTTATTATAATTCCTGGATCATTTGAAATATGCGGATGGGCTGACGAAGATGTGCCAATCTCGAATTCCAGCAATTTCGCCCTCCAACTCTCAGATTAATAATACATAAATTAATAATACATAGAAATCACCTGGCGACTCCGATTCCGACCCCATACCCCTAAATATAATTGCGTGAAACAAACGAACAGAGCACCAGCAGCGCCACCTGGGCACAGGAAGAGTGAGGTGTTTCAAGCGCCATTGCACATTCTTTCAAGTTGCTTCGTTCTGTGCAATCTCAAGCCTTTCTCCTTAATGGTCTTTGAGTTTTCGGTGTCTCTTTTTTTCTCTCACATATGATAATTACTTGGAAGAGAAATGTCAAAGTGGCGAGGAATAATTAGAAAAAAAGGGAAGGGATCTTACCAACTCATTATAGGCACTGATTATTTTGGACGCTTCCTGCATAAAATCAATAGGAAATACGACGTCTCATTGTTTCCATATGCGGAAGATAACATAATAACCGGTCCTATGCCTACAGTAAAACCCCTCCAGAAAATATGATTCCTAGTCATTACAACCTTCATTGACAGCAAGAATTGTAGCAGAACTAATACCATCCCAAGTAGATACTTTAACAGAGGAAAAAAAAAAAAAAAAAAAGGGACTTAAAGGCCATAGGCATAAACCCTGATCTGCCATTCCCTGAAGACCTGATGTTTAAGGATCACTGTACAAAGACGGTCAAGTATACAAGGATGGCAAACATGAGATTTGCCTACCCGTGGATATACGATGCACCTCTATTGGCATCCTCCCAGGGTCCTGCGTCCCTGCAGTGTGGTGAGCAGTCAGCCCAGCCCCTGATCTTGGCAGGTTGGGGGAGGGTTTTGCACCCCCTCCCCCTATAAAAAAAGAATCTCCCAGGCCAAAAACAAAATTAGAAGAAAAGGGCGGGGTCGTGGCGCGAGTCTTGGCTCCGATCCGATCTTGTTGGGGGGTCCGACAGGCAGCGGATCCTGATGCCATCCGCACCGGGGAGCCTACGTCAGACGGGTGCCTGGTGTTTACGGACCCCCTGCACCTCGGAGGATAGACACCTGACTCCTCTTTTTTTTTTTTTGGGTTGGGCAGGGGGGACGTGGTCCTCAAGACCCGACGCCCAGCCCCATGGGTGCTGCCTCGGGTTAACCTTCTGCGTGTGGGCTCCGCCTTAACCTCGAGGTCTGGAGCGGGGAGGATCACCGATGTCCTCTATCATGAGGAGAGGTCAAAGAGTGAGAGGTGGACGGCGCTTCTCTCTAAGCTCAGGAGGCCTGGCAGTAGCGAGATCAGCAAGGGGGTTTTCACCTTCTACTGGTCCGGCATGACTTCCGTCTTAAGTTGAGGTTACTGCAGTTGATGAGCGTAACACGACTCCGTATAAGAAAAGTGCCCATCCCCCGAGACACACTCATTGTCCTGGGCGACTTTAATGCTACTACTGGCACTGACAGGGTTGCCTATGAGCTATGTGTTGAACCCCATGGTTCTTGTCCCCAAAACATCAACAGCTCTCTCCTGAATTTTTTGGAGGATCCTTCAGAAATGCAGTGTTTTTAGGCTTGTTGTTGCAAGATTCAACCTCCATGTCAGGTAAAGAAGCATTTCGAGATGCAGGCTGAAAGACCTGACATGTGAATGCAAATGACCGACCTGCTTACCGAGCCCAGAAGAACCAACGCTCCGAGCCTCCCTCTCAGGTGAGCGCTATCCGAACAGCTGACGGCTGCCTCGTGTCGGACATGGATGGTCAGAGGGCTCGTTGGCAGCTTCCAGTTGCTGGGTTACAGGTGGAGACGAGGTCAGAGTGGCTGTGGCAGAGTTGAACATCAATGCGGAGCTGCTCAAAGCTGGAGGCGAGGCCAATACCCGCGGGTTGCATGCAGTCTTGACGGCCGTATGGCAAACTGGTACCATTACAGTAATTTTACACTGATCCCATCTATCGATGATGTGAATTCGATCTCATCTGCTAAAGTTTCCAGCCTATATTGATCTCAAGAAGGCTTTTGCCTCCGTGCATCGTGAGGCATTCTGGGATCTTCTGCGACTCCGTGGGATTCCTGCAAGGATTGCTGATTTACATAGATTTACATAGGCATTTTCGGTTAATCACAAAACCAGCCCATAAAATTTGACAAAGGTTCGTCCTCTCCACCAGCAGCGTGCTGCGTGCTGCTGTCACTCATTGCATGCTAGCAACCCTAGTTGTGTCATTCAACACAAGAGATCGAGGCTGCGGCTCCCAAGTTTGTGCCAGCGAAACGTAACCATGCCCAGAAGTTGTTATTGTGCTTGTGACTGCAAAATAAAAATATAGATTTCTTGATGGCGTAAGTGTTAGCCAATATTTCTAAGCCGACATTCATCACGAACGTCCTTCATTAGGCGAAGACTGTCGTCACGACAGTCCCTCATCATTCTTAAGTAGTCGGCACAGACGACTGTTCCGACAGGAAACGGTAAACATTTGAAAAATGGCCCCGACAGTCGTCACGACTGTCTCAAGACAAGCCAAGACTGTTGACGACAGTCGTCACGACTGCCCCAGACCTCCCTCAGACCTCAACCGGAAGTGACGGTTGGTCCAGACTCTTGCCGACTCTTGTCGTGAAAGTTTAGCATGGAATACTTTTTTGCGCTACCCCTCACGACTCCAGACTCCCGTCACGACGTCGGCGCAGCAGTCTCAAGACCTCTTTCAAGACATGCCCGACCCTTTCACATCAACACCCAAGACCTCGTGTACCCTAGAGTCGTGGGTTGTCTTGGCCCAGAGTCGGCACAGTGTGAACGGGGCTTTAGGTGTTGATGTGAAAGGGTCGGGCATGTCTTGAAAGAGGTCTTGAGACTGTTGCCGAATGCTGCGCCGACGTCGTGACGGGAGTCTGGAGTCGTGAGGGTTAGCACGACATGCTGGCAACTAGTTGGCCGAATGTCCCAGACAGTCGGCAAGACACCAAGACCCCAATAAAACCTGCCCCCCCTTCTTGGAGCGTGGGAACCAACTTGTCAAATAGAAAAGTCGCTGAGTTGTCGTGGCCCAGAGTCGGCACAGTGTGAACGGGGCTTTACTCTGGGACTGAGGATGCTGCGAATTGTGGGAGAAAAGTTTCCGGGTTCTTCCCTGTTAATTCAGGAATGAGGCAGAGGTGCGTTCTTGCTCCGTCACTTTTCAACACTTGCATGGACTGGGTATTAGGCAAAGTTGCTGATCAAAGTCGTTGCGGAGCATCTGTTGGCGACATCAAGGTCACTGATCTTGTTTTTGCTGATGATGCTGTACTTCTCGCGGAATCGCTGGAGGTCCTGGTGATGGCTCTCGAAGTGCTGCATGAGGAGGCGAAGCCTCTGAGATTGAAGGTCTCCTGGGCCTTTACCAAGGTCCAGTCGTTCGGAGGCTTGCTGGATGACACAGTTCAGTCTGTCCATGCACGTGGTGGGGATATCGAGGTCACCAAAACCTTCACTTACCTTGGTAGCGTAGTTCAAAACAATGGTGAGTCTCTCCAGGAAGTCACTCGACGGATTGGTCTGGCCCACGGTGTTATGGACTCGCTCAATACGAGTATATGGCGTTGTCGATATCAGTTCAGGCGGACAAAGATTCTAGTCTTTGAGTCGCTTGTGCTCCCTGTCTTACTGTATGGCTGTAAGTCATGGACACTGAATAGTGACTTAATTGGAGAGGCGTGTCGATGCCTTTGGTTCCAAGTGCCTTCGCAAGGTCATAAGGTATCGCTGGAATGACTTCAAGTCGAGCCAGCGACTACCTGAAACTGAATCGAGGCCTCTTACCAGCTTAGTCAGTGAACGCTAACTCCAGCTGTATGGCCACGTGGCACGCCTCCCGGACGTCGATCCTGCTCACAGGGTTGTTTCCGTACGAGACAACCCTGAGTGGAGGAGACCAAGGGGACGCCCACGTAACTCATCGCTGGGGCAAGTCAGACGATCCTGCCAGGAGGGGCTTGGGATGGATAGGGCAACTGCGTGGGAGCTTGCTCGGGAGAACTGCCGGAAGTATGGACGGCGAGTGAGTGAAGCGATGCGTCCCCGGGCGTATACTCCCCATTAGTTAGTAGTTAGTTAGTTAAATACAGTAATGGGAATTAAGGGTAAAATATTTACCCTTGAGAATTTATACCTGCGGTCTATCTGAGTGACCTGCCATTAGACTGACCAGGACAGGGACATGAACCGCCATATTGGCAGATCAACACAAAAAGACAGAAAGTCAACACTGACTCCGCCGAACTCCTGAAACTCAAACGCTTAC
>NC_066518.1:19812291-19880737 GCF_024679095.1 Eriocheir sinensis
TATTTACGCACGCACGCGAAGGGAACCATGCATGTAACGCATATAGAAGGTGACACAATGGCACAGATTATATTCAAACCTGGATCTGGATCTGGACGAATAATGCGCAGGGCACCCGTAAAGGTGCATATTGGGGGACGGGGGAGCCGGGTGTGCAGGGGAGGGAAGTTAATCAAGTGTAATTGTTAATGTTGATGTATTGTGGTGACAAGTGAGTGTGTATTTGTTTTCTGAATGAGTCTATTTTACCGCAGTCTAAAATCTGTTGAGGGAGGCTGTTCCAGTCACGTATGGTGCGTGGAAAGTATGAGTGCTTGTATGCGTCAGTGTTAGTGTGATATGTTTGGTATTTATGGATGTGTGTGTTACGAGTACGTTGGCTGTTTGCGTTGTGTAAGTATGTATGTGGATCAATGTCAATGTGAGTGTTTGTGATCTTGTACATAAGTGTAAGTCTGTGTGCTTGTCTGCGTATGTGAAGAGGTTCCATGTTTATCGGTTGTTTGATCCGTGTTGTGATGCCAGGCGTTCGAGTGTAATTGTTTGTAATGAACCTAGCCGCCTTGGTGTTGATTTGTTCTAACCTATCAATGTTTCTGAATGTGTGAGGATTCCACACCGTGGAGCAGTATTCCAGTGTTGGTCTCACTAGTGTGTCATAAGCTAAAACCTCGTCACATTGATTATATTGAAGCGCTAATAATATTTACATAAATATTTTAGTCTTTAATGTTATTACATTTATGACTTATAACACTGTTGTGCACACTTATATGTATAAATTAAAACACTATTGAGGACACTCATATGTAAATAACACGCACAACATGGTTCCCAAACAACGGTCAGAGGTCGAGGTGTCCCGGGAGCGCGGCTTGGGTCAAGGGAGGGGGATGAAGGGAAGTGGGCTTATCAGAACAAAGGCAGGCCTACAAGCCAAACAAGTTTGGGTGCGCTGGCTACACTGCTTATTTCGTTGTGATTTATTAAACTGGGGGCCGTATATATACGGACGTGGTACTGAAGGGATGGATCGGGTTGTCCGTATATGTACGGACGTGGCACTGAAGGGGCTAAAGTCGTTCTCCGCCTGACAGATTAGAAAACGAGCAAGAAACAGAAGAAACAAAAGCATGATCTAAACCCCTTCTTCAGGGCACGGCGATCTCAAGTTATCAAGATACGTATAAGCATATTCCCGTTTAAGAGTGTGTGTATAAGTAATTTGTGACAAAAAAAAAATTGCTTCTGGTTAACTGTAACTAATTTTTCCTCTGTTGCTGTTGTTTTTTATACTGACTCCAATGCCTCCGTAACTATAACATTATGAAGCAAAATACTTGATAAACAAACAACTTCAACTCTATTATCAGACATTGTAAAGACTCATGTCCCTTATACAATTCCGTGTTAGTTTAAGATTTTTTTCTGTCCATATCAGCCTTTCACCTGCCTACGTAGTGTGAGTCAAAATAACAAAAATATGGAAGAGAGACTATTTTTTTCACATCCCTGCCTATTGCGCCGATAGGCTTTCTTCATGGGCCAGATGGTCGGCCCAAGCCCGTCGTGGCGCAGGCAATTTTTTATAGTGGCGCCAGTTATGTTTGGTTCATGCTGCCCTCTGGAACTCATTTTTGATTCAGTGGATAGTTTCTTCTAGAGTCCGGGTTGATGGGTGGTCTCCTGGACAGCATATGGGTAGTCTTAGGCCACTTGGCGGTGACTGAAAATTCCCAGGTGGTAGCGTGGGGATTCGAACCGACGTTGTCCATGGCGCCGAGAATGTGAGCCCAGCTGTTGAAAAGCGATAGGGCAAGGACAGCCCTGCCTCACCCCCTCGTTCACGGGAAAGAAGCCGGACAAGCCCCCCTCCACACTTCACAGCACTCTCAGTCCCAGAATACAAATCAGTCCGCAAATCAATAGACATTGCAGGAATCCCACGGAGTCGCAAAAGGTCCCAGAGTGCCCCGCGATGCAGTGAATCAAATGCCTTTTTGAGATTGGCATAGGTTGCAAGCCTCCCGTGTCGAAACTCACTTCGGTTCTTCAATAGTACGCGAAGTGTTACACGTTTTTAAGTGTTATTTTTAAGGTGGTACGTGTTAAGTGTTAGTTTAAGGCGCGAACTGTTATCTCTCTCGTCACAGGGCCGGCGTTACCGTTGTCCTGCTTCACAATTTGACTGTAGTAGGTGAGATAACACAATAGCCTTTAGTTAAGTGAGGTAGATGATGTGTGGCCGAGCGGACCCGTTATAAGTTCACTTTAGTTCACTTTGGTTCTCTCTCTCACAGGGACATTAAAAGGTGTGTGTTTTTTTAGTATAAAAATGGTACTGACAATTTTACACAATAGTTACAACGTTTATGTGAGCGGTCACACGAAGCGAGAGAAGGCCACACCCAGAGCGGACTTTGTGTCCCGTGCTCTCACCCGTCTTCGTCTCTCCAGGTAGCTCGGGCGAAAGGTATTTATGTGCGTGGCTCCTTCCCCGGAACTATGATCCTTCCGGAGTTGACTAGGGATGATTTGTCATCATTTGCTGATTTAGTGTCAGCCAAGCATCTGTTCTCACGGCCACAAGCACTTATGTGTTTTTAAACATCCTGTGGCGTGATACTGACACATATAGTCATACATTCATATATACATGATAATATATGTTACATCGCTCGGTCCCCTAAAAGTCGCGACCCCGCGACTCACCCCACCTTTAAAATTAGTGTACCTACCCATGTTACAGTCGCGCAATGTGTACTAGCTAAGCGTGGTCTTGTTACAGTTGCTTTTAAAGATTATTATACAAGTCAGAGCCCGCCTAACGATACAACATAGGGAAATGCCAATGATAATAAAAATAATCATGGAAGTAACAAGAAATGGGTAATGTACATACAGGTTGAGGTAAACTGGGCTAGAGTCATGGACGTGGAAGCTGAGTTCTATTCCGAGAAAACAAAATAATAGCTCGAAAAATTATTTACATGATACATCCTAGAAAAATTGAATTGACTAAACTGTTATTAGGATACATGGTAATGGAGATATTTGGAATAGTAAAAAGAAAAAGGAAAAATCCTTGAAGATCTGCTACACACTGAACCTTCGAGTCACACCTTGACACAAAACTGTCGCAGAGAAACACTCATCCGTTGCGTGATAATTAATTGCCAGTGTCGTTACCCTCGGCACGCCTTTGAGACAGGCGGGGTCTACAACAATAGATGAGGGTGTGTGAAAAGAGGTAATGTTATCCGTAGAGTCTCCTAATAGTTACAATGTGATAACAAGGACAAGTCTGGAGAGCCTTAGAAGCATCGGCTGTCAGCACCACTGACTCCTGATACTCCGTTTTTCAGGTCTACAGTACTATAAAAGAAAATCCTGTCACCAAGTTGTGAAATCACCGTTGTAACAAATCTCACTGAAATATATAATTCCAGTATAATTGATTAAAGTAATTCCAGCATTAATAAACATCATATTAAAAAAAGACAAATATCCACCTATCCCCCGATCGTAACGAACGTGGATGACTGACATCTGTGACGTCAAAAATAATTCCCGCAATGGGTAACAGTGGTGTGTCAAGCAAAGGGTAAGACTTGTCTGCTTACTTCCAACGCTTACAGATATTCACATGCTGGTTACAATAAAAGTTAGGGACAGCATCTGCTCAAGTTTAGTTAAGTCTGTCATTGCAGAGAAAAATGTTTGTTTCAAGCAGAAGCACATGAGGTTCAAGGTTAAAAAGTACCTATCCCTATGTTATTCTACACCCTCGGTTATTACGGTTCCAAACAACAAAGAAGACTGACTGCCTTACATCAACTCAGCAATAAAAGAAAATAGTGGGTAAGAGTGAAAAGTATTACTCAAGCACTCCCCTCTCGCATGAAAAAGATACAGGCAAAAGCTCAGGAACCAAACATAAATTAGTAATTGCGAGGAAGCAGGTTATAGTCGTGTGGTGGAAAGGTAGACAAAGCAGCGTCAGGCTGAACCTCAAGCCGGCGCCAGTCTTTGGAGACGATCACTATGCACAATTCTGTGTATTAAAAAGTAGATCATAAAGCTCAAATTTCCGTCCACCTACTTGACTGACTATTTATGCCTAAACAGGTTATAGTCGTGTGGTGGAAAGGTAGACAAAGCAGCGTCAGGCTTTTTTTTTTTTTTATTCTTACCGTTGGTGACACCCAACAATGTTTAGGCACCAGCACCACTATCACGTACCACCATCACCACCACCACTATCACGTACCACCACCATCACCACCACCACCACTATCACGTACCACCATCACCACCACCACCACTATCACGTACCACCATCATCACCACCACCACTATCACGTACCACCATCACCACCACCACCACTATCACGTACCACCATCACCACCACCACCACTATCACGTACCACCATCACCACCACCACCACTATCACGTACCACCATCACCACCACCACCACTATCACGTACCACCATCACCACCACCACCACCATCACGTACCACCATCACCACCACCACCACTATCACGTACCACCATCACCACCACCACCACGATCACGTACCACCATCACCACCACCACCACTATCACGTACCACCATCACCACCACCACCACTATCACGTACCACCATCACCACCACCACCACCATCACCACCACCACCACCACACTCACGTACCACCATCACCACCACCACCACTATCACGTACCACCATCACCACCACCACCACTATCACGTACCACCATCACCACCACCACCACTATCACGTACCACCACCACCACCACCACTATCACGTACCACCATCACCACCACCACCACTATCACGTACCACCATCACCACCACCACCACCACCACCACTATCACGTACCACCATCACCACCACCACCACTATCACGTACCATCACCATCACCACCACCACCATCACCACCACCACCACTATCACGTACCATCACCATCACCACCACCACCATCACCACCACCACCACCATCACCATCACCACCACCACCACCACCACCACCATCACCACCACCACCATCACTACCACCATCACCACCATCACTACCACCATCACCACCACCACCACCACTATCACGTACCACCATCACCACCACCACCACTATCACGTACCACCATCACCACCACCACCACTATCACGTACCACCATCACCACCACCATCACCACCAACACCACTATCACGTACCACCACCACCGCCGCCACCACTATCATGTACCACCATCACCACCACCACCACTATCACGTACCACCATCATCACCACCACCACTATCACGTACCACCATCACCACCACCACTATCACGTACCACCATCACCACCACCACCACTATCACGTACCACCACCACCACCACCACAAGCACGTCCCACCACCACCACCACCACTAACACGTACCACCATCACCACCACCACCACTATCACGTACCACCATCACCACCACCACCACTATCACGTACCACCATCACCACCACCACCACTATCACGTACCACCATCATCACCACCACCACTATCACGTACCACCATCACCACCACCACCACTATCACGTACCACCACCATCACCACCACCACTATCACGTACCACCATCACCACCACCACTATCACGTACCACCATCACCACCACCACCACTATCACGTACTACCATCACCACCACCACCACTATCACGTACCACCACCACCGCCACCACCACCATCACCATCACCTCCACCACTACTACCACCACCACCACCACCACCACCACCACCATCACCACCACCACCATCACCACTACCACCATCACCACCATCACCACCATCATCATCATCATCACCACCACCACCACCACCACCACCACCATCATCATCATCATCATCATCACCACCACCACCACCACCACCACCACCATCACCACCATCACCATCACCACTACCACCATAACCACTACCACCATCACCACCACTATCATCATCACCACCACCACCACCACCATCACCACCACCACCATCACCACCACTATCATCATCACCACCACCACCACCATCACCACCACCATCACCACCACCACCATCTTCACCAGCATCACCACCAACACCACCACCATCAAAACCACAACCACAGAGTGAGAGAAAGTGGGCTCCCCAAGATGGCTGCCTCGCCAGGGTAGCTTGCCTCACCCGCCGCCAACCCCACAACACGGGAGCGCGCGCTCTAGGTATATAACTCTGTGGTCGAAGGCCCCCCTCCCCGACGAACGTGTCGACGCTGAAGTAGTCAAGAGGAATACATTATAATTTTACTGTGTACTCTAGCCTATAATTTTACTGTATACACTAGCTTATAGTTTTGCATTTTGTTAAACCAGGTTACTATTTTGCATTTAGGAATACTATTCTATTATTTTGTATTCATGAATACTAGGCTATTATTTAGCAGTTAGGAATACGTACTATTCTATTATTTTGCATTCATGAACATTAGGGTATTATTCTGCATTTAGGAATGCTATTTTATTCTTTTCCATTCATGAAAACTAGGCTATTATTTAGCAGTTAGGAATAATATGCTATTATTATAAATTCATGAATACTAGGCTATTATATTGCAGGCGGGCAGGGTAGCGGCGTGTGGCGGGACAGTGTGAGTGCGAGCGTACTGATCACTGATCTCTATTTTAACTGGATTGGCTTTCTCTGTAATAGCCTGGTTAGAATCATGAAGCCCGCAGCCGCCATCATAAGGATTCCCTCGGGCCGAGGCATATATGTAAAAAATTCGGCATCAACGCTCGCTGAGTGGCAGTAGCACGTGGTAAAACACTTCATTACGTAGTTATTAATTTATTGAATTTTTCTATGCCCTAGCTTCTAACTTTTTATTGGTTTATGGAAAAAAAACACTCGTTACCCAGTCTCAATATTTGGCACAAAGCAATTCTTTTTCGTGTGATTTGACGGTTACATCCTCTATGTAGCATTGTAACGGGCTTGTCGGGGGGCGTTTAAAGGGTGTTGATTAAGACTTCAGCTTCCTTAAGGCGAATTATATTCGTAGCCTTTATGTACAAGAAGCGACGGAGCGAGAGCGACTGTCGTTGTGTGTCAGTCGGACTCTCGTGAAGGAGTGGCGAGTTACAGGTTGGAAAATAATTGTTACAATTGGTCACGTATGTCAAGGTGACCTCCACGCACCATCGGAGTGCGAAGTATACAAAACTGAGACGGTAAACACTGACGGACGACATTCCTATAAGGTGGCGTGATCTATCTGTCGTGGGTATAAAAAGTTATTCAACTTTAAGTTATTTATTTTATATGCATTACAAAAAATGCAAACTTTTATTTTTTTTTTTATCAAATGTAAGAATGTATTCTTTGATGATTTTTGATGGTTAGTTTTAGTTTAGTTTTAAGTTAGGTTAGGTTAGGTTTAGTTAGTAGCTTGTTAGGTTTAGGTTGTAGTTTTAGTTTATTATTTTACTTACCTCCTCTGTGTGATTATTGAAATCATCTCTGTGCCGATGCTTTGCTCTCATTTTCCATTGACAATTGTATGCCTAATTCGTGGTGATATTAAATAATAATAATACATTGATATCCTATTATAACACTGCTCGGTCACCTACCAGCGATCGCGACCTCGCGATATACAAAAATCTAAATAGCAGTCTAGTTACCATGAACATATACCTACATAGCGGGAGTTTGTCAAGCAGACTGCCTATGATACAATTACATTAAAACACTGGCTATGTAAGAACAGATGTGGAGTTATAATATAAATAGTGAGAGGGAAACCACAACGTGTGTGACATGAAACATAAGAAACCTCTCAAAAGATAAATATAAGGACACATGTATAAGAAGCTATCAACTGGCATAGATACAGACAATGAAACGTTGATCTAGCTCCTAAAAAAAATACAGTAGTGAAACATAGTACAATGTTAAGTATAGGAGCAGCCAGGTTTCTGTCCCCTGACTTGTCTGAGAAAAGGAAAAACTACCTTGCCAGTGACCTCCCTGCATCCAGTCGCCGTGTCTGCACAACCAAATAATCGTGCAGGACAGAGTTTCTCCTAATAAAGTAGCACATGACGATGAGACTGACGAACATCAGAAACATTGGCACAAAAAATCCAGGGTACAGGTAGGGGAGATGCAAATAATCAGGCAGCGTTTCCTCCAGGGTTTCCGCAAACTCTGTTTTGTTTGCGAAAGACAATGAATTAAGGGAATTAGTCACATACGAGATGCTGGAGAAATGAATGTCATCGAGAGATCGTAGAGGAAACACTCGATGGGAAATATTGGCCGTGAAAACCAGACGGATCCGGGACGGGTACGTTGTTATGTTAGTGGAGCGGATATAGCATGCTTCCGCTATGGCATAGTGACCAGTAACCCGTTGATAATTGGTACCCTCCGGGCAGATGACCGATACATAGAATGACTGAGGGAAATAAAAATAATGCAGACCCTGAAAGTTCTTATGGAAAACAGGCGTTGGTGTTAGCTGCTTGTAGGGGCACAAGGAAAGAGCGTCAGACGCGTTCACGCGGGTGAGGGTGATCTCGCATACCCCTCCCCGAACTGGGAGGAAGGCAAAGAGAGACGCAGAGCAATAGAATCGCCCAAAGACCGTCTCCTTGCAATACTGCAAGAGTGAGTAGCTACCCGTTGAATACAGAGCGAAACCCTTCGCGATTAGAACAAGAGACGGGGACGTGTCCAGGGCTAACACACTGTCCTTTGCTGAAAAAGGGAACGGGACAATTTCGTGTGCCTCAAACACGTCCGCCGTCTGAAATGGAACATGAATAATTATGGCATTAGGGGTGAGGCTGGACTCAATCAAGGGGTAAAAATATTGACTCATGTCCGGGGTGAATAAAGGCGTTATGCTATAATTTTGATACCCGATCTGGACAGTCGTTCTCAAATAGTGTAGAGGGAACAAGGCAGGTGTGACTCTACCGTGCGCTGCATCAACCATGTTGCTAATAACCTGCTGATTTGCCGTTGCGACGGAGTTAATGACGTTTTCCAATACATGCAAGGCCTGATCTAGGAGGAGAAACTGATTCACCTGGTCGATCTGTTTGACAACTATGTTGATAACCTCTACCAACTTATTTGTCTGCTCTAGCAGTTCCACAATGTTAGTATGCAATCGCGCAAGTTTTCTACAATTGGCGTTGATCACCCTGCGATTTCGAGCAGCAAAGGAAAGTACACGAGCGTAGTGGTCCCGCAAATCGCGAACGTCCTCGTCGGTAGCCGTACCGAAAAGGAACTTTGAGGCGGACCCAACGATGTTGAGCAACCCCCTCTTTACCCGAGAGTGAACTGAGTGAAAACTATAATCCATGTCTACCTCATCAACTTTTCCCCGTAAGAACAGAATCCTATCCTCCAGTAGTTGAAAAAGAGTCAGAGAGTTGGTACTAGAAGGTGCCTTTGATTCCCTAGTCATTGTAGCCCGTATGGCGTCTGCCATGCCGAGTAGTTTTTTTCTGAGACTATCCTGATTGTGTCCGTGGTGTTGGTCAAGGAAGTATATGGATATTTTACGAGGAGCACATCTTCTATGAGGAAGACCTCTCCTATGTGTGCCGTGAGGGCACCAGGCTTCAGGTGGATGGGTGTTGTTGCAAGCAGGGAGCCGAGGGACAACAAGATGGTCAGAAAGCGCAACATCATGATCTGAAAGTGGTGGGAATGAAGTATTTAAACCCGTGGTCTCAAGTTATAGCTATGGGTGTTGGGATTATCTTGTTGAACATTTGACTCTGAGGGGGAAGTACCAATATCAAGGTCCAAAGGTGAGGGAATTACTTTCAGACGATCACTGTGAACTTCTAGACTGACTCCACTCTTCGACTCGAGAACCTCGAACCGATTTCCCCTGACATTCCGAACAACTCGGTAAGGACCCACAAATTTAGCCCCCAGTTTCGAACTCCTTTCCGCTTGCTTAATCATGACTGTGTCACCCTCTTTGAAATTCACCGGGACGGCCTGTTTGTGTTGTTTTGACATCATTTCAACCTTCGTAGCTTTTAACGTACACCTAACTTCTGAGTGTATCTTGGAAAACATATGCATCTGCTGTTGTGCGTACCTATCAATGTTGTAGAGAGGTTGTTGTGGGATTGTTAGGAGGTCGTACGGAAGATGTTTCTCCACCCCATATAAGATGTAGTAAGGATACTTCCCCGTAGAGTCGTTTACCGACGTATTTATGGAAGCGGCTATATGCGATAGCCAATCCTCCCAGTTATCGTGGAGATCGTTGACGATAGGCCTGAGGACCTGTAAGATTTTCCTATTAGCCCTCTCCGCCAACCCATTAGCAGCTGGGTGGTAAGCTGTGATGAAGGATTGCGTGATGTTAAACTGAGCGCATATTTCGCTCAATACTGAGTTCCTAAACTCGGTGCCATTGTCACTCAAAAGAATTCGAGGAGACGAATGTGGACACAACACGTGAGTCACGAGGGCATGGGCCACGCGTGTGGCTGTCTTGTCCTTGAGAGGCGCTAGAACTAGAAACCTATAGAACTGGTCGACGCACACCAATAAGTAGCGCGAACCATGTTGGCTCTGAGGGAGCTGTAATAAGTCTATATTAACAACATCCCATGGCGCCTCTGGTACTGGGTATTGCAACATAGGTGCTGGCCCTTTGACGGACCCCTTGTGCGTAGCACAAACGACGCAATGTGCGACATGTTTTTCTACATCAACCCGTAATGTGGGCCAGTAAAATTTTCGTCTGGTGACAGATAGCGTCTTGTCTCTTCCTGGGTGACCCGCAATGGGTGTGTTATGGACCAGCTTAAGCGTCACGGGGACGTATTTGTCTGGGATGACCAGTTGGTCTATAGGTACCGGTTTGGTTGGCCATGACCTACAAAGGAGGTTGTCCTCTGATAGGAAGGATTGTGAAAAGGGAACTGGCAATTCAGGAAGGTTTGATTCGTCTCCCGACTCGAGGGCGTAAATTAACCTCTTCCACACAGGGTGGTCTCGCTGAGCAGTGTGTAGCTCAAGTGAAGTTGTGGATGACCTCTGGGGTGGTAATCGCGTCTATCGGAATATTCCGAGATAAGGCATCTGCGACCACATTTGTTTTCCCGGTGATGTATTTTATCTCCGGATTGTATGCTTGGATCGTTAAGAACCATCTTGCCAGACGACCGTGTAGGTTTTTTCCCTTGAAAAGATCAGTTATGGCCGCGTGGTCCGTATACACCACAATTTTGTACCCCATCGCTATGTCACGAAAATGCTTCAGAGCCCACACAATGGCAAGAGCCTCTAGGTGGGTAACA
This sequence comes from Eriocheir sinensis, assembly GCF_024679095.1. Lineage (NCBI taxonomy): Eukaryota > Metazoa > Arthropoda > Malacostraca > Decapoda > Varunidae > Eriocheir > Eriocheir sinensis. The sequence continues at coordinate 19,823,644 of NC_066518.1, forward strand.
GAATAGTTCTTTTCCGAAGCTGTAAGTAATCGACTGGCGAACGCTATCACATGCTTTTGCCGGACTTATCTGTTTGCATCAGCGCGGCTCCTACTCCACTAGCCGAAGCGTCGGTACAAAGCTGAAGGGGTCCTTGAAATCCGGAGAGACAAGGACCGGAGCCTGTGTAAGCGCTTTCTTTAAATCCTCAAAACTCGTTTGTCACTCTGTGTTTCCTTGCAAACCACTTTTCAGTGGATTGGAAAAATAACAAATGTTAGTCATCATGAAATAAAAAAGAAAAATGTAGTTTTTTTCATATATTTCTTTTGGTTACCCATTAAAAAATTATCCATCTTCTAAATCTAAGATTTAAAACAGAAAACAAATCAATTTTATGAGTAACTAAAGCAGGTTCAACTAATTAACTAACTATATATAATATCAATACATATAGTGACGTATATTGTTTTTTGCTTTTTTTGTAAACTGTAATATTTATGTTGACTGCATTATATTCGTCATTTACACAAAAACTTCAACGTGGCCAACACTGTGATTCTTTCCTCTCCTCCTCCTCCTCAAAGATTTATCCCCTAGTATCACTAGGGGAAACGGGCCCTTGTCCTAAGAGTGCAAAAATGCTCCCTCCATGCGCGGGGGAGCACGGGCTAAGCCAATTGGCGGCCCGTAGCAGGATGCCGACAGACCGACTCTATCGGCGATCGAAATCTAGCCGACCGAGTCGGTCCGTCGACGAGGACTGGCGTGTCTCTGAGTGATTCTTTCATTCAACACAGTCTCAGCTGCAGTTCTCATAAGGGTGTTGTAGTTTTTACTCTGTCTGGCAACTGCCAGCCAGGGTGGTTGTATGAATGTATTAGGCTCAGCATTAAAAAAGACCATAATAATTTCATAATTTGTTCCTCATACTTATTTGGAAAAAGGGTGATGTAGGCTATGCATAGAACTTCAATAATAATGTTGGCCACGTTGAAGTTTTCGTGTAAATGACGAATATGATAGTCAATATAAATATTACAGTTTACAAGAAAAACAAAAAATAATGTACGTCACTACGTGTATTAATATTATATATAGTTAGTTAATTAGTTGAACCTGCTTTAGCTACTCATCAAATTGATTCGTTTTCTGTTTCAAATCTTAGATTTAGAAAATGGAGAAGTTTTTAGTGGGTAACCAAAAGAAATATATGAAAAGAACCTATATTTTTCTGTTTTATTTCATGATGACTAACATTTGTTATTTCCCAATCCACTGAAAAAGTAGTTTGCAAGGAAACACATATCATACATGCTATATAGAGGATGTAACAGTCAAATCAAGCGAAAAAGAATTGCTTTGTGCCAAATATGGAGACTGGGTAACGATTATCGAGTGTGTTTTTTTTCCATAAAGCAATAAAAAGCTAGTAGCTAGGGCATATAAAAATTCAATAAATTAATAACTTCGTAATGAAGTATTTTACCACGTGCTACTGCCACTCAGCGAGCGTTGATGCCGAATTTTTTACACATATGCCTCGGCCCGAGGGAATCTTAAGATGGCGGCTGCGGGCTTCAGGATTTGCACGGAGTCAACCAATCCAGTCAAATTAGAGATCAGTGGTACTGACTTGTGGGTCGCTTGCCAACGGTTTTTCACACCCTCCCGCTCGCTCGCTGCCATCTCGCTTTCCGAAGCAGCGTCGCTGCCATACGCACGATGTGCAAAGTCGATCGCATATACGCGCGCATACACCGCGACCCCTTGCGTTTGAAGAGGGTATGCGAGCGCATACTGCGATGGTCTCTCGCGTGCGAATAACCGTGCGATTTGGCCAATATCGCAGACTTTCTAAAAACTTTGATGTGTGATCCCAGCATTACTGTCACCTGCATCACTGATGGTCTTAAAGAGCTTAGTGTCTTCAGCATACAACTATATCTCACTTCTATTTGCACACGGTCAGGTAAGTCATTAATAAAGAGCAAAAGGCAGAGGGGCAAGAACAGAGCCCTGCGGCACTCCGCTCGTAATCCTTCTTCCAGCCAGACAATTTTCTACTATGTCTCGTTGTCTACTATTTCATCAAAACTCTTTAATCCATGTCACAAAATGGTCATCTAAGCCATTTGTGGACAGTTTGTAATGAGTGTGGTGTGATACTCTGTCAAAACTTCATGAAATCACAGTAGCTACACCATATATCTACAGCCTGCCCCTTGTCTAGAGTCTCAGTCCAATTGTCCAAGACCTTGGAGCTGCAGCACCGTGGAGCGTCTTGATATGAAGCCATGCAGCCAAATTGCGCCTTACTGAATAATTTGTTTCTTTTCATGTTTGCCATTACCTCATCTCGCTGCTAGAAGCGACTCCACGACCTTCCATATAACGCTTGTGAGACTGATAGGCCTGTAGTTCCCATAGTCAGTCTCGCTTCCTTTCTTGTAGATGGCTGTGATATTAGCAGTTTTCCAATCTTCCGGAACTTGCCCTTTGTAGAATGAACATTGGAAACTGTCCAGCTATTCACTCCTACATATATCTCAATTGGATTCGGTAACAGAGGCACTTTGGTACATCTGACAAAGGTACTTTGGTACATCTCCACTGGATTCGGTGACAAAGGTTCTTGAGAGGTACTCGAGAAATATCCTGACAGCACATCAGCCCTTTTCTTGGTCAGTTATAGGTACTTTCGTTTTTTCTGTGTCCTTATGTCACCAATCCTTTCCTTTGTTTGTGTCTTAGGCTGTACATGTCTCCAGAACACCTTTAGGTTAGTTTAGCCTTTCTAGCATTTTCTTGTTCCTTTTGTTTCTCTGCATTTCTTGTTTCTTCTCTAACTTGGTTATTCAATCTTCGGTACTCTCGGTACTCAGTCTCCACATCATCGAGTCTTCTCCCTGAGGACGTGATTTGCTGCTGGGCTTGTCTCATGTTCTGCATGGTCTCCCACAACCTCTGCTTTCCCGTTATCTTTGCCCACAGCTTTCTATTCATGGGTAATCTCCATTGTCTCTCTTCTCTTGAGAGACACGGGACACATTCATTTATAACTTCTTGCATCTTTGCTCCAAACCTTTGCCATTTTATTTCTGTATTAATTTGTATTAGTGCCCAAGTAATCTCTCCAGTTTACGTCGAGTCTTTCTTTCATCAATAACTAAATGGCTTTCTCTATATATACACTATCTAATCACTACTATGATACCAATTTTAAGTCTTGGGTAGCATAGACAAAGTAGATGGATGTATGACCACTTTCCCAGTGGGCTCTCAACCTTCCCTCCCTCAACTACAGGCTCATCATGTTCCTCATTAGTAATTAGTAAACACCACGTCAAGTGTACCGTCTGGCGAATTTCCTCTCATCCTGGTGACCTCCTGTATGTGCTGAGTAAAAGAAGCACTCTCACTTTCTTCACTTTCTCAATAAATAAGCTGTTAATGTTTGCTGGTCCCGTGTTACAGGTGTAGTTACTCTATCCCGTTGATGTGTTCTTCGTCTTTCTCATTTCTTGAATTTATTTCACCAAGTAGTGCTAGCAGGTCCTTGTTGTTTTCCTCAACACTGGTGGGACTCCTCTACACAGAGGTGAACAACATTTTGTTTGCTTTACCAAGCTTACCACATTCTACTTCAATGCAGCAATACTCACAGTATTTTGAATTTAAGTCCACAGTCCTATAGATAATTCCTTTCCTAACGTGGATAAGCATACCTTTACCATCTTGCCTAGAGAAGTTGCACGCAATCTTATATCATAATCCTTTGGTCTGTAGCCTACTCTTCTGAGATCCTTTCGCAACTTCCTAACTTCCATAACGAAATTCTTTGGCTTGCTTTGGTTTGACCTCTTGTAATGCAATAAGGCAATAATGTGTGGAGTTTGCTCCTTATTCTTCAAACAAACTTAATTCTAGGACTTAAGCCCGACTAAATGTATCCACGTTATTAAACATGATATTTAATTTCTGTACACTATTTACGCTGCACTTTGTTCCTTCAGCCCCCTTGAGCCAGCTTGAGCCTTTACCTATCCGTCTGCTATCCCCAAAAGAAGGTACAATACCTCTTACGTTAGTCACCCTCTTTCTCTGCTATGCATTTATACACTTCAAGTGGTATACCTTCACACGCAATGTGGAACCATGTCAGACAACATACCTCACAGCCGACTGCCTCCTCCCCGGAATCAAACACCTTTTCACATGTCCCACACGCGTCGTTGATATTGCCGTCCGATGTGCTGGCGTTGCCCCTTAATATTTACAAAATAATATACTTTGCAATCCCTATTGACACCAATATGTTGACTCTGTTTCTTGGTAAACCTTCTCATCTTTGAATGTGTCACATAACGGTAAACCTTCACACCTGATCATGTGTCACATAACAGCAATCTTTGTTCGATCAGTATGATAACTCTGTTTCTTCATACACCTTCACATCTGTGCATGTGTCACATAACAACATTCTTTGTTCGATCAGTATGATAACTCTGTTTCTTGGTAAACCTTCACCACATATTATACACAAGTCTCTTCTTTACACTCGTCAACTCATCAAATCATCACGATCACCAATCACTCGCATTCCATCAACACCTATCAAACACCTGTGTTTCTTGTCGTTCACTTGTCACATCACCACCACCAAACACTCGCATTACCATCAACACCGATCAAACACCTGTGTTAGTTGTCGTTACACTTCGTTACACGTCACATCACCGAACACTAGCATCCCCATCAACAACTATCAAACACCGATATTTCTCGTCAACGCGTCCGCCGTCCGCCGAATTCTATCTGGTCCCGCACCGTCTTCTAGCGTTGTCGTCGTGTTATATAGACTATATCCACGTTTTAGTGTCCGCCATCAACCCCGCGAGCCCGAGGGGGCGGTAAGGTGGTAAATAAGAAGACCCTTCACGATGACTCGATTCATATGTTTTCGGTCAAAACCTGTTAACACGAACACACCATCAGAATCACAGAACATCAAAGAGCAATAAAGCACTGTTGAACAACTAACTCGTTATTTAACCCGCAAACCCGCACATCAGAATATGGCAATGGCAAGAGATGTCTTTCAGAAAGACACAATTATAACTCACGTGTCGGGGTCTATTAATCACTTGTGGGTTCTTTGTTGTGTGACCCTCCACACTGTCCCTGCGAGGAAAGAGCTCCTCTCCGCTGCAAGCGCTGCAATATTAAATGGGAGGACAGAGTCAGCAGTAACAACACATTAATACCTGACTTCAGGAAGGCGGACTACGAGGGGTTAAGAAAGCAGCTGCAAAGGCTAAGAGGAGTAAGATCAGAAGTAGGTCAGGACCCAGAGCAGGGAGGGGTGTTAATCTCTGGTGAGGTCATTAGTCAGGTCAGTAGCTTGGAGGGTGAGTACAATAGTCTGGTCAGGGAGTTTAAACTAGGACAGAAACAGTTTATACCTCACAGGAAAGTCAGGTCAACAGGTAATTACCCGCGATGAATGACAGACAGGCTAAAAACTGAAATAGGAAGGAAAAGAGGACTATATGTTAGAATCAAAAGGAGGGAAACTCACCTAAGGGATAGTTACAACGATTTAGCTAGAACAGTAAAGAAGAACACGCGTATGGCAAAACGTAATTATGAGATTAGAATTGCCAGGGAAGCAAAGACCAATCCAAAGGGCTTCTTTCAGCTTTATAAGACCAAGGTTAGGGATAAGATAGGGCCGCTTAAGTCAGGAGAATCACTGATTGATAGAGATGAAGAAATGAGCGAGGCGTTGAATAGATATTTCTTAACTGTATTTACCAAAGAAAGATTAGATGATATACCTCAGGGAGAACAGAGCTGCAGGGGAGAAGAGATAGAAGGATTAACCGACATCAACATAAGTAGGGAGCTCGTGATTAGACAGATAGATAGACTTAAAGTCACCAAGGCACCAGGGCCAGATGAACTTTTCCCCAGGGTGTTAAAGGAATGTAAAACTGAAATCAGTGGGCAGTTAACAGTAGTATTTAGAAAGTCACTAGACACAGGGGTGGTGCCTGTTTCATGGAGACAGGCACACGTTATTCCAATATTTAAGAAGGGTGACAAATCTTCTATGGAAAACTATAGGCCGATTAGTTTGACGTCAGTTTAAGGTAAAATACTTGAGTCAATAATAGCTGATAATAGTCATATTAGGGACTATATTGACAGACATAATTTAATTCACGACTCACAGCATGGGTTTACTAAAGGAAAGTCGTGCCTCACTAATCTTTTATCCTTTTACAATAGAGTATACGAGGCAGCTGACAATGATGAGAGCTATGATGTAGTTTATCTTGATTTTAGTAAGGCCTTCGATAAGGTACCTCACCAGAGACTGTTAAATAAAGTCAGGGCTCATGGGATAAGAGGGAAGGTATTTGATTGGATTAAGGAGTGGATTAAAACTAGCGACAGGAAACAGAGGATTAATTACCATTAACGGTAAAAAATCCAAATGGGGTAATGTTACCAGCGGGGCCTGCTTTTATTCATTATCTACATCAATGACATAGACAATGAGATAACTAGCGACATAGGTAAATTTGCAGATGACACCAAAATAGGATCGACGCACTAATAGGACAGGGGAGGATGCTAGAGCACTGCAGGAGGATCTCAACAAGCTGTCAGCTTGGTCAGAGAAATGACAGATTAATTTTAACATCAACAAGTGTAGCGTACTATATAGTGTAGGAACACGCAACCCATTACACGGGTAGCCTATAGTTTAGACTCCACAGCGATAGGCAGGGCAGAGTGTGAAAGGGATTTGGGAGTGTTAGTGAACTTTGGCCTAAAACTAAGGAAGCAATGTATTATTAGTGCGAGGAAAAGGGATAACGGGTGCAACCACCCAGACGTTTGATCAATTTTTCAGAAGTGCAGGATGCAGTAAATCAGGGCCCATCACTGAGTGGGGATTGGCAACATCGTCAACTGAAAACTGTAGGCAACCTATCTGATGAAAGGAGCCGTCATAATTAAGCTGAAGGGTTGGTATCACAGAGTTATATACCTAGAGCGCGCGCTCCCGTGTTGTGGGGTTGGCGGCGGGTGAGGCAAGCTACCCTGGCGCGGCAGCCATCTTGGGGAGCCCACTTTCCCTCACTCTGTGGTGGTGGTTTTGATGGTGGTGGTGATAGCGGTGGTGATGGTGGTGGTGGTGATAGTGGTGGTGAAGGTGGTGATGGTGGTGGTGGTGGTGATGATGGTGGTGGTGGTGATGATGGTGGTGGTGGTGATGATGGTGGTGGTGGTGATGATGGTGGTGGTGTTGGTGTTGGTGGTGGTGGTGATGATGGTGGTAGTGTTGGTGGTGATGATGGTGGTGATGATGGTGGTGATGGTGGTGGTGATGATGGTGGTAGTGTTGGTGGTGATGATGGTGGTGATGATGGTGGTGATGATGGTGGTGATGGTGGTGGTGGTGGTGGTGATGGTGGTGATGATGGTGCTGGTGGTGGTGGTGATGATGATGGTGGTTTTGGTGGTGGTGATGATGATGGTGGTTTTGGTGGTGGTGGTGATGATAGTGTTGGTGTTGGTGTTGGTGGTGGTGGTGATGATGGTGAGGGTGGTGGTGGTGGTGATGATGGTGGTGATGGTGGTGGTGGTGATGGTGGTGGTGGTGGTGGTGGTGGTGGTGATGATGGTGGTGATGGTGATGGTGTTGATGATGATGATGGTGGTGGTGGTGGTGATACGTGATTGTGGTGATGGTGGTGGTGGTGATGGTGGTACGTGATAGTGGTGGTGGTCTTGGTGATGGTGGTTTTCGTAAACAGAGAGAGAGAGAGAGAGAGAGAGAGTATAAAACCTGAGCTATATCATATATGTCACGTCAGTCCGTCTCTCTCTCTCTCTCTCTCTCTCTCTCTCTCTCTCTCTCTCTCTCTCTCTCCAGCTCTCTCTCACCACCACCACTATAGCACCACCACCACCACCACCACCACCACCACGACCACCACCATCACCACCTACCATGCACTTACCTCCAGTTTGAAGTTGCGGGCTGGAGCACAGAGTTGACTGGACTGGGCTCCCAAAGATGGCGGCCGAGGTACTTCCGGTTGCCGCACCCGAGTGTTTGGCTCGCGCGCTCTAGGTATATAACTCTGTGGTTGGTATACACTGAGACAAAAGCAGCACCTAGAATCTGGGCCATCTCTTTCGGGTTTTATTAGGTTTTCCATGCTACCTAGGGGACCAACGGAGGGACAGCCAATTTTTTTCCCTCATATATAAGAATGAAATAATTTAGGCTTCACTGTGTCCTCTTCATAAGTCATCTAGTCTCTGGATAGCATAATTCCTATATTGAAAGTTAATGTGGGTGGCATAACAATTTAATAATCTTTTTTAATGCGTAGCCAAAAGAAATGTCACTCGCAGACATTATTTTCGTGGTCTTTTTTTTAATAAACTGTAGCATTGTTCTTTCTTAGTCCAATTAAATAGTAGCTACTTTAAAAGAAAAACACACATCATAAGTGCTATACATAAAAAATATAAGAGCCAAATATAACGCGAAAAAGTGTGCGACATATGGAGACAGGTAACGAGTGTTTTTTCTTACATAAACGAGTGAGAATTAAGTTAAGTAATTAGTTAGGGAATTGAAAAATTCAATAGATTCGTTAGGAAGTGTTTTACCGCGTTCTACTGCCACTCAGCAAGTGTTGATGCCGGAGTTTTTACCACAGTTTACTGTCCCCAGGTTTCCCCAGGTGCGCATTTATGGACCGGCCCGAAAAGGAAAATGTAGTTGGGTGACCTGCTATATCTTGGCACGCTAACCAGTGCGCCACGGAGGTGGATTTGTAATAATGTTGAGTGTTGTATAGTCGTACTTATTATTTTTAATAATTTGACAAATCAAAGGGCAGAAATCATTGGAATCTCAACCTTTTACTGACATTTTATTATATTTAGCGCTCTTAGCACTTTTTGGGAGTTCATCTAGCGACGTCTGAAATTTTGAGTTGTCAACGCTGTGTGGGAGTTGTTGACAGTGTGGCGGCGGACGGCGAGGCTGTGCGGGGCCTGACCACCCAGCGGCGGCCACGATGACGCCCTAGATGTCCTCCTGAGGTGAGCACAACGCCAGCACTGCACAATGACCGCTCAACGTACCCTGTGGCGTGGCTAGAGAGTGATAGTGGTGCTAGTGGAAGACATGATGCGCTGATGCTGATTCTCTCTCCCTCTCTCCCTCTCTCTCTCTCTCTCTCTCTCTCTCTCTCTCTCTCTGCGCATTAAGGGTCTTCGTGTCACAGTCGCACCAAACTTCAATTAGTCCGAGGAGGGTAGGAGACCAGGGGGACATGACTGAGGTTGTCAAAATCCTCGAAGTGTTTGACAGGGCAGGTGCCGACGAGAGGCGTCACCTGGCTATCTCTGGCTTTCAAGAACGACCCCCAATTCTTGAGACTTTTCCTCCTCCCTCCTGTTACCCGCCAGAGCGGTCTTTCTTGCTCAAATGACAGGGGGGGTAGATGGGACAGACCAACACAATTCCTCACATTGTCATTCATAAAGGACAAGCTCTAACTTAGTCATAATTACGAGGTCCGTAGTACTTGGTTTACTTGCTTACTTGGTTTACTTGGTCGAATCTAGAGGCTGTGGTGGTCCACCACTGCAGCTGGCCCGAGAGTCCTCCCTTAGGAGAGCTATCTGGTCCGGCACAGAATTTGAGGCTGCCCTGCAATAAGCCGTGTAGCCTGGAACAGGAGGCTCATCTGGCAGCGTTTGCAGGAAGTTGTCCAGTTCTTTTTTTAATCTAGTGACCGAGCAGCCTATGGTGTTTCTGACGTGTTTAAGAAGCACATTGAAGAGCCTTGGACCACTGTGTGCAATGTTGGAGGCGAGGAGATTCTTTATTCTCCCTGGAGCTGTTGAAGAGAGAGCCCGTCTCTCGCATAAGCGACCGGTGCGCTCGCTTGTTTTGGCCTTTAGTAGCTCTGGGGTGGGATCAGGCACTTGCTGCTCCAATACTTTCCACACATACATGGCCCCATATCTCTCCCTTCTTCTCTGTTGAGAGTATAGCCCCAGCTTTTGTAGGTGTTGCCAGTGATTTAGGCCCTTCATGCCTTTTATTGTCCTGGTGAAGGCCCTCTGTACTGACACCAGCTCTTGTATGTTACCCTTTTTGTGGGGTGACCAGAGCTGGCTGCAGTAGTCGAGTACTGGGTGTATGAGTGCCTTCCACAGTGCTAGCATGACCTCCTGTTCCCTTGACTTAAAGGTTCGGAGGACCCAGCCGACCATCCGCCTGGCTTTGCTGGTTGTTTCCTTGATGTGGAGTTGGAAGGTGGCATCATCCTTCATGTGGACACCAAGACACTTGACGACACGGCTTGGTGGAATCACTTTCTGTCCCCCTGAATATAGGTTGGTGGAGTCTTTTAGCTCAGTGTTGGGCCCTAGTCTCAGTAGTTCAAATTTCTCCTCGTTGAATTTCATATTGTTTGTTTCTGCCCATTCAAAGATGTTTTGTATATTTGCCTGTAGTATAAGAGTGTCACTCTCCTCTCTAATCCTGTGGCTGAGGGTGGTATCATCCGCAAAGGATGACAGAAAGGAGCTGTCGTCCACTTCCTCTATGTCAGCCATCAGGACCAGGAAGAGCAGGGGGCCGAGGACTGAACCCTGGGGGACGCCACTGACAACCTTTTCTTGCTGTGATATGTGGCCATCGACAGCGACTGCCTGTGTCCTGTGTGTGAGGAAGCTGTGCAGCCACACACCCAGCTTCCCCGTTATCCCCATGGCCTTCAGCTTATGGAGGAGGATGCCATGATCAACCCGATCGAAGGCCTTGGAGAAATCCAGGTACACGACATCCACATTACCTCCTTCAGCAAGTCCTTGGAGCAGCCAGTCATAGTGGGCCAGCAGGTTGGAGAGGCACGATCTTCCCTTGCGGAACCCGTACTGGGAGCTGCTCATGAGGTCATTATCCTCTAAGTAAGCCATGATTGAATCCCTAATTATTTTTTCAAATATCTTTACTATATGGGAGGTGAGGGCCACAGGCCTGTAGTTTTGTGCTTGGCTTCTGTCTCCTCCCTTGTGGATTGGAGAGATTACTGCCCCTTTTAGTATGGATAGAATGATGCCGGTGTCCAGAGAGTGGCGCCAGATCTTGTAGAGAGGGCTTGCCAGTGCCTCTTTGCATTTCAGCAGGAGGATGGACGGCACACCGTCAGGTCCGGCAGCAGAGTTCATCTTGAGTTCGCTGATGGCTCTCTGAATGTCAGCTGTGGTGAATGTAACATTTGCAAGGTTATGGTGGTGCTGGCTGCAGTCCATGAAGAACTCTCTGGGGTTGTGCACGATCTTCGTAGTTTGTGGCTGTGAGAAGACTTTCGTGTACTGCTGGGACAGGATGTGACATGTTTCTTGGGGATTTCTTGACATTTCCCCATTTTCTGCTTGAAGTGGCCCAACTCTGGCATGTGTTTTAGAAAACTTTTTGCTGTACTTGAAAAAGAACTTGGGGTTGACCTTTATGTTTTCGACTGCATGATTTTCTTCCCAGTCTCGCTGCTTTTCGTGAGATTCTCTGATTTCTTTTTCGACAGCAGAGATTTTGGCTTGAAGCGAGCTCTTTTGACAGTCGTTTGATGTTTTAAGCATGCGCTGATTTAAGATGGCCCGTCTCCTCATCAGTATTTTCCGCTCCCTTGGTATGTCACTTCTCCTGGAACCTTGCTTTCTCTTCATTGGGACATTGCCTTCACAAGCTCTTAGGATGGTAGTGAGCAGTCTGTCCAGCATAGTCTCGGGGTCACCGTCATGCAATACTGCCTCCCAGTCAGTGTCCCTCAGCTGAGCATTTATGAGGTCCCAGTTTACTTCGCTGCTGAAAAAGTGGAGACTGGGGAATGGGTTCTTCTCTATAGGTCTGGTCGCTTCAGGGGGTAGTGTTGATCTCTTGTAGTTTGTGTGTATCCTGAGAAGCTTGTGGATAGAGAAGATAGTTTTTTCGGCAGAGATGCTATTTACTGCATCACTATTGTTTGTGAAGAGCAGGTCAAGAATGTTGTTGCCCCTGGTCGGATCAGTTATAACCTGAATAAGGAAAGTAGAGTTTGTTATATCTAGGAGTAATTCCGCCTGAGACTTATTGGCAAGCATGCTCCCAGTTAAAATTCCTTCAGGCCACTTTAAGAAGGGGAAGTTGAAGTCCCCAGTGAGGATAATATCAGGTGTGGGGATTGATAAGGAGTCCAGCAGGTGACTCAGGGCCGCCATGGCATTGCTGAAATTCTTGGGGCAGCAGCTCGGTGGGCGGTAGCAGTTTATAAGCACCATGTTGCGTGCCTGTATGTGGATCGCCTGGAGTTCTACTTGGCCGTCTGAGTACGACAAGAGCGGTTTTGCATTTTGAGCTATGTCATCCCTCAGGTATATTATTGTGCCTCCATGGGTTCTTTCTTTCCTCTCAGTCCGGAATGGGGTGTAGTTGGAAATACTGATTTCTGCCTCTTTGACTCCTGCAGATAGGTGGGTTTCAGTGAGGGCAATAAACATGAAATCCTCCACCTGGGCTAGTTCGCTGAGAAATGGGAGCTTGCTTTGGTTAGTCTTCGGGTAGAGACCTTGAATATTGCCCACTAAGAGTTTCTCCACTAGTTTACCTTGATCCTGGGCCAGGCCCAGATTGGGTTCATGGTTGCCACTGCTGCTGGAAGCACTTGTGCGGGATGACTCTGCTGGGTTGGTGGCTTCGCCAGGTTTTGCAGCGCAAGTCCCTGAGCCTCCACAGCTTTGTTCATGTTTACAATGTGTGTTCTTAGTTCGATGAACATTTCTAAAAAATTGCTGTTGAGATCCCCATTCGTGTGATTTTGAGAGACTGCCGGTGGGTTCACTGTTCTGGGGAAGTCTTGTTCCGCTGCAGCAGAGTTGTGAGTTGCAGTCTGCTGCCGCTTAGTTCCCTTTATATGGGTGAACCTACAATCCCTATTGAAACATTCTTGTTTCTGCACTGACCTACGGCATAACACAGGGTGGTAGTTTGGGCAGTCCCTATCTCAGTCTACCGAGTATTAATTTATTAGCCACATATTCATTAAATGTTGTTGTTTGGAAGATGGAATTCCTAAATGGCATCTTTTCACTTGTTTATATGATGCTGTGTTTTTTCAACAATGTAGTTCTTAGTTACCCTGCAAGGATACTGCAGTGACACTCCACAAACTGTTATCATCCTCCACATGGCCAGAACACCTATGAGAAGCTCAAAGAAGTCATTAGTTCCGGCCCGAGGGCTGTGCATGCATGCGATCGAGTTAATGGACAAAACACTGAAACCACTTAGATATGAAATTACTTTTAATTCTTTCTCTGTATTTGAAAATACTTTAGTAAATTACTTGTGATTTCTTTGGTATGGTACCAAAATAATACCAATAGCAATTAGTCTAATTTCCATAAAGCTAGCCCTTGTCATTACCTGTCCCACCTGGAAGGATGAGTCTGGGTCCATTAAGGGTAAATATGGAGAATCACTACGCACCTCCAATATTGCTCCCACGGAATTACTAGCCTTTCCAAGCTATCACATACTGTTGTGTCACTCTAGTTTTACTGCCGCATCAAACATATACTGCGTCTACAAGTGATGATAAGGAATAACAGATAATATTCCTGTCTCCTTCAACAAAATTAAAACAACTGGTAGTGGGGAGGACTATGAAGATCTGGGAAATTGTGGGGTAAAAGCAGCTATTGCAATGATGCTGTCTACCTGAAATGAAGTGTTTCTGTGCTCTACTTACAAAGAAAATATATATTTTGTAAACAAAGCCACCAATATGTCCGCCGTGTGGGGCAGCACCATTTTGATGGTGACTGCGCATGTTCTTTAGATGCAGGTAACCCATCTCTTGCTATAAAGCCTGAATCCCACACAACACGAATCAAGCTGAATGCCGCCTGAATGACGATGTCTTGCACTTTTTTTCCCGAATCAAGGGGAATCCCTAGATAATCACCCGGAACAGATAGCTGCACGATCGATGCACGACCAATTGTCGATAGCTGCTCGATAGTTGCCCAAATCGCACGAATATCGCCCAATGAAACGTGCAAATTTCCTGCTGATTCTGGCAATTTATTCGAATGTTACACGAATTTCACACGACTGTCACATGAGCACCGCCCAATAAGTACGATAAAAATCCGATTGAGGTCGAATGTCTGACGATAACAGGACGAAATATGACAACAATAGGAGCAATCCAACCGATCATTGCATGAATTAGACGAATGTTCCTCGACACACTCGACCATAGCCTGACTAACATGACCTAGAAATCCACCCTATAAAATAGTGGTGACGCCCCTGGACGCCTCACAAAATGTCCTAGCATTCCATGGTCGACACCTACGCACCTCACATCCAAGATAGAGCATCTAAGGAGTGACGAGTACTACACTGAGCAACTATACTTGAACATGCTTAACATCTACAACCTGAAAATACAACTTTACTCCACCCTGCTATTGAAGAAGACCAAGAAGAAGAAGCGAACAATAAGACAATGCAGGTGGTTCGTGAGGGACTGGTTATTTGAGAAACCCACCTATGGCCACTGCCACCAGCTCCTCCAGAAGCTGCAGGCAACTTGTTCAAACCTACAAATACTACCTGTGCATGGACGAATCACTCTTCAATGAGATCCTTGAACGCATCGCCCCCCGTATCATCAAGCAGGACACAAACTGGCGGAAGCCACTGGGACCTGGCCTGCGACTTTCAGTTACGCTTCGTTTCCTGGACACAGGCAAGGCCTACAAAAGTATGACCCTTAATTTTAGAGTCGCGCCCAACACAATCTCCAAGCTTGTGCCAGAAACCTGTGAGGCCATCATCTAGGAGTTCCTGGATGAGGTGATCATATGTCCATCAACACCGGAGGGGTGGAAGGCAATCACCAAAGGATTTTCTAATACCTGGAATTTTCACCACACCATTGGGGCCCTTGACGGCAAGCACATTGCGCTTCAACCCCCAGCAAACACAGGATCCTGCTATTACAACTACAAGGGCTACCACTCCATCATCCTGCTTGCACTTGTAGACTCGAAGGGGAAGTTCACATACGTGGACGTTGGAGCCAATGGATCCTGCTCCGATGCTGGAATATTCCACGTGACCGATCTGAGGCAGGCGCTGGAGAACAACGCCGCAGGATTCTGACGATGAGCCGTTACCCGGGGATGACCACCCAGTGCCCTACTTCATTGTGGGTGACGACGCCTTTCCGATGAGAGACTGGCTTCAAAAGCCATACCACTACAGAGGACTGCAGAAGAAGGAGCAAAGCTACAACTATTGTCTCTCGAGGGCTAGGAGGGTTGTGGAGAACGCCTTCGGGATGCTGGCCAACCGATTCCATGTGATGGCCCTCTCCCTGCCTGCTCTGCAGGTGATAAAAGAGCAGTAATGAAAGCAACGGGGGACAACCAATTCAAAGTTGATGGTAAGCATTTATTTTCAACTCATACGACACTCATTCGATCGTGTGAATCTAATTAGCTATAAGTCATCTAGTCCGAAAGTTCCCTGCGTTTGTTTACTTCGCCCGCATGACACCGCATTCGACTAATTCTGGCTATGATCGTGCAATGATCGGGCAACAAACGTGTGATTCTGGCTATATTCAAGTGCGCCCAAAATGGCCGATCATTGCCCGAATCACACGATCATTGCCCGATAATAACCCAAACGTTGGTCAAATGTCGCATGAATAAAATTCAACGTTTTTTTTCACCGAATGCCCCCGACATTCGGGAATAATATTTTTTTTTATTTATTTATTTATTTATTTATTTTTTTTTTTTTTTTGCAAGTCATGCTCGATCGGGGGACAATCGGGGCCATTCGTGTTGTGTGGGATTCAGGCTTAAGGGATCCAGTGTTAAAGGAAAATCGAGTATTAATTGTAAGAGATTCCGGAGTCCAAGTAGTTGGTTTGAGAGGCTTTTATGTTGGTTTCATTTGTGCGAAGAGTATAATAGGCGTCGCGGTCAGCTGTTTCTTGGGTTGCCCCTGCCAAGGGGCAAGCCTCTCCAGTATTTGGAGAGGAGAAATGATGGATGGACGTGACAACATTCCGTCCAGTAAAAATAAGGGGGTCCAGGGGGGGTGCAGCCCCCCCTTGGTTAGCAGGGGAGTCCAGGGGGACAAAGCCCCCCCCATTAGCAGGTCGTAAAGTTCAGTTGGAGTAGTTTAAATATGCTCCCCCACCCAAATACCCCAACCCCCCCAACCCCCAAGATCGTTAGGGGAAGGGGATTAATTCGGCTTTTTCTTTACTTCTAAGTACTTCCGCCTTCATATTATGGTTAAGGGACATGTATTTAGTCCCTTAACCATAATATGGAGGCGTAATATCGTATTTTGGAGGCGCGGAGTGATTCTCCACAATTACCCCATTAAGGTCTATTAACTGGTACAAGAAGATTATAAGCAATTAGGTTAATTCGCATACTAGAGCCGGCCCACGTCATTAACATTCATACTTACACGCATATGTTGTCGCACCAGGAAAGGATGAGCCAGGCCTAATTAAGGACTTAATGAATTAGCCACACACTTTATAAGTGCGGGGTATGTCTTTGTACTGGCTCAAACTTCTATTTAACATTTTTATCTGCTTTTATTCCATGGTTAGTACTGTAATAGGTACTTTACTAACCCAAGAGCAATGGTAATAAATTCCCCACTATTATCATTACAACTTTGTCATTCGTATTTCACTGTGCCTACAGAAATAACTCTCCTGTAGGGAAAAGGTCATGCCTGCAATCCCTTTGGCTCACATTTATCTTTATTTTTAATCATATAGCTACTTACCAGAATTTTGCTGGCACACCAAAACACTCGTAAACCAATTCAAATTTCCCCATTGAAATTAATGTAAATCCCATTAAAGTGTTCCATATTTCAAAAAGAATATTTATTTAAAAATCATTTTACATGTTATTTTATCTAGATTTGAAGTAATTTTACTAACTAATAGCAATAATAAATAATATAAAACACAAATCAATGTGTTATGGTTAGGGGTGTGGAGTCGGAGTCGGTGGAGTCGGCTACTTTTGGCCGGAGTCGAAGTCTGAGTTGGAGTCGGTAAAAATACCCCCGACTCCAACTCCTTTACGTAATCATTTATTGTGTAATTTAGTTGTGAAGTTTTTTTTCTTTTACATTATCTAGATGTTATCTATATAGAGTACACATAATTTGGATGTAAATATATGTAAGAAAAAGGACCTCGAGAGAGAGTACTGGCTCAATAGGCAACATCTGATTAAAAAAAAATAGATTTGCAACAGAGGGGAAGGGGGATGGGGGCCGGAGTTGGAGTCGCAACTTTAAAATTTCCCGGAGTCAGAGTCAGAGTCGGAAAATTTTAACTCCTTGACATGGAAGCCATTGTTCATGTCAGACCAGTAGAAGGTGTACCCCTCCTTACTGATCTCGCCACTGCCAGGCAAGGCATATAGTATGGTACGGTACGAATTTGAGGACGGCAAAATTACGGTACAATATTTTTTCATACCTTTTTTCGTACCAAGATATAGATGAACACCTGTATCTGTGATCAGGTCATTCAGGTGACTAATGAAGTGAGTGAGGTCATGTGCCGGCACTCTCGCCGGACCTGAAGTGGAGTGGCAAGGTCATTAATGTCAGGTCACTGCGGTCTCAGCCTTCCCAGGGGATTAAGGGTGGAGTGGCAGGCGGTAGCTAAGCAAGTAATTTGCTCTGACCTCAAGGCAAGTGACGGGTCATCACAGCAGTTCTTACCAGACCTCCACACTAGACATGTCGAGACTCGAGAGTCTTGAGTTAAGGCCAGGGTCATAAGTGTCGTGTCTTCTCTTCCTGGTGTTCTTCACTCCAAGATACAGTCACCTCTCGATTAACACGAGCTTAAATAACGCATTTTTGATTTAACATGAGTTGATATTTAAGGAGATTCGTTTAACTAACGCGATATGTTTGATTTAACACGAGTTCCATCGATGACGTCACCGCACGGAGACACTGTCTTTCTCAGAGAAAGATAGCGTCTCCGTGCTGTGATGTCATCGATGAAACATTATTAACCCTTTCCTTGCGCGCAGTGCGGACGCGACTATCCCCTCAGGCGCAGTCAGGCAGTCCAATTGGGGTCTCTTTTAACCTCTGTATCTCAAAAACCATTCATCACAGCTAAAAACCAAAAACACCGTTGGAAAGAAGAGGTCCAGATCTATAGGAGTCGGTTATGTATGCCTCTCTTGCGAACGTACATGCACGTTCAGGGAGTGTTGAATGTTAACACTTACGTCGGTGCGTGCGGGATGATCAGCCGTATTGAGGGAACTCTGGACATCTTTTCTTCAGATTCTGGCAAGGGAGTATTGCCAACTGCAATATTTACAACTATTTGGTCAAAGAATCACTCGGTGATAGGTGAAGCTATGCAAAAATGCCGCTATATTGGGCAAGAACATCCACCAGTTACTCGTCCGTAGATTTGCCGCACTGGGCTGATATGAATTTCCACCAAATTTAGTGGAGAATCCACTCAATTGGCAATCCTGTGTTGTGAGAATTAGTGTTGGAACACTCATACATGGGAAATTTGAGTGCGGGTGGAGGTCGCAGCGAGCGTTTAGCGCCACCAGCAAATACGGCAAACGCTCGCTGCGAGCGTTTAGCAATGAAAGGGTTCATACAGTAGTAGGTCACAGAAACAACAGAAACACACGTTCTCATTTTATTTAAATTTGTTCTTCACCTGTGTTGGCCACCGTTTCTCCTCATCCTGTGCTCCCGTCACCAGCCACTCCCTTCACCTCCGCCACTCCACCTCACTTGCCTCCTTCTTCCTTTGACTACCCATGCTATCGGTGACAAAGGTAACTCCTTTAAGTTAAAGTTTTCTAAAGAAAGAATTGCTACATTACATTTGTAAGTCACTGACACAACAAAAACACGTCTCCAGGAACATAACCCTCGCGTTAATCGAGAGGTGACTGTGCATCTACTAGTCTCCGGTTTATAAGGAAAGTTGTTGAGAGCTTCGACAACACTCCTCGGGTGAGGAGAAGTCAGAACATTTTTCATTTGTGGCACTGTCATCCTCACTCTGAACTAAAAAAAATTTGCTGAAGTGGCAGTAGGGGTTCCTGTGATGCAAGCCAGCATCGAAAGGACCTTCTCGGGCTTGCGCTTCATAGTGAATGAGCGTCTAAGTCTAAAGGCAGACAATTGATGCAATAATGTTGCTGCATTGCAACATAATGCATCTGTAAATAGGAGGTATAATTGTATTTTTAAAGTAATATAATTTTCCTAGTTTATTGATATTCATAGTACTATATTGAATGCAATGAAATATAACCAGTTATAGAAATAAAGTATGTAGTATATACTGTAATATATGTGTATTATTTGTCATATCAGCATTATGTATGCATGGTACGAAATTATGTTACGATATTTTAGCATACCAGTACAGTACAAGTGTGATTTACTGGTGCGGTACTAAATCATGGTACTGTATTTTTTCTTTAGTACGAATTACAATATATCAATCCTACCGTACAGTACCACATGCCTTGCTGCCAGGCCTCCTCGTCTCAGAGAGTGCCACTATGTCCACCCTCAGCCTTCTGAGCTTATTTGATATGTAGGGCAGTCACTCATCATCCGAGAGGCTCTGGACGTTCCAGGAGCCCACACGCAGAGCCCTTTGAAGCAGGGTTGGCAATGATTAAATCAAATTGATTTAATCAAATGATTAAATCATTGATTTTTTTACTAAAAAAATCATGATTTTTTTGATTTTTTTGATTTTTTTGATTTTTTTACTAAAAAGTATTCCATAAGTTAAATGATGTGCTCCAAGGATGGTAAAAATCAGCCTCCTTTAGTCTTTACTAACTTGGGATTCAATGTATCATAATAATAACCAAGGTTAGCAACCAAACAGTAACAGAATAAAAGTAGATATTCTTCTGTGTGGTAATAATATAAAATGCTGTCATGAAAATAACTTCAGGCAACTCTGTCTGTCCTAAACCTGGTCCTGTACCAACTACAAACAAGTATTGAACACGTGTATCAGGATCCTTGACTGTGCTCACACTTACGCCCTAAACTCAAACTTAAAGTAACCTGGAGATTTTCAAATCACTCGGTAGGATATATATATATATATATATATATATATATATATATATATATATATATATATATATATATATATATATATTTATATATATATATATATATATATATATATATATATATATATATATATATATATATATATATATATATATATATATATATATATATATATATATATATATATATATATATATATATATATATATATATATATATATATATATATATATATATATAAAAAATCAAATAAATCAAAAAAATCAATGATTTTTTTATTTTTTTGATTTTTTAAAAAAATCAAAAAAATCACCAACCCTGCTTTGAAGGTTAACCCATGGCCTAGTTCTGCGGGTGGGCGCAGCCTCTGCACCACCCCGGCCACCCCCAAAACAAAAAAGAGGGGCTAGGGGACCCTTCCTCCTTTGAGGTGCAGGGGTCTCGAAGGCTTTGCCCTGCACCCGTCACTGATGGCAGGCTCCCCGGATGCAGACGCATCGTGGAAACCTGCCACGCAGTCGGGCCCCCCAGCAAGACTTTTTAATTTGTTTTTGGCTAGGGATAATTTTTTAGTGGGGGGAGGGGTTGCAAACCTCTCCCCCCAACCAGCCCAGATCAGGGGCTGGCCTGACTGCTCACCATAGGGTAGGGATGCAGGACCCCTGGGAGGATTAATCCCCCGGTTATAATATATTATAACTTAAATGTTTTGTTTCCAGATGATGAACCTGACGTGAGCCATGCTTTCCATCCTGCTTCTGTACTTAGTGGTTCAGGGAGCAGGTGAGGCTGCTGCAGACAGTAAGGATGTTGAGCTTTTTACCCTGTTGTATGTATGGATAGGTGATTTGTTTTATATATATAGTTAGGGAGACAGTCCAAGGGCTAAATAGAATACGTACATATAAATGTACCTGCAACACACTTCCAAGAAAGTGAGACAGAAGTTGTAAACTAAGAAAGGTCTATACAGATTCTTAAACTTGTTTATGCTTTTGAACAACATATTCTAAGTAAAGCTTTGCATTCATCAATTATTCTGCTTGGAAAGTAAAATTTCGGTATACATTTATTTTGTCACTTAATATAAAAAATTATAACTTGTTTTATTATGGAAATGAATGCCAATGTGCAGTGCCAGATGTAACTTCTCGGGGTGCCAAGTGGAAAGACACCTCTGTGGTGCAGTCGTTAGCATGACTATAGTCGGTTCACCCAAGTCCGAGGTGTGCATTATTGTGCGCTGGCAACCATTGATGTCACATGGTGTGTCTGATTACATGGATAACATATGTTAGCTTACACGTATGAAACAGTCATCAGTTTTAATGATATGCAAGCAACAATAACAAATACCATCAATTATTGTTGATTTTGAGTTAAAAATTATTAGTACGTATTGTCACAAACAACTGTTTTGTTAATTTAAAACCTGCTGATTTTCTTGGTGGTGGACAGCGCCAAGGATGTTTCATAATCATAATCTGCAATCTTGTAAATTAACAAAACAGCTGTTTGCGACTGTACTAATGATTTTTAACTCAAAATTGACTCTAATTGATGGTATTTGTCATTGTAGCCTGCATATTATTGATAATGATGACTGTTTCCTATGCATGGGTTATCATACATGATCCAAGAAATCGGACACACCATATGTCAGCAGGTTATAATAGGTTACCAGCACACAATAGTGCACACCTCAGACTTGGGTGAACCGATTATAGCTACGAAGCCAGGGCCCAGGGCTCAAATTCTGGCCTTGGCAGTCAGCATGCAGCTCACTCAGCTGTTTATCCTTCCTTGTGGGTTGGTTGATAAATGAGTACCTGGGGTAGGTAAACTGGGGTAACTTGGATGGTAGCTACACTGGTTCTGTGTCCTAGGAAAGATGGGTTCCTAGCTTCTTACCCACCACAGGCTCAAAGGGGCAATGCAACAGAAATAAGCTCTGCAACCACGCCCAGCCACAGCTCATGCCCCAACTTTTCATATTACCTACAGGCAATTGGGCCCCAATCTGTTGCATATATCACTGATTCTTAAAACTCACCCTATACACATATAGGCTACTCAATGCCATTGTGTTTGGTGTTTCATGGATTTTGAGTCAACTCATAATAAGATCACACACAAACAAGAATATCAATAATGTTATTTTTATTCATGTCTTATGTTTCCACGAAAAAGTGAATTTCTCTCTCTCTCTCTCTCTCTCTCTCTCTCTTTTTTTGATGGGGTGTTGATGTACTATTCCTCTTCCAGGTGGCAAGTCATCATGGGAGTGTGTAGCACTAGGGGGCGAGCGTGTGCCGAATGGGGACATGTTTGTGCCAGGGCCAGACTACTGCACTGCATGCAAGTGTGAGGAGGGCAAGGCCCGGGTATGTCAAGCTGTGCTGTGCCAGCCACCTCAGGTGAGTTAGCCAGCCCTTTAATGGTTCAGTGTGAGACACTGCTTGCCATGACCTTCCTGATGGTGACATTTATACTAACAGTACCAGCTATACAACACAGGGCTGGTCAGTACCTAATGAATGCTTCTTTCTTTAAAAATCAGGTAATAAAAATATGAAATGGATAGTAAAAACTGGATCATAACTACAAGCACCTGTACAGCTGATAACTGTAAACAAAATTCTTATAGACTGCATATCTTTTGTGATAGCTCAGTAGAGTCCTATGGCTTTGTAGCATATGCTCTGAGTGAAAATAATAGGGCCTCATACAGGTAACTCGATTTACGCGAGTATTGTGTCCTTGAAGAGGTCGTGTAAATCAAAAACAATGTAAATCAAACAAGAGGTAGGTTTCTATCGAAAAATAAATATTCACTTCATTCAGTGGAGAGAGAGAGAGAGAGAGAGAGAGAGAGAGAGAGAATATCCATATCACTGAGATATCCACTCAGGCACTCAGTCTCAGCCTCACTCGTGTGAGGAAGAAATGAGGGACACCATGAGCGACTGGCTAGTATTGGTACCGGTACCGTACCGTATAGCTGGTACTGTTAGTACCAGTACCGGTACTGGTACCTGCCCACCCTTATTGTTGAGTAGCGTGGCAGCGTGGGTACTGTATTGTTCAAGTGGTGCGCTGGAAGAACTGTGCTCAGCTGTGTGGCCGCAGCGCCGTGTGAGTCCTGTTGCGTGATACATCTGGTGGCCACTCCATAAAATATCGTGTATAAGTGAAAAAACGTGTAAATTAGACATTTATTTGGATTTTGGACCCCGCGGTATTTAAAAATCACGTAAACTAAACTCGCGTAAATCGAGTTACCTGTACCTCTTTTCTCAAGCTATAATAGCTCCTCTAAATAAAAGAAATGAGCACAGTATACCTACTCTAGAATTGATAGGTGTAATATTAGCCTTTAAATGTTTACCAGTAATATTGGAAGCCTACAACAATATTCAATTCCAAATTATAAACATCATTGTTGATGCCCAGGTTGTCTTAAATTGGCTGATTACAAGGGAACCTAAAGTGAAATCCAAATTTGTCAGAAATAGAGTATTGGAGGTAGAAAGCCTGAAGAGGGAAATAATGAAACAATTCAAACTCCCAGTGGTATATTATGTAAACACAGCAGAAAATCCTGCTGATATGACTACTGCTGATACAGCAAATACCTGAGTAAAATAAAATTCTGACTTGAAGGTCCAGATTGGCTAACTAATGAATTTGAGAAGTGGCCTCAATACCCTTTACTAAGCATTTCTCCTGATCATAAACATCAGATAAGTACTGCCTTTACTTCCCAAAATAATAAAGTAAATACAGGTATACTTAATATAAATAAATATTCTGATTATGATCAATTATTGAGAAGTACGGGATACTTGTTTAAGTTCCTAAGTAAATTAAAGGGTTATGATTATAAAAGGAAAGCCAATGAATACTGGATCAAAATAGCTCAAGCAGAATGTTGTGCTACTGAAATTGCCTTTTTGAAAGAGAGTGCCACCAATAATGCTAAAGTTCCTCCTTTAATAATGAATCTGAATTTATTCCTAGGTGAAAAGGGAATACTGAGGTCTAGAGGCAGGATAGCAAAATGTTTGTACTTCAATTTTGATGTACATAACCCTATAATGCTCCCTAAAGAGCATAAGTTTACTTCATTACTAATAAATTACTGCCACTTGAAAGTACAACATTTAGGCATAGGCACTACTCTAAATTACCTAAGGGAACAAGGATATTGGATCCCTAAAGGTAGGGCAGCAGTTAAGTCTGAGTTGAGCAACTGTACAATATGTACAAAGTATAATGCATTGGCCTTTAAGTATCCTAAATTTACTAATATGCCTAAGCACCACATGAACCTGGTAAAGCCCCGTTCAGCATGTAGGTGTAGACTACACAGGTCACTTTTGGGTTAAAGAGGAAAACAGTGACAAGACAGTAAAAATGTTTATATTGGTATTTACTTGTCTCAATATAAGAGCTGTCCACTTTGAACTTCTCCCTGATATGTCTTCTAAGAACTTTATTTTGGCTTTCCAAAGATTTTGCAATATGTACCCCATACCACAGTACTTATATAGTGACAATGCCAAGTCATTACTAAAAGGTGGTACTTTACTAGAAAACTCTCTACGGTCCGAGGAGTTTCAATCCGACCTAAAGAAATGTAATATTAAACATATTAAGATTCCTTTATACTCAGTTTGGATTGGTTCTACCTGGGAAAGACTAATCAGAGTATTGAAAGGCAGCCTTTACAAGGCAATAGGAAGATCCAAGTTGACATATTTTGAACTATTAACAACACTTTCTAATACTCAACTTGCAATAAATTCAATTCCTTTGACTTATAGATCTAGCTCTAATAGTTTAGAGTTCATTACACCAAATTTCTTCTTAAAATTACACAGCAATTCCTTGCTAATACTAAGAGAGGATGCTAGTGATGTCTGGACTGACGATCAAAGCCAACCATCACTAGAACAGACCTTAGAAATACAGGAAGTAATAATAGAAAGTTTTAGAAAGTTGTGGTATGAGAGCTGTTTGCTAAGCCTTAGAGAGCATAGTAGAAATTTATATCAGAGTGGATGGGAAAATAGAATTAAAGTAGGAGACATAATATTAATTAAGGCCCTTAACCCCTTCACTCTGGCGACGCCGACGTCGGCGTCCGACGGCGTCACCGTTAGTCCTCTTCTAAGGGCCAGTTTCACAGTTCCCCATGACGGGTTAGTAAGCTCCCAAACCAATACCAGAGCCTTCGAAATTTCCTTGTATGGTGTTCGGTGTTTATATTTCAGTTTACAAATTTGATGAAACTATACAGGAAAAGTCTTGTGTATTTAGTGTGGCAGCGAAGACCTCACTGTTTTGGATTGTATGGGATTCTATAGTTTGGTTCGGGCTGTTACGAAGACACTGTATTGGACTGTGAAATCAGCTCTAAACCTCTTAACCCTAGAACTGTAACGCTGAATTTGACTAACGTAGACAATAACGTGGGTCCGGCCGGACCCACTGTAGAAAATATTGAAAAAAATACAAAAATCATATTTCTTGACCTCCAAAGCTACAAATCTCTTAAAACAGACATTCCTGAATACAATCACAGTATTTAAATCAAAGTTTTTCTGCACACTTATTTTTTGTAATTAAAAAAAAAGTAAAAAAGAATAGATAATGCATATAATACATATATGAGACACCTTTGACACAAAAATAATTTCTAACTAAAATTCCTCTTTCTTGGATGGATTGCTCTTCATGAAGAACGATGGCAAGTCCTTATGTATCAAAAAAAGTGATGTGCTTGGAACTAATGAATATGACCAAGTATTCTACCTCTAATTTAGGATATCTTATAAAGTCACTTGCATACATGTAACATGTATATTTGCATAAAAGTTTGTATTTTGAAAGAATATATTTATTGATGAAGAAAATGCATCACCATAAACATCAATTTGTGTTTGGAATGGCGAGGTGACATGGAGAAGCCTAAAGGGGCGGCAATAGGTGATAGGCACTCTGTTATCTTTTCTTCTACTGAGTCTTGGTTGTGTTTCTGTGGTATCACAGTAACATTCATGATGCATCAATGCCAATTTCAACTTTTGGCACATCATCATGGCAGTAAGCAGGGAGGGAGGGGGCCTTATCAGTATGGATTCTGGCAGCGGCTGTGGGTGTGGGCACTGGCCGTGATTTGAGCTTGGGTGGCAGTATCATCACTTTCACAATAAATTGGTTCAATAGTGACATCATCACTTAAACTGATGGTGTCCTCTGCTAAGATCTGTGCGATAACTTTTTGCTCAGTACAGTGTGACACGTTAACGTTTTTTTTTTTTTTTTTTGTTTTTTTTTTTTTTTTTTTTCCGCAATTTCCCTCTCTATCTAAAACTAAAAATAATATAATAGTTACTGATACGTAGATGATAACAACACTTTGATGAAAGCTGAATAGCCTACTAAACATATAAACTTGAATTAGTGCCTCTACGTCTCGTACTTGTATGTACACAAGCACTACAATAATAACTTTTTCTGTATGAAGTGTCATGAGTAAGAATCACATGGCTGGAATTTGTGGGTCCGACTGGACCCACACTACCTCCTACCTTGTGTCAGGAGCGTGCACAGTGTAGATGGCATAACCCATCATCAAGCTCTTGAGTGTCAAATGGATTCAACCAGAACCACAACTCGCATACAGCTACCACTTTGGAAAAAGAGCTCAAATATCAAAACGTAGAGACAGTGTGGGTCCGCCTGGACCACCCAGTGTTACAGTTCTATAGTCCGGCAAATCTTAAGTGGCGGCTCTGACGTAGACAGCCCGCTAGACCCTGGTGCCACGTCTCCAACTGACCTCGCACACTGTGGCCCCCCCCCCCCCCCCCCCCTCTCTCTCTCTCTCTCTCTCTCTCTCTCTCTCTCTCTCTGTGTGTGTGTGTGGGGGGGGGGGGGTGTACTTTCATTCGGGGAGTATGGTGCACAACAATGCATAATTATAATAATATTAACAATAGACACCTCTTTAAAAAAAATGCACCAGGACTCTTTACTCCTTGGGTGGTGTGGAAGTAAGGTCAAAGTGTAATATTTTACTGTTCATAGCGACCACTCCTTCCCCACTCCCTGGCCATCCCCAGCAGAACCTCACCATTCACCTGGATGATTCACATCAAAATTTGCTTGATGGTCCTGGCATTCCATATACAGGTAGTCTCCATATTTTATCATAATTATGCCATATGGCTGACATTGTATGGCAGATGGCAGACACACACTAAAAAATGGCAGAAATGCAATAATTAAAACAGGCAGAGCAACTGGCAACTGCGGTGTGTTGGGTTGACTTGAGCTGACAACGCCGCGGTGGCAACGCTGCCAAGTGTTGTACAAATTTCTTTGTATTCACTCACAGATAGAGAATCAATCATAAAAACCATATTTGTTTTTATACTAGAGTGAGAGAGAAAGAGAGAGAGAAGGGTGTGAGAGGCACGATACGCGAGGTCAGTTGGAGACATATAGCACCAGTGTCTAGCGGGCTGTCTGCGTCAGAGCCACCACTTAAGATTTGCCGGACTATAGGGTGAATCCTCTTCCATTTTCTCTTGATCCTCTGAAGAGGAGATGGAAGAGGATTAAGAGTAATTTAGAGGAGGATTGAGAGGTTTAGAAGAGGATTAATCCTCTTCCATTTCCTCTTGACCCTTTCCATACTGTGACGCCGACATCTGCATCACGGATGGAAAGGGTTAACAAACCTAGACCCTTTTGGATGATGGGCAAGTTTTTTTTTTTTTTTTTTTTTTTTTTTTTTTCGTGTCAGCCTATGGCGCCGGTAGGCTTTCTTGAGGGACCTGGTTGGTTGTTGGCCACAGCCCGTCATGGCGCAGGCAAGTGTTTTATAGTGGCGCCATCTTTTCTTGGCTCATGCTGCGCCCCCGGAGCTCGTTCTTGATTCACTTCGACGGTTTCCTCTAGAGTCCAGGTTGATGAGTGGTCTTCAGGACAGCATGTGGGTTGTCTTAGGCCACTCGGCAGTGACTGAAAAATCCCAGGTAGTAGCAGCGGATTCAAACCCACGTCATCCAGCACGCGGTGAATGTGAGGCCCGCACGCTAACTACTCAGCCACCGCCTCCCATTGCTGGTTATGATGGCAAACTAAGGACTGTCAAACTTAAGCAAAGTAATGGGTCTATTCAATACCATTCTATTTGCAGTCTTTACCTGTTAGAACCTTCAGTGACTCATCCTATACGGGGCACAGAAAACAGGGGTGCAGAAGCCAACAGTAATAGTAAACAGGAATCTGGTCAATCTGTAAGGCGTAAAAGGAAGGCTACAGAAAGATTCCAACGGATGCTTAGGGAAAATCTTGATTATTTATAAAGTTGCTCTCCTCATGAATACTTGAACTTTACTAACTCCAACAAAAGGGTAGGGGCTGGTCTATCTGGAAGAGGCAGGCAGCGTCCTCAACCCCCCTGAGCTGCTTCTGTCCTTTTTCTCCTCCTAAATAAGTCTTCTTTACTCTACAATGCTACTCTCTTTACATACTATATTCAGAGTGAGGGTGTCTAGGCTAAGTTTGCATGCTACACTTTGACAAACTAAAGTCGGAGTGAGAACTTACCTTATAAATGCTACACCCTTGACCTATTACTGTCAGAGTGAAGATCTAAAAATAAATTGCTACACCCTCCTTTAAAATAAAAGGTGAGGATTAATTAAATAAAATGCTACACCTTCCTTTAAAATATAAGGTGAGGATTAGCTAAATAAAATGATACACCTTCCTTTAAAATATAAGGTGAGGATTAGCTAAATAAAATGCTACACCTTCCTTTAAAATATAAGGTGAGGATTAGCTAAATAAAATGATACACCTTCCTTTAAAATATAAGGTGAGGATTAGCTAAATAAAATGATACACCTTCCTTTAAAATAAAACGTGAGGATTAGCTAAATAAAATGCTTCACTTTCCTTTAAAAATAAAAGGTGAGGATTAATTTAAATGCAACTCCATAAAATGATTTGGGGGATGGTGCATTACTCTACAATAAAAGTGAGCCTGTTATCATTAGAAAAAACTTAATTAGTCCTCATTTAGGTCTCAGATTTAAAACAACTCCAAATAATTTTCTTATTCCTCAAATTGTTCATTGCAATTTTAAAATTGCAATCTTCTGTGGGGAGTGTGTTAGGAATTAGGGGTTGTCTGAGAAGGGAACTGGGATCTG
This sequence comes from Eriocheir sinensis, assembly GCF_024679095.1. Classification (NCBI taxonomy): domain Eukaryota; kingdom Metazoa; phylum Arthropoda; class Malacostraca; order Decapoda; family Varunidae; genus Eriocheir; species Eriocheir sinensis. The sequence continues at coordinate 19,853,107 of NC_066518.1, forward strand.
AAAGCGAAGCTGAGCATCCATGGGTAATTGGAAAGTTGAGTTGTTCCACAGTAAAGGCAATACTGCACAGCCCATTTCCCTAAAGGTATGACTGCTAAATAAAGTGAGATTAATAAATGCCACTAAGTAAAATAACTTATGAAATTATCAGTTGCTATTCGAATTTGCTTCGAACCATGTAAAAGATTATTCTGGAACGACTGGTATAAATACCGGCTTCCCGTAAGAGACAAAGGCTCTAGCTTGCTCTGCGTGCATCAGTCAGCTGTGAAGAGCCTCCGTGGCAACACCTCAGTGTTTACACAGTCCTGTCGAACGCGAGCAAGCACCGTGGCTGTCAACATACAAAGTCTACATTACAACAGACCGGCACATTACGCCAACACACATCAAACCACCTTTTCAGAAAACCCTCCAACCATAAGTATTCCTAGTGTCTTGTACCATTGGGCCCATTGGGAAGGGATATTGGGGTATTGCTTGGGAGGAAGGATTTGGTTACGTCGCAGGTGAGTCGGTGGGTGAGATTCTGGCCTTACCAGTGTGTGTGATGCAAACAATAAATCTGCAACAATATTGAACTTGCATATAGCAGAACCAGGTGTATTTATTTATTTATGTATTTATTTCCTTTTTTGTGGGGGTATATAAAAGTATATTATACAAAACACTTATCCCAACAGGATTGCAAGTCATTCCGACTGGGCAGGTCATGTTGTGACTTCATCTGTCTGGACGACTTGTTGCCCAAGCTGCCTGATGCCAGCAGCCCATCCACTGACCTGGGCCTGCGCATGGTGGCCTCAGCTGTCACCGCCATCCTCTCGCTTGCTCTCCTGCTCTTCCTTATTCACAGACTGAGACAACGCAGACTCAGAGGTGAGTCTTCCAAAGGAATATTCAGAATCAATACCTGCTAAGGAAATTTTTTTCAGAAGTTTGAGAGAATTTCTTGTAAAATGCTTGCAGTAGTATTTCATAACCTTGAGTGATGAAACTTATATCAGGGGTGTGGAAATGTGTTTCAGACAACCACAGTGTTGTATGTTCAGACAGCTAGGCTACACATCTGGTTTTACATCAAGAAAGAGTAACATTAAGTGGCAAAAACAGGGACATACCCAGAGCTGTAAAAAGGGGGAGGGTTCTTTTCCACTAAATGTAGACCTTTGTAGCCACTTCAAGAGGGCTGAGTGGCAAGCGAAGCAAGCCAAATTAGCTGGGGGATTCAGGGTTTTGAAAAATTGACATTGCTGACTTCATTTTCCTGCTGTCAAAAAGAAAAACTGGGACAAAAAGTCCGTTTTTCATTTTGATTTTATCAGCCTCCTGGGCACAGTCCTGATTAAGCCAATGTTTTACCATTTTTTTGATTGTCAAACTTTTTTCTGATTGATATTACATGTCAATTTTTTCCTGATTGGTTTTACACAAAAATCTCATCTTTGATCTCTTATTTTTAGGAATTGAACAAGAGAAATCATCAAACAAGATCTATTTTCTTTACTGTGCTGTAGCAATTGTCAGCTATATAGTGTGAGCCGAGTAATTGAAAATTTCTTAAGCTCAGTCTTTTGACACACTTTCCCCTTATATCTCGGCAAGAGTATTATGAAGACACAGTCTACATTATAAAACCTTTTGCTCTTCACAATGATTTATTAAACTCAGTCTTTCCACATGTTTTCATAAACTGCTTCCATTTTTTTTGGTCATCCTTTAGGTACAGAAGGCAGACCTATGCCAAAACAAATAAAAAAAAACATACCTAATACCCAGTGCTCTCTATAAATTGGGACAGAGGAAGTTGCTGAACAATATAATAGAATTTAGCTTCAGAGGTATCTTGAAACTCAGCTTACTTAACAGACCTCAAGTCCTAAGAAAAGGGAACTAACATTATGTTGTACATGATTGGATAAAAAAGGATAAAAGGTCTTTCCTAACATTTTCCACTTCTCCCAGCCTCATGTTAGTATATGCCACCATCCTGCCACTATATAGGTTCTAATCTCATATCATTTGGCCCTCTATAACAGCACAACAGCAATACTATGAAGATCAGCTGGACTCTCCCATGGGGCCCAACCCAGATTCCTGCCACAACAATGCTTGCTGCCACAATGCTGCCTACTGCAATGGCAATGACCATGTGGACTTCTTCTTGGATGGCCACACCCCTCCTTACTCCCTGTGGAAACCACCCTCCTTTTACTTCCCCCATGAAGATGCTCCTCCACCCTACAGTGAAGTGGTCAGTAGCTCCTATAGAACCCAGACCAGCACCTCCTACCCTGCCCTGGGTCCATTTATGACGCAGCTGGGATCCCCTACTGGGGAGTCTTCAGAGAGTAGTGGGGGTGGGGCCTTAGCACTTATTGGGGCCATTGGTGGTGGCTTTAGGGGCACATCATGCTCTTCAACTCAATCTCCAGTCAGAGTTGCCTCCTCAGGAAAGCGACTGGAGGTGTCCCTGAGGTCAGATGAAGTGTATGAGGATGTTGATGTGACCCCAGATGACCTACCACCACCCTACTTCCCTTCTAGCCAGCCCTTTAGCAGCCAGGTTCAGGAGGCAGTGGTTGCCAGGGACTCCACCAACAGGCAAGGGCATAATGACAGGAACTCTGAGTCAGATGTTCAAGTTGAGGAAAGTGTCTTTGGAGCTGAGGACACCACCTGCGCCCACTCTGGCCCTGAACAGCACCGAGCACCCAGCACCAGCACTACCACTGGCAAGAACAAGGTTGAGCAGCTTAAGCACTGTGTTGCTGCAGCTCCTACCAGGTAAGTTTTAAACATATCCTTAGAAAATTTAAGACAAAATTTTCTTCCAAACTCCATAATGCCTTTCTCACAGCTGTAATCTCCATGCACATTTTTTTATATTTTCATCTCTCATGTTCTGTCATCATCCTGCGCTAACCACTTTTTTTCTCTCTGCTACTACCCTAACCCTTCATCCCACCGTGCTGTTCCATTTCCTCTAATTTCCATATCAACTTCCTCACTAATAGTTTCCATGAACTTTTTTTCTTTTCTGCTTAACCCTTTCCTTGCGCATAGTGCGGATGCGACTATCCCCTCAGGCGCAGTCAGGCATCCCAATGGGGGGTCTCTTTTAACCTCTGTATCTCAAAAACTATTTATCACAGCTAAAACCCAAAAACACCATTGGAAAGAGGAGGTCCAGATCTATAGGAGTCGGTTATGTATGTCTCTTGCGAACGTACATGCACGTTCAGGGAGTGTTGAATGTGAACAATTACGTCGGTGCATGCGCGATGATCAGCCATATTGTTGGAACTGCGGACATCTCTCCTTGAGATTCTGGCAAGGGAGTATTGCCAACTGCAATATTTACAACTATTTGGTCAAAGAATCAGTCAGGTGATAGGTGAAGCTATGCAGAAATGCCGCTATATTGGGCAAGAACATCCACCAGTTACTCATCTGCAGATTTACTGCGCTGGGCTGAAATGATTTTCCACCAGATTTAGTGAAGAACCCACTCAGTTGGCAATCCTGTGTTGTGAGAAATAGTGTTGGAACACTCTCATACGCGGGAGATTTGAGTGCAGGTGGAGCTCGCAGCGAGCGTTTAGCACCACCAGCAAATACACCTAACGCTCACTGTGAGCGTTTAGCAATGAAAGGGTTAAATGTTCTGTAGTGAGGAGTGTACTTACTACTGGTCCTGTCTTAGGGTGGTTGCTCTAGTTATTTTCAGCCTACTGCAGCAAGTTGTTGTAGAGGTTACTATAGTTGGTGAGCGTATAATGCAAATGAGGTTGAAGTACACCTTGGGCTTCCTATTTCTAATAACAATGTTTGCTCCCATTGAGGTCTGTGAAGCTTAACCTCTAAAGGGCGGAAATGTAACATAAAATCAGTTTTCCCTGTACGGCAGCATTCTGACTTTTTCCAGAAAATTGCTCACTTAATTTGACAGCTTTTCCTAAGCCAATGGCTTTAAATTTACAAGCATTTCTTTTATCCATCCTTCCTCTTCAATCTGCTACAAACTTGAAGTCTCTACGTCATGTGGTGTTTCTGTGGTGACATGATGAAATGCAGTAACTATTGCCTCGCAGCAGGACTGTGTTCATAATGGTGCGTAGGTTGTGGGAGGCACGGTGTAGCTTATGTCTCTCCCATTCCCGCCACTCAACCCCGCTGCAAAGCCCCTTCATTAACCTCATATTTTTAACTTAATAACCCTGGAGGGTGGTAGGATGCATCCTCAGGGGCCTCAGTATCACTTCCACCACCACTGTAATTAGATTGATCTACAGGATGGCCACCAATCTTAGGTTGCACAATAACTGGGCTTGTTATGAATTAAGTTTTTGGGAAGTGTTGGTAATCTATTAGCGAAACAAAGCATTAATAATAGCTGCTGCGAGTCGAATGCTCTCGAATCGAATGTTCTAGAATAATTTGAACTTTACGCGTTAACATGCAGGCTAGCCCCGCCTCAGTCAGTAGCCAGCCTTCACGCGGTGAACATGGGTAGTCGGCTGTAAACTTCGCCGGTTTAAACACCCAGTCAGCGGTTTGCCTTAGTGGCGTCACATACACCAGGCTACTACAAGTTGACTCAGCAGCAGGCAGCTACTTTACCCCAGTAGCAGTGACAGGCCAAATTTGTGGCTTTACTGTGTAGCAGCGACAGGCCAGATTTGTGCCATGATATAAACCCCAAAAAAATAGATGATACATAATCTGATCACAAATGCTTTGATATATATTATGAAATGGTTTGTGTGAGGGGTGATTTTTTTCTCATTTTTCTCGCTTGGAGGGACCATTAAGAAACATGATCCCCACTGCTACCGGGTTAACTTCCACTACAGCAAGGCCGGCCACACATCGCCGACTTATTCAGACCACTATATCTGAAACCCTCTACAAAAGAGCTAAGTGACCCGCTGGTTATATCCTTGTCCTGGGGGCCCTAGGGTATGGGATAGGTCGGTGGGCGCTTAGCAGGGTGACCAGCCCATAATAGAAGGTGAGTCGGTGAGTGTGAGTGCAGCCTGTGTGTATTGCATAAAATTAGCAATAGGCTCAGCCTACTATGCGTTTCAGGTGCCATGTCACACAGTTTTTCGAATATAACATTTTAACAAAGCATCGGACAAGGATGGTAATTTGGAAGATGATGATTGAGACCCCGACCTAATTGCCGAAAATAGGCTTTGGTGCCAAATGTGGATGATTACGGCACTTCACTAAAATATACAGGCACGGGTAGCGAGGCTAGGTGCCGTCATGATCAATGACGTCAATGTGACGTTTTACTATGAAATACTAGTAATCGCTGACTAGTACTCTCTCTCTCTCTCTCTCTCTCTCTCTCTCATTTTTTATTTTATTTACACAGCCACTTAGTTACATCAGGGCCTGGTACCTATAACATTACATTACACTGCAGCACTAATTTTTAGGCTAAAGGGAACATAGTTGATATCCCCTATCCGAAAGCCTAACCTGTTCACAAATTGTTCAGCCAGTGGTTCACAAACAGTTTATATTGTTGCCGGTGTGTGAACTGCTGAGGCAGCTCACCGGACGCAAGGAGACGGTTCCATATCTGCACGTAATTGTTTATAAACTGCCTCTGATAGTGAGTCGTCCAGCATCGCTGTACCACCAGAGCAATGGGAGCTGCCTCCACTGACCAGGTGTTGGCTGTCACTTCCCGCTCCGGCTGGCGCAGCGTCCTCAGGTGCTCCACTCCCTCCTGCTGTATTTTGTACAGAGTGGTGAGGCCGGCCACGTCTCGCCGGTGTTGGAGGGTCTGCAGGCTTGGTAGGTGCTCCAGTTGTCTATCCGTGATGATCCTCCACGCCCTCTCCTGGACCTTGTCGAGGAGCGCAAGATGGGTACTGGCAGCTCCCCCCACGTAAGGCACAAATACTCAAGGGAGAATCGGATTTGTGACTTGTATAAGACCTCGCGCCCTCGACTGTCCATCAGCCAGGAGATTCTGCGTAGGGACGTCAGCTTCTGTGAGGCTGCCCTTGCCAGCTGCTGGATGTGCGTGCGGTAGGTCAGCCTGGAGTCATATGTGAGGCCCAGCACCTCCACTTCCTCTCATGGCGCCAGCTTGAGTCCCTCGAATTCAAGCTGGAGATCCACAGGTGTCCTGGCCACTACCAGCAGCTGAGTTTTTCCTGGGGCAAACTTCACTTGCCACTTACTCCCCCAATCTGCAATTCGCCGGAGTGTGGCCCTTAGTTGTCATGCTGCCTGGTCCTCTCCTCCTGGCTCTATTTTGTGAGTCAAAGTGATGTCATCGTCGAACGCTTTGGCACTAGGAACAAGATGGAGGAGGTCATTTATGTACATATTCCATAATAGTGGCCCGATGACACTGCCTTGTGGCACGCCGGCGTGGATCCGTTGTGGGGAGGACTTTTGCCCATTTAGGACCACTTGAAGGTGGCGTTTCTCTAAGTAATTTTCCATCAAGCACAGAAGCTTTCCCTCCAGTCTGGCTGCTCTCATTTTTTCTAATAGGGCGGTGTGCCACACTCGGTCAAATACACCCTCAATGTCAAGTGCCAGAGCAGCAGTGGCTCTTCCTTGGTCCAGCTCTGAACTCCATTCTTTGGATAGTATAAGGTGAAGATCGGCTGCTGACTGGTTTTTCCTGAAGCCGAACTGCCTGGCACTCAACAGATAGTGCCTATCCAGGTGTCTGGTGATCCGCTCAGTCACTATTTCCTCCAACACTTTTGCCACTGCTGATAGGAGGGACACCGGCCTATAATTCCTCACGTCCGTTCAGTCATTCTTCTTGTGCACAGGAACGACATGGCTAGTCTTCCAAGTCTGCGGCCAGGTGGAGGTATGTAGGCAGTGGTTGTATATCTTGGAGAGGGGAAGAGCGAGTTCCTTGGCACACTGATGCAGGAGGCGGGGGCTGATATTGTCCGGGCCAACAGCCTTATCTGCGTCTAAGGCCTTCAGTGCCAGATACACCTCTTCCTCCGTTGTTGAGAGGCTTGTCAGCTTTTCTTTAGTAACTGGAAGGAGAGTCGGTGGGTCTTTTTCTGGGTGAGGGACGGTCATTTTGGCAGCAAAAGTCTTGGTAAACAACTCTACTTTTTCTTTATTGTTCAGTGCCATGGTGCCATCCTCTCTTCTCAAGGATGGAACTGTGCCTTCTTGCACCCCACCTTGATGTTCCTTAACCAGGTGCCACCACTGCTTGCTCCCAATCTGGCCTCCTTTTAGTTTGTTTTTTGTGGCAGTCACCCATTGGTCCTTAGCCCAGGCCTGGGCGTTTTGCATTCGGGCTATTGCCTCCCTGTGCCTCCTCTTGTTGAAGGCAGTGGGGTTACGCTTATACGTTAGCCAAGCGCAGTGTTTGGCGTCTGATGTTGCACGACACCTCGGCCCGAACCACAGCTGGTCGGACGGCTTGGATCTGTGCTCGCGGTGTGGCACCCACCGGTGTTGCTCCCAGTGAACTGGTGCACCTGCTGCTCCACACTGCCACTCAGAACCGTGTCCCAGTCCAGCTGTTTCAGGGCCGTGCACAGCCTCCCCCAGTCAGCTGCCCCCCAGCACCACAGAGTCCTTGTGGTGCTCTCCTCCCGGTGACTCTTGAATGCCACCTTGGCGAGAACAGCCACATGATCTGAGGTACCCACGTAGCCCAGCGGGTGGCATTGCACAGTGTTTGTGGGAAGGTCAGTGAAGACAGGATCAAGCGAGGATCCGGAGCTGTGTGTGGGGAAGTTAACATAGTTGTCCAAGTCGTACACTGCTAGTAAGTTATCGAACTCCCTTTGTGCTGTGCGCTGATTTAGGTCCCCTACTATAATAATGTTGTCACACACACACACACACTCTCTCTCTCTCTCTCTCTCTCACACACACACACACACACACACACACTGACGAAGACAGGCAAAGCCTCCAAGAGGATTTGCACAAAATTTCAACTTGGTCGGATAGATGGGAGATGCCCTTTAACGTAGATAAGTGCCAGGTCCTTCCAGTTGGAACAAGGAATAAGAAGTTCGATTACGAAATGCGCGGCGTTAAACTCAAAAGCATTCAATGCATTAAGGACTTGGGGGTCAAAATCGCGTCAAACCTCAAATTTTCACAGCAATGCACCGATGCAGCAAATAAAGCGAACAGAATGTTGGGCTTCATTTAAAGAAACTTTTTATTCAAGAATAAAGATGTAATACTTTCACTCTACAATAGTTTAGTCAGACCCCACTTGGAATATGCGGTACAGTTTTGGTCTCCCCACCATGCAAAGGACATTGCTAAATTAGAAGGTGTTCAGCATCGGGCAACAAAAATGATCCCTTCCTTGTGCAACAAATCTTACGAAAAAAGGCTTTCCACCCTTAACATGTTCTCTCTTGAGAAACGTCGCCTCCGAGGAAAACTGATTGAATGTTTTAGAATACTTAATGGTTTCACGAATGTAGACAGATCAACATTGTTTATGATCGATGACACTTTGTGTATGAGGAACAATGGCGTAAAACTCAAATGTAGACAAGTAAATTCAGACTGCACCAAATTTTTCTTCACCAACGTTGTAGTGTGAGAATGGAGTAAGCTCCCACCTCCAGTGGTCCAGTGTAACATGATTGACTCCTTCAAAAACAAGCTCTACCATCACTTCCTTCAACTTAATATTAACTAGAGTTGAAATGCAACGTTTTGGAGCCTTCTGATTAATGTAGAATCACTTAGGTTTAAAGACAGACCACATAGTCAGGACCATGGGGTCTGTGTGGTCTGATTTTCTGTGTAAATCTATGTAAATCTCTCGTTCCTCTCTCTCTCTCTCTCTCTCTCTCTCTCTCTCTCTCTCTCTCTCTCTCTCTCTCTCTCTCTCTCTCTCTCTCTCTCTCTCTCTCTCTCTCACACACACACACACACACACACACACACACACACACACTAGTTCAGCCCTACACATAGGGATGATGCTCATTTGAAATTATTATATATTTGCGAAAAAGTTTTACTCGCAGGAAATTACGTATCCTTTGCATGGAAAATACTGTCTTTGGTACAACATGCTGTAAGTATATAACATAATGCAGTGGCAGAACTATTGTTACTGTGTGTGTGTGAGAGAGAGAGAGAGAGAGAGAGAGAGAGAGAGAGAGAACTGCCGATTGAGATGATAACTACTATGTCATAGTTACATGTCACATGAACGTCACGAATGAGAGGCGCATAGCTGGGCATTATCGCGATAAGTTATCACTGATAACAAAATCGGGTTATCGGCCATCCGCTACTTATTTAAATATACATCAGTATCTTCGTTACTTTTGTAACCAAACTAGCGATAATTGCTACTTTTTTCCGCCTGTTTGAAAAAAAACGTTTACAAACACTGGTCTCTCGTGAACTAAGCATGTTCAGACCAGTAAGCGTAGCCCTGTACAGTCTCACAAAGCTTTTTAACACATTAAGAGTAGTTGCTGGAAGGCTGAATCAGACATACAGTATGTACTACCATCCTCGCAGTTTCTAAAACGACACTCTGTACATATAAATACAACTCGTACAGAATATTGTTCTAGAAACAGCGGGGATGGTGGTAGTGGTACTGTATGTATGATCAGCCTTCCAGCAACTCTTAAGGGGGGCGACTAAAGGTATTTTTTTACGAATATATTTAAAATCGGACAAATACATTTTTTCGCTCAGCATGGCCGGGATAGCCAAAATTGCCATGTGGTGAGGTTTGTTTTTGTAAAATTAAAGCCCCTCACCCCTGGAAGCCATATTTAAATGGCCTGCGCTATTGCGTCACAGCCTGACTCGCGCGCCAACACACGCTGTATCATTCAGTGCTTGTATGTACGTAAATTTTGCATTAGAATTTTTTTTTTCTCCGTAAATTTTGTCATCTGTCATTCCTCTCGTGCCGGATCGCAGGGAGGGTGTGAGTTGAGGAGAGGAGTGTGGTGAAGCCAGTCCCTACCCTGACGACAACGGGGAAGGGCACGCAACCTGTTCGTTTGTACTCCAGCCAAATAAAGGTCTTTAGAAATGACGTACAAATGCAAGTTGAGTAGTAAGAGAGCCATCAACATGAAGAAGGCTTATTGAACAAGATGGAGCGGCCAAGACCAGGAAGGGAGCAGTTTCGGAGCTTATGAAGCGAGTCGTGATCCTGCCACGCTCACCCGCCGCTCATCACCACCACCACCTGCTCCACCACCAGCTGATTCGCTACTCCCTACACCGAGTACCTCATCACGCCCTTCTCCACCACCACCTGCTTCATCACCACCTACTCCACCACCACCTACATCACCACCAGCTGCAGAATCATTGCCACATGAAACATCACTGCATCTCTAACAACAAATTCTGCACGGAGGTGTTCAGTTGAACCCTCCTCCTTCTGATACAAGCGAAACTTTCATCACCGTGTCGCTTTCCCAGCTACAGACACTCATCGCGAGAAAGAAGTGCCCAGTACGGTCGGGCAGGAATACCTTGACCGTAACCTCCTCTACAATGAGGAAGGTGGCGCCTTCTGACACCCTCACCTGCGAGTGAGTAATACTTTTTTTATAAAGGGGGACCAGATGCCTTAGCATTCTCCAGTAAGTCAACAAGGTATACACAATCATATGTGAAAATTTCATGCCAATCAGATAAATACAAATGGCAAGGCATGGTTAGAATGGAAAAAAATCTTTAGGAGCCAATATCTCTGAAAGTAGATTTTTACACTACAAAAAATTTCACAAAATCAGGAAAAAGTCTGTCTTGACTTTTGTTTGGTACCAACTAACACTACAATTAAAGGGCAATTTTTTGTATTTATGAAATTTCAAAAATGTAAAAAGAAAACGGGACAGAGTAGAGAAAATTGTTTGTGAAAATTTTTTTGCTCGAAGACAAAACAACATATCACAATTTTATAAATACAAAATGTAGATATGTAAAAAAAAATTGTTTTTTTTTTTCACAGCGATTAACTGAAAAATAAAGTCTGTGGAACAAAAAAAAGAAAATTACGCTTTATTTGAGTCTCCCCTATACTTCACCCGAATTTCATGAAATTCACAGAATGTCATATATTTACAGAAACAAATAACATACTAAGATTTCAAAGCTATTGGACATACCATATGGGCAGGAGGACCCCCCTTAGTCGCCCCCCTTAATTACTGTTAAAAAGCTTTGTGAGACTGTACAGGTCTACGCTTGCTGGTCTGAGCATGCGCAGTTCACGAGAGACCAGTGTTTGTAAACAAAAGCGCCAGCTTTTGACGGTCGGGATGCCAAATAACACAACACCGGTTCAGGCGTTTCTAGTATTACCGTTCATATGTACGTGTCAACGTGTGGTTTTCAGGTTTTGTAAGTTTTCTAAAATACAGATAATGAAAATTTTAATTCATCTATGTTTTTTTATTTGAAATATCTATATAGTATTGTTTTCACCTATCGGACTTATCGCTAGCTAGTATCGGAATTGTGGATTAATATCGGTTATCACCTATATTTGTGTTTCCAGTTAACGAATATTGGTTATCACCGACAAGGTTTTCCATTATCAGTTATCGGTTATCGGGAATAAGGTTTTCTGTTATCGTGCCCAGCTATGGAGAGGCGGTGCGTACATGATGACGGCACCTAGCCTTGCTACCCGTACCTGTGCCTGTATATTTTAGTGAAGTTTACCTTAAAGTTACTCTTACAAATACCGTAATCATCCATATTTGGCACCTAAGCCTATTTTTGCCAATTAGGTCGGGGTCTCAATCATCGTCTTCCAAAATACCATCCTTGTCCGATGCTTTGTTAAAATGTTATACAGGTAACTCTCGATTTACGCAAGTATTGTGACCTTGAAGAGGTCGCGTAAATCAAAAACAATGTAAATCAAACAAGAGGTAGGTTTGTATAGAAAAATAAATATTCACTTCATTCAGTGTTTAGAGAGAGAGAGAGAGACAGAGAGAGAATATCCATATCACCGAGATATCCACTCAGGCACTCAGTCTCAGCCTCACTCATGTGAGGAAGAAATGAGGGACACCATGAGCGACTGGCTAGTATTGGTACTGGTACCGAGCAGTCTGGTACCGGTCCCGTACCGTATAGCTGGTACCGTTAGTACCGGTACTGGTACCGAGCAGTCTGGTACTGGTCCCGTACCGTATAGCTGGTACCGTTAGTACCGGTACTGGTACCGGTACCTGCCCACCCCTATTGTTGAGTAGCGTAGCAGCATGGGTACTGTATTGTTGTTCAAGTGGCGTGCGGGAAGAACTGAGCTCAGCTGTGTGGCCGCAGCGCCATGTGAGTCCATTTGTGTGAGACGTCTTGTGGCCACTCCATAAAATATCACGTATAAGTGAAAAAACGTGTAAATTAAACATTTATTTGGATTTTGGACCCCGCGTTATTTAAAAAACGCGTAAACCAAACTCGCGTAAATCGAGAGTTACCTGTATTCGAAAAACTGTGTGACATGGCGCCTGAAACGCATAGTAGCTGATAAGACAAGGGGTTGAAGTTCAATGCTGTTGCTGTCACTATCTTTACCACTAACACCACTTTCGAAGCTTGAAAAAGTCACTTTCAGTTCTCTCCCAATTGCGCTCACAGTGAGAGCTTTTTTGGGAGCAAGAGGAGGCTTATGAGGAGTCGAGGTCGCTGGCTGTGAACACGTGCTCAGAATCAGACGAGGAAAAAAAAAAACTCCTTCTGCCATTGTTACATTCCCAGACACACAGAATGGCAAGGAGGAGTTGTGTGACAGTCTAGGGATCATGCTGACCCATAAATCCCATGCTATTTTTTAAATTACTGCGGAAAATGGCAGACCGGAAAAATGTCACCTGCCCTTAATCTGGCAACCTGAAAAAGCCATCACCCACCTTCTAGGGGTTTAGAGGAGGAGGTATTCTACACCTCTTTCAACTCTATATTAGACCAATGCCTCCCTCGATATGCTCTCATTTTGCAAGATCCAGTAGGTTGAGATTTGCTGATTCTTGCTATCAGAGACCAGAACTGCACTGCTGGACATGGTACAATAGAACCTCGTTTATCCAGCACAAACGGGGGGAAGCTCGTGCCGGATAAACTGTTTTGCCATTGTTTTGAGACAGATTTTTTTCGTCCAGGCCTATAACGCCAGTGGGCTTTCTTGGTTGGGCCTGTTGGTCGGCCAAGGACCGTCATGGTGCAGGCAAGTGTTTATAGTGGCGCCATCTATTCTTGGTTGGCAGCGGCTGATTCGAACCCACATCATCCAGGATGCATCGAACCACGTGACCGGCACGCTAACCACTCAGCCACTGCCTCCCCAGTAGAATAGAACTCCTATAGAATTGCTAATAAAGTAAATACATTCTATCCTACCGATTAACAGGCCCAATAGTCCAGTAATAATAGTGAAAGGTAGATCTCGATACGGCAGCACAACACACTGGTCTGTGGCATGGTGAGAACACGAGCTCTTGTTTACAAACAAGAAAAGACTGTTGCCTTGCGCCGATGATACACGTAACCTTTATAATTATAAACACTTCACAATGCCCATATTTCTTGACTAGATCATCATTTAACATCTATAAAGTATTATCGTTACATATTCAGTTACTGAAGTGTTCAACTTTAAGTGAAACTTGCGGCTGGGTACACTCATGAGAAGAGGACACCATATCGTAACAAGGCTGTGTTGCACAACGAAGATTTGCTTACCAAGGTGGGGAAACATCGAGTCCATAACCGAACCTCATTGCGTCGTGAACTTTCATGCGTCCCACCTTGCTGATTCACAGTCAGTCCGTGTTTGGAGGTGTACAGTCTCCCTTGTTTTCTGAGCTATTTCTATCCATGCAAAATTGTGAAGCAGTTATCTTACTTCCTCTCATTTTTATATTTACTTGATTGGTTGTGTTTTCCTGACTGTTTTGCTGTAGTTGAGAAGTAACTATTTTTATTTTTGTACAGGCTGCGTGCCAAGGAGGGCTGCCCATCAGCTATCCCAAGGGAAGTGAGGCACTCTTCCACCATGGAACAGTTCCAACTGCACCTCAGCAACTTGGACATGTCAGACTCCTCAACTTCCTCTGACATTCCAACGAGGACATTTTCCTCCTCCTCTGAAGATTCTACCTCCATGGATATGACATCTGAGATGCGGTGAGCAGGTAGATAACTTTCTGTACTGAACCACATGTGTTGGTAGAGCCTTAAAAGGTAGCCATTTATTTAACTAGTTTATTTATAAGAGAAAATATTTTTTATTACAGATATACATGATTGCAACAGACATATTTGTGGGGTGGAATAGATGAATTAAGGTCGCAAGTTTTACCCTGGGAACAACTTCCTGAGACCTCTGATGAGCAGTGGGATATCACTGTATTACGAAAAAGATTAAAAAAAACTTGATTTGCATCCTTGGAAAAGATGTAGGCTGTGTTGCGATCTACTTGAAGCATTCAAGTGGTTTAAGTGGATTAAAAAAGATAATAAAGTATTTACACTGAAAAAATGTTTGGACATGCAGCAGTGTTTACAAATTGGATAAATTTGGACTTAGATAAAAAATAGTTAAGAATTAGTTTATGAATGTGGTATTGGAATAACTGAACAAATTAAGCTGGTTGGAAGTGCCTGCAAATACAATTCATAGTTTTAAATGGACTGCGTCATTTCAAAACTAAGGCTTTCTGTCCCTCATGTCTCTCCTAAACCCTCATTGGTGCAGGGCAAGAGGAATGCAGCCACTCATTAGTTGATTTTGTTTTTGATTGTATAGACACACAGGTAATAGTTAAATTAATTTTCAAATTTAACAATAGTGTAGATTTGTGTGCACCAGATGCATTCCGAATGTGCATGGTGTGTCTCGTACGTTTCTGTTCCGTGTTTTGTCTACAACTGCTGCCCTCATCTCCACCCCTCATTGCCCCATTAAACAAGGTAGTACTCTAGAGCCATGTGAATTTATATTTATATGGCCCTGCTCTACTCCAGCTCCTTTGTACTGTCTTAATCATTTATTCAAGAATTTATCAGAATTGCTTACAACTTGGCATAGAATGAGGGGATGTTGAAGAGATTAGTGGATGAGTTTGACAGGGTGTGTAAGAGGAGAAAGTTATGAGTAAATGCTGGAAAGAGTAAGGTTATTGTATTTGAGAGGGTGAGAGAGCAGGTCATTGATTTTGCAAAGCCATACAGAGTTAGAGAAGAGAGTACAATGAAGTGTAGGAAAAGGTTAGGGGAGGAGAGGATGAAGGAGGTGGCTGAATTTGAATATTTAGGGACAGTTTTATGTAATCATGGAAGTATGGAAGGTAAGGTGCGGAAAAGAGCAGTGAAGGACAGACAGGTAGTAGGTGCATTGGAGAGAGTTATGAAACAAAGAAGTGTTAGCATGGAGATAAAAAAAGGGAATAAGGAACAGTATTATCCTGCCAACTCTGTCGTATGCATCAGAGATGTAGACATGGATGCAGCACAGCAATCGAGAATGCGTACAGTGGAAATGAGTTTTATAAGAGGTGCATGTGGTGTTTCAGGATGGGATGGAGAAAGTAATGAAAGCGTGTATAAGAGGTTTGGTATGGATGTGACAGCAAAAGGAGTGGATTATGGAGTGGTGGAGTGGGTGAAGTGTGGTGCAGTGAGATGGTTTGGACACGTGATGAGGATGGAAGAGAATGAATTTGTGGAGAGTGTTTGAGGGAAGGATTGAGGGAGGGGGTGTCAGGGGAAGACCACCTGTGAAGTGGATCAATAGGGTGAGTGAGTATTGGAGCGAGAGAGTTGGAAGTACCAGGATTGAGTGTGCTGAGAGGGAGTGCCAGAACAGGAGAGAGATGGAGACACTTCTGCCACGACCATCCCCTGGAGGGAAGTTCCCGTGAGGGAGCAGGGCATTGGAGATATAGACAGATAGATAGATGCTGGTCAACTTTGGAACAGCCTTTCTTGGCTACCCCCTTTTTTTCTTTCTTTTTAATTCAGTTGTTTCGGATGAGGTCTCCCCTAATTGGTCCGATTTATGGAGTGTTTACTGTTCTGGCAGATTTTGGTATTTATGAATGATGAGTCTGCATGGTCTTGAGTTGACCTGATGTTGATTATTATTTATATCCCCAGCCCCATACATACCGTCATGGTGCAGTGGTTAGCATGTCTAGCTACTAATCCGTGGGTTCGGGTTCGAATCCCTCCCTGCCCAGGCAGCCGACATGCAGCTCACCCAGCTGTTAATCCTCCCTTTTGGGCTGGTTGATAAATGAGTATCTGGGGAAACCTTGGAAAGGTAAACTATGGTAACCTGATGTCACACTGGCCCTGTATACCAGAGTAATGGGTTCCTACCCACCACAGGCTCAAGGGTTAGTTTTTTTTTTTTTTTTTTTTTTTTTTTACGTTGTTGCCTATTGCGCCGGTAGGCATCTTCCCGGTGGGGCCTGATGGTCGGCCCAAGGCTTCTTCCAGGTAGGGCCTGATGGTCGGCCCAGCCCGTTCTGGCGCAGGCGAGTGTTTATAGTGGCGCCATCTTGCATTGGCTCATGCTGCCCCCCGGAACTCGTTCTTGATTCGCTTGGACGGCTTCCTCTAGAGTCCGGGTTGATGGGTGGTCTTCAGGACAGCATGTGGGTAGTTTTAAGCCACTCGGCGGAGACTGAAAAATCCGAGTGGTAGCGTGAGGATTCGAACCCGCGTCGTCCATCACGCGATGAATGTGGGTCCAGTACGCTATCACTTCGGCCACCGAGGCCACATGCAGATATAGCGTGTGCTCCCAACCTTACCTTACCCAGCCCCATCTATGTAATCTTTTTATGTCCCTTAAAGGTATGATGTATTATTGTCTCATATATATTTATTAATTTGCAGACTCCCAAGAACATGAAAGCCACCCCTCTGTTTGCTGTACTCCTGACATTCTTTTGATATTTTCTGAATCATTGTAAACAAATTAGAAAATAGTAATATTACATCCATATATCATGATGCTGTAGCATTCTTATTTAACTCTTAACATAGATTACCAAACAGGTGGTTCATATAAGAATGTTGTATTACAAAATATATATATATATATATATATATATATATATATATATATATATATATATATATATATATATATATATATATATATATATATATATATATATATATATATATATATATATATTGGTGTTTGTCATAGTTATATATTCCACTTTGCACCATTTCTTTACATAACAGTATTGTTAATAAGTGGCAAATTATTCCCTAATAAACTTCAAATATTAAGCTGTAGGCTTTGAAGGTGCAGCCATGTAATTGTAGCTGAGAATTACATTATTTTGAAGATAAGATATTAGAATAATATAGTTGTGAATATTGAAAAAAAAAAAAAATAGTAAGAATCTTCCTATTACATACATAGTGCAATTTCTGTAAGCAGTGATAGTAGGGGTTCAAAAAGTCAACTTTTTTATTATATTGATCTTTTTTTTTGAAGGCCAGTTAGGACTTATGCTGAAAAGTGTAAGTAAAATTATTACAGTAGTCTCAAAGTAAGGGAAATTATTACAGTAATCCTGAGGTGAGATTATTACCGTAGTCCCAAAGTAAATGAGATTATTATAGTAGTCCTGAACAGCACAATTCATGAGTGTTTTGAACTACAAAATATTCAACCTAGGATTATTTAGCAGGGTGAGCAGGTCTTAAATAGCACAACCTGCAAACCAAAATGAATGGAATTCAACAAGAAATTCAGTTAAAGGAGTGAAGATTGAACTGCACTATTGTAAATTCAGATACCTCAAGCTTCTGATCTACTAGGTTTTTGTGCTATTTAGTCCCCTACTGTATGTTAATAATGTTTTGTATATAATAAAGCTTTCTGCAGCAGAAGGTTTAAATGTATGCATTGTTCTGTTGTCCATTGCATCAACTAAGAAACAAAGATGCATCCAGGAGGACACTTTCCACCTGCTGGCACTAGCAGTCTGTGCTTAGCATGGCATTGCTTTGAATCTCACGGGTTTCACTCTTGCCATCTCCTCTTTACCTCTGGATGTTGGCTGGCAGTATTGCTTTCCTCGCTCACGTCTGTGTATAATCAACTTTTTCTATAGCTTGTCACAACCTTCTTACTGAACTTTTATGGCATTGTATAGGCCTAAATCATTCTCAGTCATTATTAGTGCATTGCAGAAAAAAAGCCTTTCCTGATATTCTCCATGTCTAATGTTAGTATACTCCACCCTGCCCCAGCAAAGTTTCTAATTTCATCTCTTCACCTGGTCCTCTGATTATCCTGGTTTCTCCTACAAATCCTGAGTTGCTATTCTAGCACTTAGTTTGTCCATCTCAGATCATTTCTATATAATTTCTCAATTGTCTATAGAATATTTTCAACCTTTGCCTTAACTAATTTATAATGCTCACTTCATGTCTCCCATGTTATATCTACTGTTATTTTCCACTCTATTCCTCTTTGTTCAATTCTTAGCTTTTTCTTAAAATCTTTTGTGAGGCACCAAGTTTCTGAACTATGTGGCAGGAGTGGCAGGATACACTGATTGTACACCTTTCTCTTCAAAAAGAGTGACAGGTAGTTGTAGTTATGGTCCTCAACCCTGATCTGCAGCACCAATGGGACACCAGGAGAGGGAGGCCAGGGCAGATACTGCAGAAGTTTTATATTCCCTAAAGATGTATTATGTTACACTAAATGACTAAGTGTAAAGTTATTGTTCCTCATATATCCAGTTTTATGAAATTTTCTCAAGTTGTGGAGGAAAAAATACAGATCATTACCATATAGTTATAC
Organism: Eriocheir sinensis; assembly: GCF_024679095.1. Classification (NCBI taxonomy): domain Eukaryota; kingdom Metazoa; phylum Arthropoda; class Malacostraca; order Decapoda; family Varunidae; genus Eriocheir; species Eriocheir sinensis. Next base: position 19,871,936 of record NC_066518.1, read on the forward strand.
AGGTGTAAAAGTTGATTTTTTTTCCAATTTATGTTCTAGTTTAGGGGGCAACTTTTGCATGTGTGCTACATGCTTGGGAGCCCAAACTTGTTCTTCAGTCAAAAATATCATTGTAATTATATAGTGTACCAATACATCTGCAAAGGATGAGACCAGGGGAAAAAAGTCTATTGGTTGTCTTGTTTTAGGAGTGCTAATGTAAAGGAATTAGGAAATTAGCAAAATTTAAAAAGGAGGGGACTTGTTGGTCCTATCAGTGAATGGTTGTTATGTCATGTTATATATGTTCAAATCACAAATATGATTTTTATGGGGTCAGAACATTGTCATGTGCCAACAAATGTTACACAACAGGTCACAAATCAATTCATATGAAATATATTTTTATATCTGTAGATAGCTTTAAAGTTATGGATAATTTTATCTATTTATAAACATTTTCATAGTTCCTAAATACTTTTGTTCATATATTTACTTCAGTGTTTTCATTCAGCTTGATTATGATGTTATTAACAGAGTCAGTCCATGTAATGAATGTGGCACAGTAAGCATGTTAATGAGTAAGATTTACTTTATATAAGTGAAGTAACTTGTTATTTTCATGAATCCCTGATGATGAATTTCTTCATGTAGTACCAAACTCCTAAGTGAGATTTGTATATATACAGTATATAATGGAGAATTGCTTTATTAATTTTCTTCTTAGTCCTGTTTAAGTATAAGTAACTTTCCATTGCATTTCATGATACAAAACTTGTGTTGCTCTTCATACTTTTCCCATGTGGGTACAGTCATCCCTCAGTTTTCATGGGGGTTCCATTCCTGAGACTCCTGTGAAAGTACAAAATCCATGAAAGAGTGGTGCCTCCTTCTGAAGATCTAAACTCCATATAATAGTATAATAGCCAAATTTATTGTACAAAGTGGAATAGAGGGCACAAAATACAGCACTGAGAGCCACAGAGATATGCACACTCCTGTAAGTTGCTAATGCTGAGTAAGAGATACGGTCAAGGCCTCCTGCTTCTGGGATCTCTTGGTTATGCGGATAACATCTGATTGGAGCAAAGCAGATCATTCAGACTACCACATGCTCACTTCTGTGTGGCACTGCAATTTTCCTTTCCATGACAATCTGCTAAAGTACAAAATCACAAATACTAGTGTAAAATCTATTTTAGTCAGCACAATGGGGGATGAGACTTTATTAACTTTACCAAATTGCCAACTAATAAAACTAGTTTCACTGCCACCAACCAAAATAGGCACATACCATGTTTGTATACAGGAATAAGATTTAATCCAAGCATAAGGGGAGCTTTTTGGTAGGATGTAGAGCTGTTAGGAAGAGTCATGATCACTTTTGTACATAATTGAGTGTGGGCCACAGTGAGCAGTGTCCACTGCTATCATTTTTAATTCTCCAAGCACTTAAACATATCATACTATACTACGAATTAGAGTAAACCCTTGCTTTAACGAACCAAGGGCAAGGGCAAGGGGGTGATGTTATATCCAGAAATGTGTTATATCCAGGGGATTCTAACTTTCAGCATTTAACGAACTTTGAACATAAGAACATAAGAATGTAGGAGTCTGCAAGAGGCCAGTAGGCCTGTACAAGGCAGCTCTTGTTATTATATGAGCTGAAAGTTTGCTATTTCTGACCATTTCCATATTTAACAAAGTTTTTTTGTTATATTAGATGCAAGTTTGTATACTTATGTACATGCAGTCATCACAAATACTACACCCATACAGGGAAATTAAACAATAATTATGCATTGGACACTATGTTACACTAACCAATGTGCATGTATGTGCTCAGCCATCCCACCATTGAACATAACCCTACAATCACCAATCTTGTTCAGTAAATTTCCACACATACAAAGGCAATAAAGTTCAATAAAGCTGAAATTCATTATATTGAGGTCTGTAAAGGTGAGGGTTTACTGTACTTACTAATGCATGTTTCTTTCTATAAGAATTTGGTAAGGAAAATGTGAAACATGTAAAGAAAATAACTTAAAGCAGTTAGTGAGCTGGTAAATGTAAACAAAAGATTTGGAGCATTGGTGTCGGTGAGAAGCATACTCCACTTTCATTTTCAATTCTCCAAATGGTTATGTATCATAGCACTACAAATGACTTAACCCTCTCGCGTTCGATGACGCATTTCATGTCATCAAGGGTAAAAAGGTCCTGGCGCATGATTTCGGTGAAAGTTCGTCAAATTTGGGAGTGTCATTTGTTAGGATAAGTTTCTTAATGGTAACATATGGCAACCTTTCTAAGGAGTGTAGATGAGGAGCGTGGAGCGATATTTAGTTGTTACCCTACTCTGATGGGAGAGGAAAAAATAGTTTTCTTGGTGTAACTCAGGAACAAATAGGCGTATGAGGATTTTGAGGATACCATAAGAATCCTCACTAAATTCCACTTCGAAACATATATTCAGCTAAAAAAGTTGGCTCACAAAATTTTGAGGTAGCGAGTGGGGAAGAGTTGGTACTTAGGATTTATTGTCTACAATACTCTATATGGAGACTTGAAACGAGTTTGTATTGTTTATTTTCCTCTATTTTTATTTGCACATGTTCTAGTACAAGTCTTTATGAAGCCATTGATACCAAATTTATTGGGGTACGATATATCTGTGATGGTAAAATATGTCTGGGAATGTAAAGTATTGCGGTGGCAAAAAAAAAAGGCCGGTCGGGCCCGAGAAATGCATGGTGAGTGGAACAGAAACTTATTGGAAACTTACGGTGCGCAAGAGGGTTAACTAATGCATGTTTCTTTATATAAAAAAAATCAGGTACTGAAAATGAAAACTAGAATATATCTAGAAATCTAGAAATATTTAGCCGGCTGGTACTCGTAAACAAAGGATACACAGCTGCAGCGGCAGTGACACAGCATCCACAATTTTAATTTTCAAGCCACTTACCATTTTCCATCACCCCCCAGGGACCCCATAACTACAGGATGTAGCTTCTGGGTTACGCAGTGTATTATTTTCCAGAATGTGAAGTGAATGCTAAGTGATGCATGACTGTATGTATATATACTTTATATACTCCACCCAGAGCCAACTAAGTATAAGGAGATTGTTTCGGGTTGTGTCTTGTTATTCACATCCAAAATTGTATGCACAACAGTGCGCTCCCTGGAATGTACATCATACCATACACAGTGGACGGCAAATAGTCAATGTATCTTAAAGGGCCCTCTGGGTCTCAAATAGATGGTACATTACCAACTAAGAACTGATTTTTCAAATTTTTCTTGTGTGTTACAATGGCATGCCACCATGCTGAGTTTGGATCTCCAATAGATGGCATTGTTGCCAACTTGAGTACATTTTCTGTTTTTTATTAAGCAATTTCTAAAAAAGAATAAAGAATAAAACCACTTAATTTTTGCCATGTTAACTTGTCTGTAACACTGACTTAAAGGAGTTTTACTGTATAGTATTCTTAAAAACAAGGGATGACTGTACTGCATCACTGAATAGGGAAACAATTAGAAATACATTAAAGAGGATACAGTAGTCTCACTCTTACAAGGATATACATGCGTTATGAAAAGAAAATGGTCATCATTCCCATTCAGCCATACTACTACTGCTACTAATGATAATAATAGATAATGATAATGATACTAATTCAATTGAATCCTTATTTCTACAAAACCTATACAGTTCCCAGACTCACACGGACCTAAAAGAACAGAGCAAGCAGCGCATTTTCTTGCAGTTCCATCATTTCATATGTGGGCAAGCATTCGTGTAAGCGAGCATTGCATGGGAGCATACATTCACATGGATTTCTTCTTAATTAGAGCTCATACAGTTTTGTAAAGCATATTATTTGACAGCTCCTACACCTGGTAAAGGTAAAGGTGGGTGCATATGCTATAGCTGCGCATGGCTGAGGTGCTCATCCCCGATATGTTGGCCCTTTGAGCCTGTGGTAGTAACAACCATTTACCCAGGAACACAGGCCAATGTGAAATCCGGAATTTTCAGTTTACCTTACCCGGGTTTACCCAGGTACCCAATATGTAATTGACCAGCTGGAAAGGGAGGATGAACAGCTGGGTGAGCTACACGCTTACTGCCTGGGTTGGGATTCAAATCCAGGCCCATGGAGTGGTGACCAGGCACGCTGACCACTAGACCATGGAGGTGGTGTGGGACCTAACAAAAAATTGCTTAAGTAAAAAAATAATAGCATTAAAAATAATTAGAAATAGTGAGTGTCAGCAGAAGGTGGAAGACATATGGTCATACTCTGTCCAGGACACAGGTTCCATTGTTGTTCTCATATTCTTATATGATTGTATTTTCTGAAGGACATTGATAAGCTGATTAGTAATGGCAAGATTGTGTTGTAGTTCATAAAAGGAGGAAATAATGGCAGTAAAGCTGAAGTGGCAACCAGCCTCTTCATCACGAAGACATAGTAACATACATAGCAATAATAATTTGGTTGTAAATTAAAAACATGATAAAATAAACAAAGGAATAATGTACTGTATGATATAAAATAATAAAATGGTATATAGAATCATCTCTCATTACTTAAAGAAGTAGTAATGATGATAATACATTATATAATCTGCTTGCAACTGGATACAAGTTAAAACAATTGGTTCAGGAGCAGTTATATGCAAAAAAAAAAAATAATAATAAAAGGAATACACATATCGAAGCAAAAAACTAATACTAAATATATAAAAATGAATTAAAAGCAGCCATATAAATAAAGAGTCCTTCCATATCTGTTATTGAGTTAACATGGTTCTCTCTTCATACATTGTATTTTGTTTCATATCGACTTGTGGCATAGCAGCATATTGTCACTTAGTAGTCAGTGTGTGAATGATATTTATCCAGGCAGCTACTAAATGACTTCAAGGTCTCCCAGCCAGCTCCAATCGATCCTCATGATTTTCACATCACACTTCCACAAATCTGTTGTAGCAATTTAGTTTTCTTTAGTTAATTTTTTAGGAGTGCTGGCCACCATTGTATGCGTGCAGAAAGTTGATCTCAAACAAATAAATCATAGCCCTAAGGCTATGATTTGTTTGACTGTGAAATTAATTGAACCCTATAAAAAGTAATATCCATGAAAATTTAACCTCCTTAGCTTGGCCTGAGAAAGTTATTTTCAAAAACTCCTCTTGTAAACAGGAATACACAGCATAAAATTCCATGTATTCTTATATCAAGTATGAGAACAACACTAGATTTGTGACATATTGTTAGTTAATAGGATAAGAATTCAGTATTTTTTGTTTGATTTGATAAAATAATGCCGTCAGTAGTCAGGGAATGGGTCTGTATGACATCTCACCTGAATGCAAGGTTTAATACTCTAATATTTTGCTTTCTCTCTAATTTCATTTACTTTGAGGAAGGTAACTTTTCTTATTCCAGTGATGTCATTTCATAATAATTATCTAGCAGTTATTAGTGTGAACAGAGATGAAATGTATTAAGTGGATTATTATAACCTACATTTCACTTTGATGCACATTAGACCCAGAACCATTTATATGTGTGACTCTTCACATGTCTTAGGTACTATCAGGGCAAGTTCTAGATAAAAGCAATATAAGCAACCACTTTTTATTTATTTTTTTATTTTATTTTATTTTTTTATTTATTTTACATTCAGCCTGTGGTGCCTGTAGACTTCTTGGTAGGGCCTGGTGATCGGCCCCAGTCCATTATGGCTCACGGAAGTGTTTTATAGTTGCACCATCCTGCCTGATTCATGCTTTCCCCTGAAGTTCATTTTTTATCTTTATTAGAGAGTTAATCTAGAGTCCCAATTGATAGGTGGTGGTCTTCAGGACAACATGTGGGCAGTCTTAGGTCACTCTGATGACTGAAAATTGTCAGCTTGTAGCAGCGATGGGATTCAAACCTGGGTCTTCAAAGATACCATGCCTGTACATTGATCACTCAGCCACCACCTCCCTTAATATCCTATTGTCTGTAGGGACCCCAAATATTTAATAAATATTTGATATTGAACTCTACTAGTGGCCTGCAGAATTTAACAGCAATTTATATATATTACATACAGGAGCATACTTGGTGTTTTAACAGCATGAGGGGTACATTATTTAACCCCCTAGGAGATGAAAATGACACCAGCAGCTTTCTTGGAAAGACATTACAACTAAAAGAGAGTTAACAGTATGTTTCATACATGTTTAAATTTGACTGAAAATAATATGTTTTTGTATTTCACCCATTATTGGTTTGTATGTATCGGTATCAAATTATAGTCCTTGTAACAACTATATTTCATCATCAGCCTTAGGTAGTTCACTTCAGGATAACGGCCTTTCCCAACATCCACCTCTTTTTAACTCATCTGTTGCAATTGGCACGGATTTGGCTTTCACTGGTAGCCTGGTAACATATACTCCCTAGTCTTTCTCTGCCTCTGTGGTGGATAGTGGAGTGTTTCCCACGTGGTACTGGTATGCTGGATATCCCCTCCCAAGGTGCATGACTACATTTTTCTTCATTGAATTGTAGCAGCCACTTTTTATTCCATTCCTGTTGCTTGGTGATGTCTTCTTGTAGGAAATCTGCAGTCAAGGGGTTAATTTGATTTTAGTGTACTCCATCTTTCTCCTGCAAATGTTTTAATTTCATCTGCACCTGGTTATCAATTGGCCCATACTTCTACAATTTCTAGGCTTCTACTTTGTTATTTAGGTTATCCATCTGTTATTTGTTATGTGCATGGTGTGATCATGGAAGTAGGATCATTCCCTCCATGGATATGGCATGCCCAAGTCCACCTGTTATTTCTAATTGTCATTAGAATCTCTTCAACCTTCATCTGTTCCTTAATCCATGTTCACTTCCTATTTCTCCATGTCCTTCCCAGCATTATTTTTCTCCATTCCTCTTTATACATTTCTAAATTTTCCTCTAGATTTGTGAGCTGCCATGTTTTTTAACCACATGTTAGGACTAGCAGGTTTGTATACCCCTTCAATAGATGAGTAGATTGCTTGCTGCTCAGGGTATTAATTTGTTGACCAATAACACTTCTTTCCTCAATTTTTTTCCATAATTCAGGGCAAGATCTCTCATTGTAAATGGTACAAAGGATGACTCAGTGCTACCCACTATGCTCTGCACAGTGGGAGTTGAGGATTGACTCATGAATGATCAGACAAAAAAAAAAAAAACATACCAACTACAACAGATGAGGCAACTCTAGCCATGACCCAAGTAAGTGCAGTTATTTGTAATACATCAGCTTTATTTTGTGGGGGGACAAAGAAGGAAGTCATAACCAGTTGAAATAGATAAAGCAACGTAGAGCAGGGTAGGTGCATAATCGGGTATTATTTTGAGGGGTTCGGGTTGGGGTAAGGGAAAGGGACAGGTGGTTGGTGTTTAGGTGGCTTTGCATGGAGCAGTGTTTGGTACATAACCTGAATTGATAGACTGATTGGCTGACTGACTATGTATGTAGCAGTGTTTGTTACTACTATGTATGTAGCAGTGTTTGTTACATAACCTAAAACGATAGGCTGATTAACTGACTGACTAATGTTCAAATGGTAAACAAAAATTCAATTCGCCAAGGATACAAGGAAGTTGTGTCAACACCTAATTATTTTGTTTTATGGTTTTTATTTCCAATGTGTCAAGTATACATCGAGCTGTGATTGTCTTTGTAGAAAAAAAAAACTGAAGGAGGAGGAGGATTAGAAGCAAGGAGATAGTGGAAAAATAGGTAAGGTAAATTAATGTTGGGGGGCATACGCTTGGCCGCGGTGCTCATCACCGTAGACTTGGCCCTGGAGCCCGTGTGTGGTGGGAAGAACCCATTACCCCGGGAGACATTCGATCGGGTTGCCACAGTTTACCTTCCCTAGGTTTCCCTATATACCCATTTGTCGACTAGCCCGAAAGGAAGGATGAACTGCTCTGGGTGAACTGCACGCCGACTGCCGGGCCGGGATTCGAACCTGGGCCCACGGATGCGTAGCTAGGCACGCCAACTAGGACAGAAAATAGGAGCAATGAAAAATAGGTAGTAGATGAGAAAGAGAAGAAATAACATCATTGCCATAGAATTTCCCGGAGTTATATTATTTTGAGAGAGAGAGAGAGAGAGAGAGTAACATTGGCCCTTGAGCCTGTGGTGGGAGGGAGCCCATTAGTCCATTACCCCGGGACACAGGGCCAGTGTGACATCCGGGTTACCACAGGTACCCATTTATCGACCAGCCCGAAAGGGAGGATGAACAGCTGGGTGAACTGCACGCCGACTGCCCGGGCCGGGATTCGAACCCGGGCCCGCGGAGTAGAAGCCAGGCACACTGACCACTAGACCACGGAGGCCTACCCATTAATCGATCATCCCGAAAGGGAGGATGAACAGCCGATCGCGAGTGAGCTGCGCGCCAACTGCCTGTGGGCCGGCCGCCGGGATTCGTAGTTAGGCACGCTAACCATTACACCACGGACACGTAGAGGATGAATAATGTTAATAAATAGTAAGAGAACGAAGGTGGATATATTAGCCATGCTGATGATGATAAGTTGGAAGAAGAGGAGACACGGATCGATGATGATGATGAGAATGAGAAAAGAAAAATTAAAAACGCAGATGATCGAAGCTAGATCATGGAGCTGGGGATTTACATGGATTTACATCGATATTCAAACCACACAGACCCTATATGGTCCAGATTATATAGGTGGTCCGTCCTTGAACTTAAGTAAAATCCTTTTAGATTTAATGTTTA